>NC_140169.1:34124856-34247699 GCF_963971535.1 Notolepis coatsorum | reverse complement strand
ATATTCAATGCATATTGTACAAGGAATATACAAGGGATATCAGGGAATATTAGAGAATATACAAATACAATTAAATATATATAAATAAATATATATATTCGGTTTAATCTGGCCCTTCACAACAGCCACCCCCTGATTGGTCCCAGACCTAATCAGTTAAACAGAGACAGATTAATCGCGTTGTCTATTTACTAGGGATGCTCGATATTGGCTTTTTTACCGATACCGATATTCCGATATTGTCCAACTCTTAATTTCCGATACCGATATCAACCGATATCAACCGATACCGATATATGCAGGGTTTCCCACCCCAAAAAACGGAATAATTTCAGGTAACTAATCATTTCACTGGATATATATATAACAAATATTGTTATTGTTTTTTTCTTTTTTTAAACCGATACCGATATTTTCCGATATCACATTTTACTGCCGATATCGGCCGATAATATCGGTCGGCCGATAATATCGGACATCCCTACTATTTACACATAAGGGTTTGCTGTAGAGGTCAGTCAACTTCACAAAGTCATAGGGTTGTAGGGTCATGGTCATCATCGATTGTGTCTGGGAGTCGAGGCAGTTCTATGAGCCTCGCCACGGGACGGGTGTAAGTGCGACCCTGGACGAGCACTTCAGCTGCTCGGACCTTGCCGTCGGCACCGGTGATCACTTTGCTTACGCGGCCGGCCGGCCACATAGCTCTGGGCAGTGATTGATCAATAATCATGACGACTGTTCCTTCTGTCAAATTGTCTCTCTCCTTTACCCACTTCTGGCGGGTCTGTAGAGACGGTAGGTAGTGCAGTAGGAAACTGTTCCAAAACTTGTCGGCTAATACTTGGCTGTACCTCCACATTCGTCGGCCGTTCGCTTCTTCAGGCCGGTACATTGTCTGTGGTAATGCAGGATCTAGCCGCCCCATCAGGAGTGTGTTGGGGGTAACTGGGTCGATATCCGCCACATCACTGGAGACATATCCGAGGGGCTTCGAGTTAAGTACTCCCTCAATCTCCGTGAGGACTGTCATTAGGACTTCTTCCGCCACAGTCTGGGCCCCAAGTACTGCGTACAGGGCTGTCTTTATGGAGCGCACTTCTCGTTCCCAAGTGCCACCGAAGTGGGGTGCGTTTGGGGGGTTGAATTGGAAATCAACCTGTGCTGGAGCGAGGTGGGTCTTAAGTTCTGGGCCCATAGCTTGGAAGCTCTCTCTCAGCTCTCTTTCGCCGCCTTTGAAGTTTGTCCCATGATCGGACAATAGGGTAGACGGTCTTCCTTTCCGTGATGTGAATCTACGGAAGGCCATAAGGAATGAGTCTGTGCTCATGGTCGGGAGAAGCTCGATGTGTATCGCTCTGGTGGTCATGCATTTGAATACAATACCCCACCGCTTCTCGGTTCCTCTTCCTTTCTTTATGTGCAGCGGGCCAAAGCAGTCCATACCCGTTGAGTGGAATGGCTTGTCACCGATTCGGAGGCGACATGGAGGAAGGTCAGCCATCCTTGGTATGCTGGGCTGCGCGCGCCACTTGCGGCAGTCTAGACATGTTCGCTGGAAGCGTCGTACCGCCTCTCTTCCTTGTAGGATCCAGTAACGACGTCTGATTTCCGCGAAGACTCTTTCTGCTCCTGCGTGATGTACATCCTCATCGTATTTCTTTATAATCAGCTCTGTGACCTTGTGTCGGCTGTTTAATACGATCAGGTATTTAATGTCATCCGGTAGATTGGGGGCTCTGCGTAGGCGACCACCCACTCTGATGAGGGTATTAGCGTCGCTCTCGGGGGCCAGATGAATTAATCTGCTGTCGGATGGGACGGGCTTTCCTCCCTGTAGACAGGCCAATTCATCGGGGAACGAGTCTCTCTGGGCTCGCTGCAGTAGAAGCAATTCTGCTTCCTCGTAGTTAGCTGCTGACATATCAGCGGGGGACTTGCACTCCGGGTGGTACCGCAGGAATGTTCTTTGTTGTGCACTCTCTATGGATGTGCAATCGTCTATGTTAGGGTCGGTGGAGGCTACGGTGCTCAATCCACAGAACACAGACTTCTTATTTTCCACCTCCTCTGGACTTGCTTCCCTCGGGATAGGCATGGGCCACTGTCCTTCCGGGAGTCTTAGGAATGCGGGGCCGTCACTGTAGACATTGCGACGGGTGAGGTCATCCAGGGGCATCCCCCGGGTGATGACGTCAGCTGGGTTCTGTTTTGTATCAACGTAGCGCCACTCTGTTTCTCCGGTTAACTCTTCGGTTAAGTCTTGAATCTCGGTGACTCTGACTCCCACGAAGACTTTGTACTTGCATGAGTCCGATTTGATCCAGGCGAGTACCGTCGTGGAATCTGACCACAGGATTGTTCTAGACACCGGTATGGTGAGCTCACGTTGGATGAGCGTGGCTAGGTGCGCTCCGGCTAGGGCTGCGCAGAGCTCTAGACGTGGGATAGATTGTTGCTTGCGTGGGGCTATTCTCGAGCGGGCGAGGACAAATGCTGTGTAGATCTCTCCCCCCTTCTCTTGGGCCCGTAAGTAGGCTACTGATCCGTATGCGACCTCTGAGGCGTCACTGAAGACGTGTAAGTCCATTTTACATGTCTCTGGCCTCACCGTGGGTGGGAAGTAGCTTCGCCGCATATTAACGCCTGGGAGTGAGTGGAGCTCCATCTCCCACTCTCTCCAGGTGGATGCAAGGTGTGCGGGAATGGGGTCGTCCCAGCCCTGGTCCTTGTCCCACAATGCTCGTACAATCATTTTTGCCCTGGTGGTGTACGGTAGAATACATCCTAGCGGGTCATATTGTCGGGCGAGTGTTGTGTACACACTCCGTCTGGTGGTCGGCGCCGCCGCCGGCCTTCCCTGCTCCGTAGTCAGGGGCTTGTGTCTGTAGTGAAGCGAATCTGTTTTGAATCGCCACACCAATCCCAGGGTCATCTCCTGGGCTTCTCCCGGGATTGTAGCCATCCAGGTCTCGCTGCTGGCTGCCTTGTCCTCGGAGGAGAGGCTGCGCAGTACTTGCGGATCGCTGCTGGCCCACTGCCTGAAATCAAAGTCGCCTTTGATCAATGAGGCACGGAGTTTAATCAGGAGAGCCTCGGCTTCTTCTTGGGTTGAAAGGCTTTGTAGACAGTTGTCTACGTAGAAGCTGTTCTTTACGCTGTGTCGGACCTCTTCGTCTGCTGCTGGGTCCTCTGCTACATGTTTCTGTAGTGCAAATGTAGCACAGCAGGGGCTGCACGTCGTTCCGAAGGGGAGGACTTCCCATTGGTAGATGGCTGGGTGCTCATCTCCTGGCTTCTCTCTCCATAGGAACCGTAACAGGGGCTTGTCCGCCTCTACTAATCTCACCTGCAGGAACATTCCTTTAATGTCCCCGCTGATGGCCACCTTTTCCTGGCGGAAGCGGAGTAGAACGCCGAGTAGGGAGGGGCCGAGTGTGGGACCGGGCAGTAACTCTTTATTCAGATTTTGGGATCCGATCTGGTAGCTGCAGTTAAATACTATGCGGTCTTTACCGTTGTGATGGACCTTGTGGTGGGGCACGTACCACAATTCAGTGGTCTGGTCAGCCTCTTTAATGTCCATCTTTGTGACGTGTCCCGCTGTGATGAGCTTCTCAATCTCAGCGCGGTATACACTCTCTTGGGCGGGGTTCTTGGCTAAGCGCCGCTCCGTGTTCAGCAGGTACCGTTCTGTGGCGTCTGTCTTGGCGTGGAAAGTAGGCATTCCTTCTCGCCGCAGGAGTGGCGTGGCGTATCTCAACACGCCGTTGACCGGGACTCTCTTGGTCCCTGTCTCGAGGAGGTGAATGGCGTAAATGTCATCTTTAGAGCGAATGTCTTTCTTTCCGTTCTTAAAGGGCATTTGTTCCAAGGTCCATGGCCGCTCTACGTGTTGCAGGAGTGCGGTTTCTCCCTCTGTGACTCGGGAGTGGAGACATCTAGTGGCTGTACTTCGGTTGAGAGATTTGGCGAGCGGGCCTTGGAGAGTCCATCCCAAACGGGTCTCGACTGCTGCAGGACAGCCTCGGGGTCCGGTATGAACCCGGTCTATCGGGACAATGAGGTCTGCATGGTCGGAGCCTATCAACAGGGTCGGCATAGCATTGTCTATGAGCGGGATCAGTAACTTGCGCAGATGTACGTATTTCTCCATCAGCTTGGCGACGGGGTATGTGTACCGCGACAGTCCTATTTCTTGGCTGGTGAAAGCGTCTGTAATCTGGTACCGTCGCTCAGGCTGGCCGCTTGCTGCGATAGAGAATGAGACATTCTCGCCCTTTATCGTCTTCAAATCTCGTCTTATTGTCCGAATTGTCATTTGGGTTTCGCTTCCCCGCAGCCCTAGCTGGGCCGCAGCGGAGGCGAGCAGCAGGGTCTTCTCTGACCCGTCATCGAGGACGGCGTAAGTGTCCAGGACTTTATTCTGGTAGCTTAGTGTCACACGCACTACTTTTAGGAGTACTCGGGCTCCACTGCTGCTGGCGGGATCGATGTACATGATGGGTGAAGGGCGCCGTCTGTTACTGTCGTGAAGTATGTCCAGATGGGCTCCATCGCACTTGGTGCACCTTTTCTTTAAGCGGCATTCGGCTGCCATGTGTGAGCGCGCACAGCGAGAACAGCGCTTGTTGGACTTTATCCATTGACCTGCTTCCTCCGCGTTCAGCTTGGGGAAGGAGTCACATTGCGCTAGCCAGTGTTCTTTCTCACAGTAGGGGCACACTATCTTCCACTTCTCCGTTCTGGAGGGGGTACTGTGGCTCCTGCTGCTCGGTACTGACTCCGATTGGTGCATCACAGTCACCGATCTTCTTCCATCATTTAGTCGTCTGGTTCCTTCTCTGGAGCCAGGGGTGCTCCGTCCGAATGTATCTAGCCGTAGGCTGCTGACTTCTCTCGCCAGGAAGTCTGCTAGATCGAGGAGGTTCGGTTCGGGGCCATTCGGGTCTCTGTGGTCCCTCTGCCGCCTAAAGCGCTCCTGACGAGCGGGCGGCAGCTTCTCCAGAATCCTTTCCACATTTGAGTTGGCGTAAAGTTCATGCCTCCCCTTCTCTCTTTGCGCTCCCAACATCCCTACCAGGGACTGCACTCTGATGGACAGGTCGTCCAGTGCTCGATTGTCTATTGCTGGGGGTAAGCGGTCGATGTGTCGGATCTCCTGGATCACGTAATCCCATATGCGCCCATACCTCTGGTCCAATGCTACCAGCGCTGCTGTGTATGGGGTGGTGGAAGTCGCGTAGGCGAGCGCTATATTATGTGCGCGGGGTACCTTTAAGTGCTTCAGTAGGATGGCGTATTTGTGGCGTTCATCCAATACATCCACCAACATGGTCTCCAGACACATGCGGAGTTCTGTATACTGGGCCCGGTTCTCTTGGGTGAAGTCGGGTACCATAGGCGTGCCAATGTATGACGCTGACTGTGGATACATCGGCGAGCGTTGGGGGAGAGGCCTCCTAGGCGAGTCTCCTCCCGCTCCTTGGTATGGGCTGGTACCGGCAGTGTACCATGGCCCGCTTGTCCAGGTGCTGTTCCTCGGTGCGGGTCGTGCGTCGTGCTCACCCGTGTATAGAGTCGGGGGTCTGTAGCGCAGCTCCGCGGGAGTATAGCCTGGGCTGTACCGGACCTCCTGGTCCGGTAGAGTACTGTGCTGTCTTCGGGCGTGGTTCTCCTCCTCTTCCTCTTCGTCTTCAGTTAGGTCATCCAGTGCTTGTAGTCTCTGGTTTAGCCTCTCCACAGGATATGCTGCTCCTTCCCGGTTGCTAGGTCTCGCTTGGACCGGTGGGGGGAGGTGGTCTGTGGGGGGTATAGACCTCGTCTGTTGGTCAAGTTCAGGGTTGTTTACTCGGCTAGGGGATGCCGCCCTGGAGGTGTGTCTAGACGAGTTCCTGGAGCCTCTGGCGGAGGGAGAGGGTGTTGTCCGTCTGATCAGCTGTTCTATTAGTTGCGACTGCTGTCTGTCGCGCGCTGCGTCCCGTTGAGCACCGGCTCGTTCTCGGGCCACATTCTCTTCCATCTGAATGCGTCTTATTTCTAGACGTATCTGCTCGTGTTCGCTTCGCTGCTGGATCTGCAGTCGGTCGCGTTCAGCAGCGGCGTTCAGGCTGATGAGGAAGGCCTGCTGTAGGGTCCTCTCTGCCTCGCTGGGAGAAGGCGGTTGTATAGGGGAGCCTTCCCTCGGGGTACTCCTTGTGGAGCCTTGGAGCTCTATCTCCACGGTGCTCTCCCCGTCTTCTTCCATGCCGAGTTCTCTCTCGGTAGCGTTGTATTCCTCCCGGGACTCATCGGGGACTACTTCTTCAGTACTGGCGGGGTGTGAAGTCATGTCTGGTTCCCACTGGTCCCCACCGTGAACTTGGTCAGTTACATTAGAGCCCGTAGGGGCCTCTATGGTCGGGGTAGTCTGGGCGTTGGGGTTAGACATACTTTTACTTTCTAGTTTTACCGCGTTTACTGTTAGTAGAAGACTAGGTTGTTGACTGACAGTGTAGGCCTCTAAGTACTGAGGGAGCCGTCGTTCGCGCTGCGGGCGTTGGTTAGGAGGATCGTTTCGTGGAGTGTTCATCATAGGCCATTTCAATATTAATAACACTATATTAATATTACACTAATTACCCTCCGGCTCGAAGGACCAATTGTAACTGAGGGGTACAATTCCCTGACTGTATTACTAGATATGATACTTACTACCACTACCTTTGTACTTAATATTCGGCCACCCAGTACACGGCATAAATATATTATGATGAACACTGTCACGTAGATGAAACGGATCCAACACAAATGTACGAATTAGAAATAGGTCTTTATTTCTACACAGCGATGGTGTGTAGAGCAAGCACTTAATCAAATCAATCACATTTATGAATGGAAATAGTATGCACTTTTATGGCAAGAGTATTCGTCGGTATATCAATAGAGAATGTCCAATCTCTGAAGGCGCAGGTGGTACATATACGACCTGGAATAGTTTAAGGAATAACAGCAATGATACTTTAATGATTATATACTGGACACACTAGGGGGGGTTAATCCGGTCGCTTGTAAGCCGACAGGAGTAGGAGGGGGGGGGGGGTAGAATCCGGCTGCCTCATCCGGCCAAGGGTATCCCAGGTGAACCCACTGTAGTGCCGTTCAATGCGCCGGCGATCCTTGGACCACAGATGAAAGCAGGTGGACTCTTTGTGGGCCGGCTCTCTCCGGTCCACGGGGGAGAGACGTGAAGCGACCTCGTCTTGCAGAGCGTCTCCTCACCTTGCGTCCTCTCCAGGGGGGGGGGTTCCAACACACGGCAGTGTCGGGGGTCTTTATCCATGGAATAATCAAAGTATACAAAGCATAATCCGTGCCTGGGAAGGCGGGCTGTCGTCGGTAGAATAATCCGGTATACAGGTCCACTCGCTCGTCGGCTCTGGGGCTCCTCGGGTGCAGCTTCACGTGGGGTCAACCACCCTGGGTAAGCAGCCAGTTCTCTGCCCGAAACGATGGGGTACTGACTACGGTAGTATTCTCACCGCACGAAGCACTATATATTAACAGACTATTATTAGCTTAATAGACTACGTCCAACTCGACGATATAGTGCCAAATATGACTATTCAAATATTAATATACACGATGTCTCAATACCGATGGTAGGCGAACTTGGCCTTACTCCCACACGTGGCGTCGCGGGGAGGCTTTACGTCTGTGACTCTATTGGAGGGTAAGAAACTGGACTGAAAAGGAAGTCCTACTTTAGTAGCGCAGTATATATACGCACTATGAACAAATAGTCCCATTGGTGGTGCGGTAGTCAGATTCCTACGCGGAACTAGGACTTGTTCGTACATGTGGAGCGGTACGTTTGAACTGGGTCTGAGGGGTATGGCAGCCTGGCACCAAGGTCTCGACCAATAGTAGAATGGAGACTATTATGGGATGTTCAGTAGGCTAGAATGGATATTCAATGCATATTGTACAAGGAATATACAAGGGATATCAGGGAATATTAGAGAATATACAAATACAATTAAATATATATATATAAATAAATATATATATTCGGTTTAATCTGGCCCTTCACAACACTTATGGTGGAGCACTTTAAATGTCTCGAGATTGAAATATTCCCCACTATTAGCCAGACGGTAAGGTATAATTACTCCAGCTTGGGTGACAGGATTACGAATGACAACAGATGGTTGAAATAAGAAAATGCATTACAGGCCTGTGCGTCAATAATTAAAATGAATATTTTACCCATAATTAATTTTATCAGTTCAATGCTCCCGTTGCCTCCTCCTGTTGGTTACTGGCAGAAATTGCACTCTGCCTCATATAAATTCGTTTGGAACAACAAACGCCCGTGCTTGAAGAGATCAACGGCCCAAAGAAATAAACTCGATGGAGGCTTAGCATTTCCAGACTTTAAATATTATTTTCAAGCTTTCTCTCTGAGACCTCTGATCACTTGGTTTGCAGTGATGTACCTGAACACGTTCAATGAACGATCGTTCATGAACACGTTCGTATTTTGGGGCGAACTTGAACTGAACGTACTGTATATCCGCTAAATGAACGTAATTGAGAACGCGTTCATTCTCAGCGCTGTGTAACGGAGTTCAAAAGTGCGTTCATTCTCAGCACTCTATTATAACGGCGTTCAAAGATGTGCCAGATTTCATATGCATTTCAGCCAAAAACCCAGTTAAAACACACTGTAAACATGCTTCAAAATTATGAGGAAATCCACCCGATCTGGCAACGCGCCTGTCACCCCCTGCTACGTCATCAGACTCCTCCTCACAACAACAGTGGAACAGCGGAATCTGCGAGCAGAGCCGAGAGCTGCAGCAGCACTCGCTCAGAGTCAGACTCTACCTCTAGACGTCGGCGTATGAGCATTTAAAAGAGTTTAACGTTAAAGTCAGTACAGTACTGACTCAGACGGAAACAATTTAACGTTTGTCTGTAAACTTTGTCCACCCGGTTTGAAGAAGCAAGTCCGTACATCGACGTCGACAGCAACATTGAGAATATGCAAACTTCCTGTTTTAGTTTTCATAATAAAGACAATTCAAGCTAAGTTTTTCCTCATGTTTTTGAAAATATACTGTAGAGATGAAAGCTGCAGCTGCTACTAGTGTGGACTGAATGAGCGGCAGCAAAGCGTTATGGAAATGCCAGTATTCCGATTGCTGTCTGTGGTTCAATAATTTTTACAAATAATAGCTAGCAGCAACGTATTGAAAAAAGAACTAACAAAATGGGCCGTTCAATATCTCCTTTATGTTCAAAATGTCAAACAGACCTGGGTACCTACAGTCTATCACTACTTTGGGGAATCTAAGTGTTTATCCACGTTCTGGGGCCAAGTGATTGATTGATTGATTGAACACTTTATTAACAGATTGCAGAATGGGTACAGTACAGTACAGCTCAGTCATATATGTTATGATGAATTGAAAATGGGGGACCCTTATGTAAACAAGACGAAAGTCTTTCTCTGGTCTGCATCCCCTTAACAATTGTATGTATTGGACTGTACTGTACCCATTCTGCAATCTGTTAATAAACTTATCTATCAATCAATCAATCAAACATACAATTGTTAAGGGGATGCAGACCAGAGAAAGAATTTCGTCATCAGGGTCCCCCATTTTCAATTAATCATAACATATATGACATACAGATAGACAGTACTGCTACATCTATACATTTATGACATACCAGATTTGCAAATACAGTACTGTTTGTGATACAAAAATAGTCCAGAAAAGAGAGTATATACATTTGACGTAGAAACTATACATTGGAGGAGGTTGGGTAGGTGGGGTGGGGTTGGGGGGACTGTACATTGGAGGTGGTTGGGTGGGGGGGGGGGGGGGGGGGAGCCCTTATATACTCGGGGTTTCTGAAGGTTCATTGTCGGGTCGTTTTGTTTACCTCCGCCTGCAGCTTGTTCCGTGTTGTTCTCCATCTGTTTCTCCAGTACGCCTTGGAATTCGCCGCTGTCGCCCCTCTCTGCTCTCGTGGACCCGCGCCCCGTATCTCACCTTGCCCCTTGGTGAGTTTTGGAAGTGTATTTTTGATGCTCTGTTTTTCCTCGTTTTTCCTGGACTCAAGACCTATCTGTTTTTTGTGTGTTTCGTTAACACTGAAGAGGTATCGCCTTTGTTATTTCTGGACTCAGCTTTATTACTAGACTGCCTCGTAATCCCTGCGTTCGGTTGTTGACATTCCTCTTTTTCTCTGTTCCTCTCCGAGTGGATTGACAGTAAGCTGCAGAGCCGCAGAGCCAGAGGCCGCAGCGCCACAGAGCCAACTCTGCTCTGGGCCGAGCTGCAGAGCCGCAGAGCCTACTCTGCTCCAGGACATTCCCCCTGAATGCTTCATGTTGTTTTTTCGCTCTTTCTGTTTGAAAATAAGTACGCCCTTAGTTTTTGGCTAACTCTGAACTACCTGTCTGTGTCGTGCTGTTGGGGTTGTTTACAAACCATAACAATTTTACTGCTGAAATTTCTCGGATCCTTCTTTTTTTTTTTTTTTTTTATATTTTTATTGGTTTTTTAAAAGATTTTCCACATACAGTTACTTACATTACAAAACACACATTGGGACAGAAGGGGGGGGGGGTCCTCCAGTTCATCTATGCCGTCATGCCAGCAAAAACAGATCAAAAAGAAAAACAAGCAAAAAAAGGAAATCTAACCCAGACAGGCACTGCACAGTACTGCACTTGCCTCGAGCCCATTCACATGTAGGCATACATATATATACATATATTATTTTTTTCTATCCAAAGTCTGTCCATACAATGGGGCATTGGGCCTTTAGAAGGATCTGAGAAATTGTAGCAGGAAAGTAGTCCAATAGTGGGGCCCACACATCCTGAAAGGAAGCGTTGTTGCCGCTATGCATTGCACAGAGTCTTTCATGGGGTAGCACACCGAAGATCTCTCTGTACCACATCTGTATGGATGGAGGCCTATCCTTAATCCAGTTTATCAAAATGCATTTCCGGGCTGAAAGCAGAAGTTTATCAAATAGTTTGAATTGTAAGGGTGTCAAATTATTTTCCTTTGATGGGAGTCCCAGTAAAAAAGCTCCTGGATCCTTCTTTATTTTCGCCTTGAAAATGTCGCTCAGCTCACATGCCACTTGGCCCCAGAACCTGGATATACACTTACATTCCCAAAAGTAGTGATAGTAGGTGCCCAGATCTGTTTGACATTTCGAACAAAATGGAGATATTGAACGGTCCATTTTGTTTAGTAACACAGGTGTGATGTGTAATCTGTGAAGAATTTTATATTGTGTTTCTCTTAGTCTGTTACAAGTATAAGCCTCCTGCCAGTCGTCTTCAATATATTCACTGTTAAAATCTCTTTCCCATTTGCGGAGGGATGGTAACTCCTGTGAGTCCAGTGAGTACAGCAGTGAGTACAGCAGTGAGTAAAACGCCGAGATGAAATGTGATACCTTACTACAGTTGGATAAGAAGTTCTCTGTTTTGCTGTAAAGGGAGCCCATTGGCGTTGGCAGCTGTAGTGAGTTAATAAAATGTCGTATTTGCAAGAAACCAAAAAAGAATTCTCTTGGGAGGTTAAATTGTGTTTGCAATTGCTGAAACAACATCAACACACCATCCCTAAACAGATCCCCCAATACACGAAGCCCTAGTGAGTGCCAGGTCTTAAAGATGGCCGAACTGCGCCCAGGTCCAAATTCATGGTTGCTAGAGATTGGTATTAGCAATGATCTTAGGTCTCCTCTCCCTGTGTAGATGGTATTCTGTCACCACACTCTGATAGAGTTATAGATAATTGGATTGCCTCGTATCTCCCTATGAATCTTATCTTTATTACCAGTTACAAGTGCCCATAGTGAGTTTGGTGAGCAGCCCCACGAGTCCACACAGTTCTTATTGTGTTGATAGGCTTGTAACCATTCCCAGATGTAACGAGCGTGACAGGCCCAGTTATAGAAGAGTATATTTGGCATGGCAAGGCCCGCTTTACTGGTTGGTAGCTGCAAGATTTTAAATATTTGCCTGGGTCTTTTTCCATGCCAAATGAACTTAGAAAAAGCCTTCTCCAGATCTTTAATATCTTTTTTGGATACCCATATGTGTCACCTCGCAGCGCTACTGACCACAACTCGGCCCGCCCCCTTCTCGTCTATACTTTATAGATTTTTTTTTTTTTTTTTTTTTTTTTTCTTCATATTATTATAAATTGAATGTATAAGTACATGTTTACTATAAAAACGAACAGTTAGAATATCTAAAATAGTATCAATCCTTTGTTTAAAAATAGGTTGTGCACAGACTTTATTTCAATGAAACGGGGGCGTAATTACTGTATTTGCATGTGAATCAAACCTAGGCGGCAGCCCGCAGAGATTTACATTGGGGGTGTGTTAGAGCGACGCACTGGCTGTCTGTTTACACTTTCAATGGGATTATCATCACTTTGGAGCAGCTGCACTCTGGATCAGAAAGAGATGAATGCATCGGATCTAATGAACGAGTACATGAACTTTGTTAAACCAGTTGATTCAGTCTCGGCTCACCGGTGAAAACACTGCACTATTCAACGGAATTAACTATGAGATCGGTCGAGATGCGTCTGCATGGGTACGTTTAAGAATGTTTGTTTACAGTAGCATCCAACTCCTTACAATTCTGCATCTTTGATAAAACTACACCAAGTTTTTCTGCCGACCACAAGTCCAACCATGTCACGTTTATTGTGTTATTACGATGAGCCCATGCTACATTAACACTTTGGGTGCCGGGAAACGCTTTACAGCGTCATTCCCGGCCATGCTCAAGTTGCCGAAGACGCTTTACAGCGTCTTTGATCTGTTTACATCTTTTTTTGATTTTCCCCGTCTGAACTTCACCGTGGAGCTTTTGGCAGAAAGTTTGAACAGGAAACTGCATTTCCTCTCAAATTACACTAGGTGGCAGTGTCCCCCTATTTTCTAACACTATCACATGAGGGTGAATATTATACCCCACAATGAATCTGGCATTTGATTTGTGTAGCTATCAATGTAAGTGATATAGTTGCATGCTGTGCAGGACACCATGTGCTAAGTTGGGGTGCACAGCCTTTGTTGTGTGTGTGTGTGTGTGTGTGTAGGTGCACGCCCTTTGATGTGTGTAGCTATCAATGTAAGTGATATAGTTGCATGCTGTGCATGCCACCATGTGCTAAGTTGGGGTGCATGGCATGTAGACCTGTTTGAAGTGAGATGGAGTAGGGCCTCTTTTTTTTTTTACAAGGGCTTGTGTGTGTGTGTGTGGTGTGTGATATGCAGGCCTCGCCATAGTTCAAAGGTGTTTGAGAGGGTTCATGCCTTTGATGTGGTGTGTGTGTGTGTGTGTTGTAATCAATGCTATTTCATTTAGCATAGTCCCAATATCATTGATTACAGCACACACACACACACCACATCAAAGGCATGAACCCTCTCAAACACCTTTGAACTATGGTGAGGCCTGCATATCACACACCACACACACACACACACAAGCCCTTGTAAAAAAAAAAGAGGCCCTACTCCATGCTTTGAGGTACAATGGCCTCTGATTTATTTTGTGTTCATTACAGGATCTGACACCGTGTCCGGGGCTGATACACCAACATGCTTGGGTATGTACTAACTACATTTATGTATGTAAATGTATTACTATTGTGTTTTATGAGACTTACTTACTGAATGAATTGAATCCAATTCAGATTCTGGCGCAGACCCCGCAGAGAGTGACGCAGAGACTGGCAACGACATAGGATCACATTCTACTCCTGCAGGTAATTGCACATAAAATATAACACATAATGCTATATATATATATATATATATATATCATGTAAATACAATAACAATACGTTGCCCTAGTGTAATGTATTACATCATGTGATTCTAGAACTGGATGCTAGTCTGGACATGCCGGAACCCGTTGCAGGGCGGAAACGCACATCTAAGAGAGGTAAGTTGGACTCTGCACACCACTTCCAGCTCTGACCTCTGACCCCCACACCACGTCCAGCTCTGACATCTGAACCCCACACACACTCACTCATTCACTCACACACAGTTTGTAACTATGTGGCATATGAATGTTTGTCTACAGTAGGGGTGTTATAGTATATTTGTATAATTGACAGGTTGTGGCGTGCGATGCGGAGGAGCGAAGAGCAGGGCTGCGATCCATCAGGAAGAGGAGAATGCCTGGTCTCGTGAGGGCTGGGTGCCTCACAGGATCCCCTTCACAGCCCAACCGGGGTTGCTCCAGGACGCCGCGGCACTCAAATCGTACCGGCCTGCAAAATGGATGGAAATTGTCCTGACGGATGCTTTTCTGAATTCCATTGTTGCCCAGACCCAACCTCTACGCTGATCAGTCCATTGCCCGGCTGGACCCCACGCTAACCAGTAGCAGGGCACTGCTTTGGAAACCCCTCACATTGAAGGAGCTGAAGAAGTTCCTTGGACTCAATTTCCTTAGCAGTGTCCTGCGGAAGCCTCGCGTGGACCAGATGTGGACCACTGACGACATGATGTACACACCATATTACTCGCAGACCATGCCACGCAACCGGTTTCAATTGATCTGGCGATTCCTCCACTTTGCGGACAATACCTCCCTGGAAGTTAGAGACAAATTGTGTAAAGTACGCCCTGTAGTCGACCATGTAAACGCGAGGTGCAAGGACCTGTACCAGCCTGAATGTGAGCTCGCCATTGACGAGGGGGTGATGGCATGGCGAGGCCGCCTGACCTTCCGGGTCTACAACCCCAACAAGCTCACCCGCTATGGCATCAAGTCGTACTTCCTGTGCGAATCACGCACAGGATATTGCTTTGAATTTAAGCCATATTGTCGGGAAGGCTCGCTCCTGGGGGACACGGTCGTCGGTCTGCTTGGACGTCTGTCTGGGGCCGGATATACGTTGTACATGGACAATTTCTACAACTCGGTACGTATGTCCGCCAGGCTCCGACAGTTGAGGACCGACGTCTGTGGTACCCTCAGGAAGCACCGGGGGGAGCCAGCCATCATCAAGAACGTGACCAAACGTGACATCGGTGTGGGGGAGCGCATTGCGGTCAACAACAAGGAGGTCCTGATCGTGTCATGGCGTGATAAAAGGATTGTGAAGACCATCAGCAGCTACCATGAGGACACCATGGAAATGGCGATGGTGTGGAAGAAGCAGAAGAAGGGCAAAGCGCTGAGGGTGGAGATGCTCAAGCCGTCATCAATCATGTCGTACAATAAATTCATGAACGGCGTCGATCAGCTGGATCAGAACATCTCGTACTATCCGGTTACACGTAAGACTGGAAAGTGGACCAAAAAGTTTGTGATGTATCTGATCCAAATATGTATGTTCAACGCTTTTGTCTTGTACAAAAAAAAGCACCCACAAGGGCATTACTACAACCTCTTCCGGTTCACCAGGGCTGTGGCGCGGACCTACACAGATGGTCTGGAGAAGAAGATTCCTGGGGTGACAGCGGAGATGGAGGCGGAGGCGGAGGCAGGGGAGGAGGCAGGGGAGGAGGCAGGGGGTGGGGATGAGGAGGAGGCAGGGGCTGAGCAGGTGGGGCGTGACGACCCTAGGGCCCCACTGGGGGACCCGCAGAGCAGATTAGTGGGTGGCTTTGTGAAGCATGTAATGGTTGCATACAAAGCCACCCCCAAGCGAAAGCTACCGTGTAGGAAATGTCGGGTCTGCAGTAGGCGTGGCATCAGGAGTGAGACCAGATATTTTTGCACATTGTGTTTCAGCGCATCGTGACAAATGCTTCGCTCTGTACCACACAAAGAGGGATTTCTCTAAATAGTTTCTTTATTAGTTGTCATACAGAAGTACAGACTACTTCTAAATAATCCGGCACACAGAAGTACAGATTACTTCTAAATAATCCATCATTGTGTGATACAGACAGAACCATGTGTATCGGTACATAGTATAGCTAGCTGAGAGTAGTATACTGCCCTGTCAAGGCAGACTGTAGTAACTTCAAAAAAGTGAAACTGAGAAAAATGGCTTTAAAGTTTTTTGACTTGCCATCCAAAATGTGTTATAGGTAGATAGATGATAGTACCCAGATTTAACATGTATTAATGAAGTAATCTTTAGGCATACAAAAATATGACATAATTATTTTAATTAACCCCCAAAAAGCAGATACTGCACTCTGCTGCACAGTTCCCTTAAATAATTATACAGGTCATGTACAGGCAAAGTGCAGTAACTTCAAATACACTGTTGTTTTCCCTCCAGCTTTCATAACTTAACCTAGCCATTTTATTTGGATCATCATCATTCCAATATATTCAGGTGTTAAATTTCATTTTCAAAATGGCTATAATATATTATGAAATTCGTATTATGAAACAGGAAACACCTCGACCATTGTCTTCAACTTATCTCACTACGATTCAACCTATTGCTTGGCACAACAGAGAGACGTTGTAGTATCCGCGTCTGTGATTTGCCTAAACGTTATTATTTTGGTAACGTTTTATTTCTGACTACAGTACAGTATGTATTACTATCTATTACTACCTACTATGGGCCAGCCGTGTATAGGTGTAACAGAGTTATAATAGTTCAATGGTTGTGATGGCGGAGTTACAGTAGCGACGCGTCACGTTCCTTTGCATATCGTTTTATTTACTACTACCTACACTATGCTGCTATGTCTACTATCTACTACTACTTTGTATCACAAACAGTACTGTATTTGCAAAACTGATATGTCATAAATGTATAGATGTACACTAGCAGTACTGTCTACCTGTATGTCATGTATGTCATTATGAATTGAAAATGGGGGACCCTGATGTAAACAAGACGAAAGTAAAAATAAAACGTTCAAACTGTTCCAACTTGTGTATTGTTTTCATAAAAGTTGACTAAGATTGTACTCTTGTATTTTGCACTGTACAGTATGTCACAGGTGAGCTTGCTAGCCATTTGATTGTTAACGTGATATAAAAAAAATAATCAATACTTGATTGATTGATTGAAAAGTTTATTAATGGTACAGTACAGTACAGTACAGCTCAATACATACAATTGTTAAGGGGATGCAGACCAGAGAAAGACTTTCGTCTTGTTTACATCAGGGTCCCCCATTTTCAATTCATCATAACATATATGACATACATGACATACAGATAGACAGTACTGCTACATCTATACATTTATGACATATCAGATTTGCAAATACTGTACTGTTTGTGATACAAAAGTGTCCAGAAAAAGAGTGTATATACATTTGGCGTAGAAACTGTACATTGGAGGAGGTTGGGTGGGTGGGGTGGGGTTGGGTGGGTTGGGTGAGGGCTGTACATTGGAGGTGGGGGGGGGGGTGATCATACGGGTGATCATACAGAAAGCATCCTTGAAGCTGTCATTACAAACAAAGTTTTAGTTTTGAATCACTTCTCTTGTAACACAACTCCTGGTCTACAGTTCTCCTGGTACAGTGTGTAAACCCATCTTAGGTCCCGTCATCTATTAACAGTCTATACTGTAGTTGAGGGGAACCTGTGTCAGAAACAAAAACAAAATTACAAACATCTCAAAACAATCTGGTCAGACTACTGCTTGACCTTACTCCTAGAACCCACCTCACCCCTGCCCACTTTGACAACCTAGAATGGCTTAGAGTAGACACAACTTGCAATGGGCCTGGTCTACAAGATACACTACACGACCAAAGTACCCATGTACATGTCAAAATACTTCCCACTTTCAAAAACACTCTCAAAAAACACCTACGGGAGACTGCAATTCTAAACTGGCCCCTGTAAATGTCCTAACACAACCCTCCCCCAATGTACAGTAAATGACCAAGTATAATAATAATAATAATAATAATAATAACTTCGTTTTATATAGCGCCTTTCAGAGGACCCAAGGTCGCTTTACATAGGGGGGGGGGGGAGATGACAAATTAACAAACATAGTGGACAGACACAACATATACATATAAAGTGAGAAAGTTAGGGGTTGAAGGCCAAGTTGAAGAGGTGGGTTTTGAGCAGTTTTTTAAATTAGTCCAGAGTTGGGGCGGTGCGGAGTTCTGCTGGGAGGGAGTCAATATTCCAATGTACAGTTTTGCTTGTTCAGTTGTACAGTGTCCCCCACCCACTCTTCCTACCCAACCTCCCCCCCCAACATCCTCCAATGTACAGTTTCTATGTCAAATGTATATACTCTCTTTTCTGGACTCTTTTCGTATCACAAACAGTACTGTATTTGCAAATCTGGTATGTCATAGATGTAGCAGTACTGTCTATCTGTATGTCATGTATGTCATATATGTTATGATGAATTGAAAATGGGGGACCCTGATGTAAACAAGACGAAAGTCTTTCTCTGGTCTGCATCCCCTTAACAATTGTATGTATTGAGCTGTACTGTACCCATTCTGCTATCTGTTAATAAAATGTTCAATCAATCAATCAATCTCCCCGTACTGTGAACCTGATGTAAACAAGACAATTTTTCTGTTTGATATCTCAATGTTTTGTAATAAAAAAAATTATTCTGATTGGACAAGAGATAACAATTATTTGCATCTTTATTGTAACAAATGTATGAACAGTCAGCAATAGATGTCAAATGATTTACAGTAATATCAAGTAACAAGTGACTTATATCTCGACCATTAGCCAATGGAAATGCATCTTCAGAAATAAGATCAGATAAACAAGACTGACACAAAACTGATGAATGATGAAATGAGCACATAAAGTGCAGACATACTATAAAATCCTATCTACATGGGTGTTCCAGGTTAGTGTGTTATCGACAAAAATCCCAAGATATTTATATGAAGAGACCTGTGAGATGGACTGTGTGTGGATGACCACAGGCCTGTGGTCCCCAACACCTCTGGGGTCAAACACCATCTCCCCAGTCTTCTTAACATTTAAAACCAGACAGTTATTGTCGCACCAGTTTTTAAAACCTCTGGATTTCCAAATAATAGTCAGCTAGGTCACTGTCATTCTTAATTAGAGCTAAAACTTTATTTAACAGATTGCAGAATGGGTACAATACAGTACGGCTCATAGATAGATAGATAGATAGATAGATAGATAGATAGATAGATAGATAGATAGATAGATAGATAGATAGATAGATAGATAGATAGATAGATAGATAGATAGATAGATAGATAGATAGATAGATAGATAGATAGATAGATAGATAGATAGATAGATAGATAGATAGATAGATAGATAGATAGATAGATAGATAGATAGATAGATAGATAGATAGATAGATAGATAGATAGATAGATAGATAGATAGATAGATAGATAGATAGATAGATAGATAGATAGATAGATAGATAGATAGATAGATAGATAGATAGATAGATAGATAGATAGATAGATAGATAGATAGATAGATAGATAGATAGATAGATAGATAGATAGATAGATAGATAGATAGATAGATAGATAGATAGATAGATAGATAGATAGATAGATAGATAGATAGATAGATAGATAGATAGATAGATAGATAGATAGATAGATAGATAGATAGATAGATAGATAGATAGATAGATAGATAGATAGATAGATAGATAGATAGATAGATAGATAGATAGATAGATAGATAGATAGATAGATAGATAGATAGATAGATAGATAGATAGATAGATAGATAGATAGATAGATAGATAGATAGATAGATAGATAGATAGAAGAAAAACAAACCTGTGCGAGTCTTAATTCTTTATTTTTGTCAATATAATATGCAGTATACTAATATACAATGCTATATTACATCTGTTCTAGCAATGTTGTACCAATGTTTACCATATGTTACTCCGTCTCTCCGTCTCTCCCTCACTATCTGGTAACGCATGGTCTGGTGGTTTCATAACAACACTGTGGCACATATTCGTTAAGGCACAGCACACAGTCACAATCTTGTCAATGAAAGAAAAGTCCTCGCCTTCAAATGGAACCAGCAGTTGGACTGGTATGGTATTATGTAGCATGCGATACTTATTGCGTACCAAACCGATCACTCTTTCAACATGGACCCTGAGGTGAGCTATTTGCTGTGTCTCTTCTACAGATTTTGGATCCATTTGGGCACGTCCGCTTGTGAATCCAGGGATTTTCACCGATGCACACATTAATGAAACATGGTCCCCAATGTCAAATCCACGGTCTGCTAAAACCAAGTCTCCAGGCAACAGTTTATTGAGGAGACCACTGTTCTCGGTCAGATGCTTGTCACTTACACGCCCTCCCCACCCTTTGGAAATGAAAGAGATAGACCCCTGTGGTGTAATGCCAATCAGGTACTTAACAGTGTGCTTTTGCTTGTAGTGGGAATATGTCTGTGCCTGCGCTTTCAGATTTGATGGTCTCAGTGCCAATTTCAAAGCAGTCCAGAATAACCGCAACACGATTGCCAAAAGCCTCTACAAACTGATGTGGCATGGTTAGTTGGAGGCAATGTCTTGGGCCAGGCACGTGAGGGCATCATTTGAGCTGTGGGCATCCACTGTGGTGCCGGCGGGGTCTGAGATTGAGGCAATATGGCTCTTGCAAAAGTCCCCATCATCTGCAGGAAGAGTTGGGTGGTGGCCTGCTGCTGCATAATGACAATACATTTTAATCTAATCTAATCTTTAGACAAGGTTTAATAAGGTGCAAGGTTCAAAGTAATCTATTATTAGTATCAATTTATTTGTCTAAAGATGATCCATGATCCTTTTTGATGACTGCTATGGTAGAGTGTGAACTCTCAAATGGCAACGATAAATACTAGGTGGTGGACAATTAGCATTTCAATGGTGTGGGGGTTGCAGCCATCGCATTCCAATGTAAGTGTCCTTGAGCAAGACGCTTAACCCCCAATTGCTCCTGCAAGACTGGGTCTCGGGCTGCCTGTCTGTTCTCCTCCTCCTTCTCCTTCAGCTGAGCCTGTAGCAGTGAAGGGCTTGGGGTAATATGTGGACTATATGAAGGCATCTGAAATTCTCTCTCTTTAGTATCTTGCCAAATTCTGATGCAGTCAGCCTGCCCTCTCGCTCCTTGTGCCACAGTGGACATGCAGCCTGTCCCGTCATTTGCAGTTGTAGTTGTCTTGCTTCCTCAAGATCAAAGCTCTGGATGTGCTGTGGTGTTGGGCTCTGGATGTGCTGTGGTGTTGGTATGCCTATGTCTGGAGAGAGGGGCATGGGGATGGTCTTGGTACAGTGAGAGGATACAGGCAGGGATGTTGTTGGGTTGGTCTGTGGTCGCTGCAACAGTGGGAGCTGCAGCGAAAGAAAAAAGAAATAGATTAGAAATAATTTGTCTCATTTCTTTCTCTCCCCCTCATCCCTCTCCCCTTATCCATCACCCCTCTCTCCTCCCCTCTTACTCCTCTCTCTTCTCTAAGAAGGTCAGGGTGTAATAAAATTTAACTATTGAGCACAGAATTAACATGAGTTTATAAAAACCCTTTACATGTGAACAGCTTTTACTGTAGATAGAAATGGATGATCCCATGTTGTAGAGCATGCTCTTGGCATCCTATATGGTATATTGGATGTTGGAATTTGATGCAGGCAACTTGGTGAGCCAAGGGAGCCTTGGCATCTACAGTGAAACTTGAGTGAAACTTCTTATGCAAGTTTATCCTCAAATGTAAGTAGCTGTGTTTTAACTGTGTGGTAAACCTGGGTTTATCAACGTTAGTTAGTAAGCAGTGCAATCTTTCACGTAATGTCATGGTGAATGAATGAAAACTTTATTTAACAGATTGCAGAATGGGTACAATACAGTACAGCTCAATACACACAATTGTTAAGGGGATGCAGACCAGAGAAAGACTTGTCTTGTTTACATCAGGGTCCCCCATTTTCAATGCATCATAACATAATGACATACATGACATACAGATAGACAGTAGTGCTACATCTATACATGGCAAGCTATAACACTGACGAAGGAATATGTCATTCCGAAACATGTTTGTTTCAGGCTGCCATTAAATACTTGAACCTGAGAGTGCTGGTCTAGCTTCACTGCTTCTTTTTTACATCTATACATGACATACCAGATTTGCAAATACAGTAGGCTACTGTTTGTGATACGAAAATAGTCCAGAAAAGAGAGTATATACATTTGACGTATTATTATTGTATTGTGATATGTTTTGTTTCATGTTGAAAAAGAAAAAAAAAATTAATTTTTTTAAAATAATACAATACATATCGGTGGGGGGGGGGGCCCGAGCTGTCAATCTCGCCTCAGGGCCCGTGGGGCATTCCAACCGCCACTGTACAGCCGCCATATTGCATCATATCCTGTGAAGGTTTGGGGTTATGACTCATGCTCAGATGAAATTAGTCCACGTTTGCATTTGATTCAACACTCCACCAGTGGGGGAGAAATCATACCCAAGTTTGCGATTGACGTTTTATTTGAGTTTTCCTAGTAGGAAGTTGTTATTTCCGACCTCCGAGTTATAATGGAATGCAGCATTAGTCTTGCACCACTGAATCCTTTGGTCCCGGCGTGTGGCTCACCTGAAGATGGCCAAGCTGAGCGACCACAGCACCATCGGCCTCCGCAGGTTCAGCTTGGGCCTCTCCCTCATGAAGTACTGCCCGCCGAATATGATGGCGGCATACAGGCCGCAGAACATGAAGGCCTTGCTCCTGAAGTGGGACAGAATACACACAGAACATGGAAGATTTACTACGGAAGTAGGACAGAACACACACAGAACATGGAAGATTTACTATGGAAGTAGGACAGAACACACACAGAACATGGAAGATTTACTATTGAAGTGGGACAGAACATACATAGAACATGGAATATTTACTCCTGAAGTGGGACAGAACACACACAGAACATGAAATATTTACTATTGAAGTAGGACAGAACACACACAGAACATGGAAGATTTACTATTGAAGTGGGACAGAACACACACAGAACATGGAAGATTTACTATTGAAGTGGGACAGAACACACACAGAACATGGAATATTTACTATTGAAGTGGGACAGAACACACACAGAACATGGAAGATTTACTACTGAAGTGGGACAGAACACACACAGAACATAGAAGATTTACTACTGAAGTAGGACAGAACACACACAGAACATGGAAGATTTACTATGGAAGTAGGACAGAACACACACAGAACATGGAATATTTACTACTGAAGTGGGACAGAACACACACAGAACATGGAAGATTTACTACGGAAGTAGGACAGAACACACACAGAACATGGAAGATTTACTACTGAAGTGGGACAGAACACACACAGAACATGGAATATTTACTATGGAAGTGGGACAGAACACACACAGAACATGGAATATTTACTATGGAAGTGGGACAGAACACACACAGAACATGGAATATTTACTCCTGAAGTGGGACAGAACACACACAGAACATGGAATATTTACTATTGAAGTAGGACAGAACACACACAGAACATGGAAGATTTACTACTGAAGTAGGACAGAACACACACAGAACATGGAAGATTTACTATGGAAGTAGGACAGAACACACAGAATATGGAAGATTTACTACTGAAGTAGGACAGAACACACACAGAACATGGAAGATTTACTATGGAAGTAGGACAGAACACACAGAACATGGAAGATTTACTATGGAAGTATACAGGACAGAACACACACAGAACAAATGTATATATTCTCTTTTAGAAACGGTCTATATATATAGACAGAGTTGTCTGTATATCCTGTATGTCATAAATGTCTGGATGTAACAGTAGTGTACAGTATATCTGTATGTTGTGTATGTCATAAATGTCTGGGGACCCTGATGTAAACAAGACGAAAGTCTTTCTCTGGTCTGCATCCCCTTAACAATTGTATGTATTGAGCTGTACTGTACTGTACCCATTCTGCAATCTGTTAATACACCTTTCAATCAATCAATCAATCAATCAATGAATTTAAAATGGGGGACCCTGATGTAAACAAGACGAAAGTCTTTCTCTGGTCTGTATTGTACCCATTCTGCAATCTGTTAAAGTTTTCAATCAATATATCGTTGAGTAACGTTAGCTATAGCTAGCTAGTGATTGATCGATTGAAAACTTTATTAACAGATTGCAGAATGGGTACAATACAATAGCTTAAAGACGTGTTTTCACCATGTTAAGGCTAGATGCTCTGGCTAGGCTAGGCAGCTGTATGCTAACATTTGCCATTGTGAGATTGTCGACTGACAAAACCTACTGTGCTGTTTTTAGTGGGAACAAAGTCCTTTCGGTTGGTATTCTTAATCCACTTCTGGCGAATATCTTGCTCGTCTGCACGGCCAGGGAATCGATGCAAATGGTATGGTCTCAGACACGGGCAGTGGTCGGTCAAGTTGAACACAAGTGAGGCACAGAGCCACGAATTTCATAATAAAAACGGCAACCTAAAAAAAAGAAAAAAAACACGCTTGCGCCCAAAGAACATTTTATAAAACGAGGCATGATACAATACTATACATACAATACAATACTATATATTTGAGCCAAAACATGTGGTCAGAACACAGTGCATTTAGTCCATTCGCTCTCATTCTCTCTCGGGACATCCCTATTGATTACCAATAACCGCGTTAGCCTCAGTAGCCACATACGCTGATCGGAGTGTCATTCATAGTGTAACACCCAACAAGAATGTGAAACAACTTATTAGTATTGGGTTAGAGTTGTTTGATTTCCACTAACGTAATGTTAGATTGCTATCTGAGAAAGTTACGTAACGTTAGTCTACTGTATGTGAGCTGGCTGGCTACACCATTTGCGGCATTTGCCATGTATAATCTGTAGGCAAAACGGACTGCATATAAACGGCTGATGACTCATAACTTCCTATCACGTTTGAATAATGCTGTAAAGTTAAGTAAAAATGCATTTCAATAGTAATGTATATAAATTAAGAGCTTACCGATTGAGAGCTAAATCCACTGCCGACAGACGAGACGCAATATTTACTTCCTAGTCCACGGCACTCTCTCTCTGCCTCTCTCTCATTTTGCCGAGGGCGGAGCTTGTCCAGCACGTTGTCACCAGCTGTATGAGAGCGCCCCCGCTGGTCATTGTTAACATTAACCACGCAAAGCGGTGTCAAAACGGCCGGCAAACAGCTGTTCCATGACTAATTCTGGCTGGATCTGTATACTGTGAATGTTACCAGCAAACTCCTAAATGCACTGAAACAATGGTTGGTTATCATCAGCCAGTGTTCACTTTTTATAAGGTATTGTCTTGGTAAATTACCATAATCCTATACTGTGAATGTTACCAGCAAACTTCTAAATGCACTGAAACAATGGTTGATTATCCTCCAGTGTTCACTTTTTATAAGGTATTGTCTTTGTAAATTACCATAATCCTATACTGTGAATGTTACCAGCAAACTCCTAAATGCACTGAAACAATGGTTGGTTATCATCAGCCAGTGTTCACTTTTGATAAGGTATTGTCTTGGTAAATTACCATAATTTTATACTGTGAATGTTACCAGCATAATGCACAGCAACAATGGTTGGTACTGATGACTTGTCACCCAGTTTATTGAACATATTTTGCAATAAAAATGTTCATTTCATCAAAGTTTCAAGTTTTCTGCATTGTAAAGTATTCTGTATTTTATAATAATGTTTTCTGGACCTACACCAGTAGTTATAACTTACTTGTTCATTAGCGCCAGGCATGGTGGTTGATAAGGTACTAGTATTTCCAGGTGAAACTAATTGATATATTATCAATACAAGATATTATTACTTTATGAATGTGTTTATCATGTATGGACGAATAAATTGGAAAACAGGTAGGTACAGAGCAACACAGTGTCTACAACACAGGAGCAGATTATGCACAGTACATGAATGAGAAACAGTCGAAATGTTTTTTTTTGTTTATTGCATGCACATGATCTATAATACCTGATCGGTACAATATCTACTAACCTGATCAATACAATATATTCCCACCTGATCGATATAATAGTATTACTGCATTTCAAGTTTGTCAGTCAGTCGGACTGTCAGTCAGTCGGACTGTCAATCAATCAATCAATCAAACAAACAATCAAACAACCAACAAAACAATCAATCAATCAAACAACCAATAAAACAATCAAACAAGCAATCAATCAAACAACCAACAAAACAATCAATCAATCAAACAAAACAATCAATCAAACAACCAACAAAA
Organism: Notolepis coatsorum; assembly: GCF_963971535.1. Classification (NCBI taxonomy): domain Eukaryota; kingdom Metazoa; phylum Chordata; class Actinopteri; order Aulopiformes; family Paralepididae; genus Notolepis; species Notolepis coatsorum. Next base: position 34,221,444 of record NC_140169.1, on the reverse strand, counting down.
CAATAAAACAATCTATCAATCAAACCAATAAAACAATCTATCAAACAATCTATCAATCAAACAACCAATAAAACAATCAAACAATCAATCAATCAAACAACCAACAAAACAATCAATCAATAAAACAAAACAATCAATCAATCAAACAACCAACAAAACAATAAAACAATCTATCAATCAAACCAATAATCTATCAAACAATCTATCAATCAAACAACCAATAAAACAATCAAACAATCAATCAATCAAACAACCAACAAAACAATAAAACAATCTATCAATCAAACCAATAAAACAATATATCAAACAATCTATCAATCAAACAACCAATAAAACAATCAAACAATCAATCAATCAAACAACCAACAAAACAATCAATCAATCAAACAAAACAATCAATCAATCAAACAACCAACAAAACAATAAAACAATCTATCAATCAAACCAATAAAACAATCTATCAAACAATCTATCAATCAAACCATCCATCCATCCATCCCAGTCTAAATTGCTTTATAACACGTTCAGTACCTATTATCACCCCGGCGTCGCCGGCGGCGCACCTTTCATAAAAGAGCCCATAACTCCTGTTCTAAAGAATATACCTGGATTTTTACCCTTTGTTGACGTTTTTTAACTTGTAATTGTGAACGAACGAAGACATGCAGAAACAAACGTTTTTTTTCATTGTGTACATCAACTTGTCGTCGTCAAATGAGCCAAACCATTTCCCCATAGTTATAATATAAAATATAGAAATAGCTCCGCTAAGATCATGAGATATGCTAAAATCGCCCAGGAATCCTGGCAATCCACAGTCATTTTCCGGATTTCTGGCCGGCACCCAAAGTGTTAACGTTAGCGTTATCTAGCTAGCTAGCCACACAGCCATGTAAGTTAAAGTTGCTAACGTTATATTGATAGCTATTGTTTCAGATAGCAAGATGGAGAGCTACATAACATTAGGTTGTGGTGGCTAGGAGGGATATGAGGACTGTGTGTATGTGTAACTGTGACACTGACATCCATCACTTCAATCATACATTATTTTATTATTTATGCATCAGAGAATGGCCCATGCCACTGAGTGAGGACTTTGTTGCTTTTTCTCGTTGTGACATAGATTTAACAATAATTCTGCTTGACTGAGTCCAGCTAGTTTAAGATGCTGCATCACCTCTTAGCCACTGAGTCCAGCTAGTTTAAGATGCTGCATCACCTCTTAGCCACTGAGTCCAGCTAGTTTAAGATGCTCATCACCTCTCTTAGACACTGAGTCCAGCTAGTTTAAGGGGAGACACTGCAGGTGAATAGGGTAAAAAAAATAACTAATAGATATCACAATGAAACTTCCCCAGTTGATTACTTATATTAAGACAAGACTTTTTTGTATTACAAGTTTTCTGAAATTGTATGTTTAAATATGCAAATGAGGCATGATCTACTTAAATATGCACTAATTTGCATATAATTCCAGGACAGAAATCTGAACATTGGATAAAGCCATTTTCAAAATTATAGTTTCATTTTGTTGACATATTAGAGCCAAAGGTTATTACAGAGGGGATTTTGGATATCTCTTTTTATCACTCCATAAATCAGAAAATACTCCATTCAGTCAATTTTTATGGTAAAATTCCATATTTCGCCATGTTTTTAGGAATAAAATGTGATATAAATCAGGGTATGAATGCGATATCAACAAACCCTTCTGTAAATACCTTCAGAACATAGATATGAATAGAACTGGAAGGTTTGGTGTATGTGAGTGCTACTGAAGTGGAGATTTCTGGCTCAGAGTATGAGGAAAAACTCTTAAAACTCATTTTTGGGAAAACGCCTTCAAAGTTCTGTATTGTAAAATACCATACTTTTTTTTTTTTAAACAGATATTTACAAACACAATACCTAATCAAACCATTAGTAATAGACAACCTAAACACATGCCTGATAACTGAATAATAATAATAATAATAATAATAATAATGATGTTATTGAACTGAACAGAACTACACAGGCTACAAACAGTGTAGTACCCCCTAATAGGCAAAAAATATTTGAATAGATATCACTATGAAACTTTCCCAATTTGTTATGTACATATAAACTAAGAAAAAATATATTGCAAGTTTTCTGAAATGTATGTTTATATATGCAAATGAGGCACTTCCCCATTAAATATGTGCACATTTATGGGTGCAATAAGGCAAAATGATGTAAAATAAACAACTAAATGTGTGTTATTGATGTTTTATTGTCACTAGTTTCATAGAAGACATGTTTAGGAAGCAAAATATAACAAAATCTCAAAATCAACAAAAAAAGTATATTTGACTATTCACCTGCAGTGTCTCGCCTTAAGATGTGTGTATGTGTAACTAGAAGGGATAAGAGGACTGTGTGTATGTGTAACTAGGAGGGATATGAGGACTGTGTGTACGTGTAGCTAGGAGAGAGATGAGGACTGTATTTATGTGTAACTAGGAGAGATATGAGGACTGTGTGTACGTGTATTATTTATGCATCAGAGAATGGCCCATGCCACTGAGTGAGGACTTTGTTGCTTTTTCTCGTTGTGACATAGATTTAACAATAATTCTGCTTGACTGAGTCCAGCTAGTTTAAGATGCTGCATCACCTCGTAGCCACTGAGTCCAGCTAGTTTAAGATGCTCATCACCTCTCTTAGACACTGAGTCCAGCTAGTTTAAGATGCTCATCACCTCTCTTAGACACTGAGTCCAGCTAGTTTAAGATGTGTGTATGTGTAACTAGAAGGGATATGAGGACTGTGTGTATGTGTAACTAGGAGGGATATGAGGACTGTGTGTATGTGTAGCTAGGAGAGATATTAGGACTGTATTTATGTGTAAATAGGAGAGATATGAGGACTGTGTGTACGTGTAACTAGGAGGGATATGAGGACTGTGTGTATGTGTAAATAGAAGGGATATGAGGACTGTGTGTATGTGTAACTGTGACACTGACATCCATCACTTCAATCATACATTATTTTATTATTTATGCATCAGAGAATGGCCCATGCCACTGAGTGAGGACTTTGCTGCTTTTTCTCGTTGTGACATAGATTTAACAATAATTCTGCTTGACTGAGTCCAGCTAGTTTAAGATGCTGCATCACCTCTTAGCCACTGAGTCCAGCTAGTTTAAGATGCTGCATCACCTCTTAGCCACTGAGTCCAGCTAGTTTAAAATGCTCATCACCTCTCTTAGACACTGATGTAGCAGTACTGTCTACCTGTATGTCATGTATGCCAATGTTATGATGAATTGAAAATGGGGGACCCTGATGTAAACAAGACGAAAGTCTTTCTCTGGTCTGCATCCCCTTAACAATTGTGTGTATTGAGCTGTACTGTACTGTACCCATTCTGCAATCTGTTGATAACATTTTCAATCAACCCCCTCAAGACCCAACACACACACACAGATACAGATACAGATACAGTGCTGAGATTATAAACTTGTTGTTATTACACACACACACACACACACATGGACCCTGCATCCATACACTCTGTAGAAATTGACTTTTATTTTATCTTCTTAAAATTGTTTATTTTTTATTGTGATTGTTACCTACTAAGATAAGATGATCCTTTATTAATCCCCTTGGGCAAATTCTGGTGTCAAAGCAGCATGGGGGGAGACAGGGGTCCTGAGGAGAGAGAACTCTCATGGCAGCACTTAATTATGTTAATGCTATGCAGGAGATGGGTGTTGCTGGAGGGGGTTTTGTTGACACCCCAGCTCACTTTGTCTGAAGTGTGAAAAGTGGCCTTCCTTTGAGAGGGCTTTCACCCCCTTAAGTATTCTAGAACACAACCAGGTTTACAAGTTATAATTGAGCACATAGTGTTAAGAAAATTCTCAGATTTCAACATATGACACATCATTTGAAAGCTTAGATTCTGTACTTTAGCAATCTGGAATAATCTGAAAAATGAAAATGTAGAGATCTGGCACAACGCGCTGTGAGGTGACACATGGGAAGCATTTGTAAGGGGTATAGAAGGCGGGGTAGAATGTTCATTTTTATTAGACTCGCCCGTCCCATGACCGATAGTGGGAGGTCATGCCACCGTTCCAGATCTCTCTTAACCGCTGTGGTGACTGGGGCCAGATTCAGACGTGCCATATATTTTAAGTTGGGAGAGACTTTAATGCCAAGATATGTGAATCCTGACGTAGTCCATTTAAAAGGAAAATTATCTGGGATGTCTGATTGGGTCAGGGTTCCTAGTGGCATTGCCTCAGATTTACTTTGGTTAATTTTGTAGCCTGAGATAGCGCCGAAGTCTTTAACAATTGACAGGACAGTAGGCACTGACCTCTTCGGGGAGGACAGAAACAGTATAATGTCATCTGCATATAGAGCTATTTTGTGGGGGGTGCCCCCTGTCGTGAGTGAGACCCCCTCAATTTCATGATGACACCAGATAGCCTCTGCTAGCGGTTCGAGTGCTACGGCAAACAGTAATGGGCTTAGGGGGTCCCCTTGCCTTGTGCCTCTTGCCAAGGGGAAAGGCTCAGAGCAGGTACCATTGGTAAGGACACAGGCCACGGGAGAGTGGTAGATGGTTTGAATCCACTTAAGGAAATCCCCTCCAAGTCCATATCTCTCCATGACGTCGAACAAGTACCGCCATTCTACTCTATCAAAAGCTTTCTGCGCGTCTAGTGACACTGCTAGCGCTTTGTGTTTCAGCTGATTAGAGTACTGTATAACATTCAGTAACCGCCTCACGTTTGCAATGGAGTGTCGGCCTTGTACAAAACCTGTCTGGTCTGGGTTTATTATCAGAGGCAGCAGTCCCTCTATCCTCCTTGCTAATAATTTGGAGAGTATTTTACTATCCACCGCTATCAAGCTAATGGGCCTATAAGAGCCACACACTGGTTTATCTTTTTTAAGGATGAGAGATATATTAGCCAAGTTCAGAGTTTGGGGAAGACTGCCTCTTTGTAATGAGTCTGCATACATCTCTCTCAGAGGTCCGACTATAACCTTACTCATTTTTTTATAGAATTCTGGGCCATAACCGTCCGGGCCTGGGGCCTTACCCCCTTTAAGGGTTTTTATCGTTATGAGTATTTCTTCCTCTGTTATATCTTTACAGAGAGACTCTCTGTGTTCTTCAGATAGTGATGGAAATGTTATTTTATCAAGAAAGTTTTTCCTCTGCAAGTCAGAGGTTCCACACTCTGAAGAGTATAACTTTTGATAAAAGGATTTCATAATTCTATTTATATCCTTAGAGGTGTGATGGCTAACTTCGTTGTCATCTTTGAGGGAGGTTATTGTGTTAGAATTCTGTTTACCTTTAGCCAGTCAAGACAAAAGTCGACCTGGTTTGTTTCCCGATTCATAGAACTGGTGCTTTGCAGCGTAGATGGTGGACTTAGCTTGTTTTGTCAGAAGTTGGTCTAGAGCTGAACGGGCGGCATCTAGTTGTTTTGCCAAATTTTTTGCCCAGGAACGTTTACATTCAGATTCCAATTTTAAGATACATTTTTCAAGTTCCAGTTGATTTTTGATGGCCTCTTTTTGTTGAGCTGAATTGTACGAGATAATACAGCCCCGGAGATATGCCTTTGCTGCCTCCCATAATGTGGAGGGGCTCATCCCGGGGGTTTTGAAGAAAAACGTCCATTTGTTAGTAATATATTCCAAAAACGGGGGGCTGCTCATCAAAGAAGGATTCAAACGCCATTGTCTACTGGCAGGGTCCCTATAGGGCATGTGGAGAGTCAGGCTAACTGGACAGTGATCCGAGAGCGTCTGTGTGCCTATTATACACTCCTTAGTCCTATCCAATATCATTCTAGACGTCAGAAAAAAATCGATTCTAGAGTACACCTGGTGAGGTCGAGAGAAAAAAGTGAAGTCTCTTGTTTTTGGGTTGAGTACTCTCCAAACATCAAATAGCTCCAAATCATTACATAGCTCTCCAAGTCTGACACTTTTACAAGATGTTAGGGTTTGAAACCGACCTCAACAGCACGGCACAGACATGTAGTTCAGAGTTAGTCAAACACTAGGGCGTATTTATTTACAGAATCAAAAAGAGTCAAGTAACAATTCTGAACACAAAAAAGGAGACTGCCTTCGGCAGAGTTATCTGCGGCTCTGCAGATCCTCCCGGTGTTAGAGGTGGGGAATCGGCGTAGACGCCGTTGCGGCTCTGCAGATACTCTCAGCTCCAACTCGGAGTGGAAACGGAGAGAGAGAGAGAGAGATCAACAACAGTCCAACAGTACACAGAGGCAGTGCAGTTCAGTCCTCCCTTAGCTGAGTCCAGAACAAAACAAAACGGTACTTCTTCAGTGTTTATCCAAAACACACAATTTAGCTGAGTCCAGTGCAAACAAAAACGATACTCTTCAGTGTTATCCAAAACACACAATTTAGCTGAGTCCAGTGCAAACAAAAACTATAGTTACTCTTCAGTGTTATCCAAAACACATAATTTAGCTGAGTCCAGTGCAAACAAAAACGATACTCTTCAGTGTTATCCAAACACACAAAACAGATAATCCAAAAACGGTTTGGTTCCAAAACTCACCAAAGCGCAAACGCGTAAAGCGGGCAACGAGGCGCAGCTCCAAACGGAGGATCAAGGTATTCACCAGCGGCAATCCAAAGATGTCCTGGAGGGAAAGTAGACGAGGCACAACAACGGGGGGGAAGCAGGCAGAAGCAGTAGTATTCAAAACGACCCGACATCGATTGAAAGGAGGTCCCAGTATATGAAGCCTCTGGAGCGCTAATCACAAACTATGACAGGTGCGTGATGGAATTGGTAATCGCTCCAGAAGCGTGTGGCGGGGAATGCACCAATCAACACAGTACCTTAAGGAGCGTGTGGCGGGGAACGAACCAATCCTCACAGTACCCCCCCCTCCACGGGAGCCACCCGGCGACCAGCCCGACCCGGCTCGTCCGGATGGGCACGATGGAAGTCGGTGATCAGGCCGCGGTCCATGATGAGCTGGCGGGAGACCCAGCTCCGTTCCTCCGGGCCGTATCCCTCCCAGTCCACCAGGTACTGGAACCCCCGACCCCGCCGTCGAACGCCCATCAACCGGCGGACCTGCCACTGGGGGTGTCCTTCCACCATCTCGGGAGGAGGCGGGTCCAGAGCAGGAGGCATCAGGGGACTGAGAGAGACAGGCTTAACCCGGGACACATGGAAAACGGGGTGAATGCGCATGGACGCAGGAAGCTTAAGACTCACCACCGCCGGACTGAGTACCTTCAGAACCTCAAAAGGACCGACGAACCGGGGGTTAAGCTTCTTGGCCGAGGACCGAAGCGGAAGGTCCTTTGCGGACAGCCACACCCTCTGCCCAGGGTGGTACGTCGGCGCAGGGACCCGGCGCCGGTCAGCCCCATGACTGGCGCGCTCCGATGACCGGAGCAGCGCAGTCCTGGCGATCTCCCAGACCCGACGGCACCGGTCGAGATGGTCCTGTACGGAGGGAACTGCCACCTCCGACTCCTGTGAAGGGAAAAGAGGGGGTTGGTAGCCCAGGGATATTTCAAAAGGTGAGAGGCCGGTAGCTTGAACTGACCATGGAGTTGATGGAGTACTCGACCCAGGGAAGGAAACGGCTCCAAGAAGCGGGTTTCTCGGCAGCCACACACCGAAGAGCAGACTCCACGCTCTGGTTCATCCTCTCCGTTTGTCCGTTAGTCTGGGGATGATAACCAGAGGAAAGACTGACCGTTGCCCCCAATCCCTTGCAAAAAGCCCGCCATACCTGGGAAGTGAACTGGGGCCCCCGGTCCGAGACGACGTCCTGGGGAAACCCATGGAGGCGGAACACGTGGCGTGTCAGGAGGTCCGCCGTCTCGGCCGCCGAGGGAAGCTTGGGAAGGGCCACGAGGTGAACCCCCTTGCTGAACTGATCCACCACGGTCAGTAGGCACGTGTTCCCCTGGGAAGAAGGAAGACCCGTGATGAAGTCCAACGCCACATGGGACCAAGGGCGGCTCGGAATGGGAAGCTGCTGCAATAGCCCGGAGGGTGCCTGGTGGACGAGCCAGGAAGGAGAACGTGCGATGAACGCCTGGGTGGCAGGCGAACTGGCTGGTATGGCCCCACTGGAGGACCCGGGACCGGACTGAGTCGGGGACAAAGAGGCGATGAACCGGTACATTGCCTGGAGCGCGATGGAAGCGTAGGGCACGTCTTACCACCCCCTCGATGCCCAAGGTGACCACTCCCACCACCCTGGCCTCTGGGAGGATGGGAGTCGGGTCCTCAGTGGTTGGAGCCCCCTTGGAGTGTAACCGGGACAGGGAGTCGGCCTTCGTGTTGCGGGAACCAGGGCGAAACGTCAGCGAGAAGTCGAACCGACTGAGGAAGCTGGCCCATCTTGCCTGCCGGCCATTGAGGCGCTTGGAAGCACGGATGTACGTCAAGTTCTTGTGGTCCGTCCAAATGGTGAATGGCTCCTCGGCCCCCTCTAGCCAAGGCAGCCACAACCGCCAGCAGCTCCCGATTGCCGATGTCATAGTTCCTCTCGGCAGGGAGGAAACGACGTGAGTAGAAGGCGCACGGATGTACCTTCTGGTCCGTTGCCGACCGCTGAGATAAGATAGCCCCTAGTCCAGTATCCGAGGCGTCCACCTCTACGATGAACTGTCTCTTGGGGTCTGGATGGAGCAAGACCGGGGCGGTAGTGAACCTCTTCTTGAGGGAGCGGAACGCAGCACACGCCGCTGGGGACCAGTCGAACGGCAGGGCGGGAGAGGTTAGCCTGGTAAGTGGTTCCGCCACCTGGCTGTAGTTCCGGATGAATCTTCGGTAGAAGTTGGCGAAACCGAGGAAGCTCTGTAACTCCTTCCGAGAGGTGGGTTCCGGCCACTCCTCCACGGCCCGGATCTTGCGAGGGTCAGCTCAGGTCAAGCCTCTCTCCACGATGAAGCCCAGGTAATCGACGGAGTCGGAGTGAAATCGGCACTTCTCTGCCTTGACGAAGAGCCGATTGTGGAGGAGGCGCTCCAGGACACGGCGGACATGCTGGATGTGTTCCTCGAGGGTCTTGGAGAAAATGAGGATGTCGTCTAGGTATACCACCACAAACTCCTCCAGCATGTCACGAAGGACGTCGTTCATGAGCGCCTGGAATACCGCCGGAGCGTTGGTGAGGCCGAACGGCATTACCAGGTACTCGTAGTGGCCCCTGGGAGTCTTGAAGGCGGTCTTCCACTCATCGCCCTCTCGGATACGGACCAGATGGTAGGCACTCCGGAGGTCCAGCTTGGTAAAGACGGTAGCCTGGGTGAGAGGCTCGAAGGTGGAGTTCATGAGAGGAAGAGGGTACTTGTTCTTAATGGTGATCTTGTTGAGCTGGCGATAGTCGATGCAGGGTCGAAGGTCTCCGTCCTTCTTCCCAACAAAGAAGAAACCGGCCGCCACAGGGGAGGAGGAAGGCCGAATGAGGCCTGCTTCCATCGCTGCCTTCTCAGGAACGGTCAGACTGTAGATGCGGCTGCCGGGAAGGGGAGCCCCTGAGCGGAGGTCGATGGCACAGTCGTAAGGCCGGTGAGGCGGAAGGGCCTGAGCCCGGGACTTACTGAAAACCTCCTTGAGGTCGTGGTACTCGGGGGGTATAGTCGAGAGGTCCGGGGGCGGCTCACAAAGGGGGCTCCGGGGCGAGGGACAGGACGCCGCCTGAAGACACTGGGCATGACAGGCGGAGCTCCACCCCCTGATGGTACCGGAGGACCAGGCGATGTGGGGCTCATGCAGCGCAAGCCAGGGCCTGCCCAGGATTACTGGGACAAGAGGGGATCTGGTGATGAAAAACTGGAGTCTCTCAACGTGGTTACCAGCAATGGTGAGAAGGACTGGACAGGTGCGTTGAATGATGTCAGCCAGTTGGCCTGGGTAGCAAACTCGAAATCCAGGAAACTCTCGTCAGCACCCGAGTCGATGAGTGCCTCCACCGTCGCCCGTTGGTCCGCCCAGGCCAGGGTGACGCTCATCAGACGACTAGGTGGTGCACGGTTCTGGGAACGAGAAAAACGGCTCACCAGGATCTCCCGGGGTCCCGGCGAGCCTGGTCTTTTGGCCGGGTGGGGCAGTTGGAGATACGGTGCCCATCCCGGCCGCAGTAGAGGCAAAGGCCGGACCTGAACCTGGCCTCCCGTTCAGCCGGGCTAAGGTGTGAGCATCCCAGCTGCATGGGTTCCTCCTCGGGCACTGAACGGGAGGGGAAGGGACCACCAGTTGTGGTGGGAGCAGGACGGACCGCAGTACCGTCACGAGTGCGGGGGGTCTGGGGAACTTCTGGAGGTCCCAGTCGGGCTCTCTCACGCCTTCTCTCCCGGAGGCGTCCGTCGATGCGAATGGCGAGGCTGAATAGGTCCTCGAGGGACTCAGGTTCCTCACGGGTCGCGAGCTGGTCCCTTGCAGCGTCGTTGAGCCCCCTCATGAAGGTGAGACGAAGCGCTTGATCGTTCCAACCGCTCTCCGTTGCCGCCAGTCTGAACTCCAGCACGTAGTCGGTGACCCCGCCACTGCCCTGCCGGAAGGTGCCCAACCGAGCTCCTGGGTCCTGGCCACGGGCTGGGTGGTGGAAAACCCTGCGGAGCTCTGCCACGAAGTCTGGGTAGGAAAAACAGAAATCAGCCCCCATTGCCCAGGAGGCAGTAACCCACTGTGCTGCCCGGCCTGAGAGCAGGTTAGTCATGTAAGCCACCCGGGCTCCCTCTGAAGTGAATCGGCTGGGTTGATGAAGAAAAACCAACTCACATTGCATGATGAATGTGGCACAATCCTCGAAGTTACCATTGAACAACCGTGGTTCGGAGAGACGGGGCTCCCGAGGTGCGGGATCGGGAGGCGCTGGGCCTGCCACGGCTGCGGGTGGTGCTCTGGCCGAGACTCCTGAAGCAGGTGGGGTTACAAGCAGGGCGTTAAATGCTTCACTCAGAGTTTGCAATTGGTGAAGAATACCAGCCTGCTGATTACCCTGGGCTGTCTGCAGGGTAGCCAGAGAGCCAAGGGACTCCTGAATTGGCAGGACCTGGGCTCGGAGCTCCTGTACAGCAGCCGCAGCCGCACCTAACTGTAGGCTGTGGTCGTTGGTTAATTCAATCTGGACCGCCAACGCTGTTCTGACTCTGTCTGTGTCGGCTGAGGTCGTCATGGTCGGGTCGTAATGTTAGGGTTTGAAACCGACCTCAACAGCACGGCACAGACAGGTAGTTCAGAGTTAGCCAAACACTAGGGCGTATTTATTTACAGAATCAAAAAGAGTCAAGTAACAATTCTGAACACAAAAAAGGAGACTGCCTTCGGCAGAGTTATCTGCGGCTCTGCAGATCCTCCCGGTGTTATAGGTGGGGAATCGGCTTTTTGTATTGTAAGAGGAGTGATATACCTGGCCTACCCAGTTACGCTGTAATTTCATATGTTCTATGTCAGACAGGTGAGTTTCCTGTAAAAAGGCTATTTGACATTTTTCCATTTTCAGATAGGACAATATTTTTTGACGCTTGACCACATTATTTATACCCTTCACATTGAGGGTTATAATTTTAAGATCACTCATGTCAAAAACGAATATAATACATAATGTGTAGCATGAGTGTGTACTGGGAGCCTCTTGAAGCTAATGTGGGCAGGTCTCTAAATGGCTGGAATAAGGAGGAGGTGAACGGAGGGGGGGGGGGGGGGGGTGAAGTACATAAAACAAAATAACCCTACCGTCTTGTACAGACGGGTTACACATAAAACACATACGGCTAGGGATGCTCGATATTGGCTTTTTTACCGATACCGATATTCCGATATTGTCCAACTCTTAATTTCCGATACCGATATCAACCGATATCAATCGATACCGATATATCCAGGGTTTCCCCGTCCAAAAAACTGAATAATTTCAGGTAACTAGTAATTTCACTGGATATATATATAACAAATATTGTTATTTTCTATTTTTTTTAAACCGATACCGATATTTTCCGATATCACATTTTACTGCCGATATCGGCCGATAATATCGGTCGGCCGATAATATCGGACATCCCTACATACGGCCCATCCCTAATGGATGGGCTAAAATGATTAACATCGTTCCAGTGAAGCTGAGAGGAGTCCCGCCGCGGGAGAGTAAAAGGCCAATCTACCGAGTGATAAAATCCCTACAGAGATAGGCCCCTCTCCGCACACACCCCCCATCCCCACACCGCCGTATCAATTGGTAGTAAATAGTTACAGAACCCAACAGTACTGGAGCTTCACTCCTTGTCTGTAGGTGTAATTTCAATCAGATATTTAAAGATAATATAGGCTACTCGCATCTGATAATTTGACCAAAAATAGTATGACCATTTTCTTCTGTTTAATCCCTCTTATTTATTATTACCATTATTTTTGTCCACATATTGTGGCCCTTATGGAGTTAAAGAAAAAATTGCAATCAGGAGAAGAGGGGGGGGGGGGGGGGGGGATATATAATAATAATAATAATAATAATAATAATAATAATAATAATAATAATAATAATAATAATAATAATAATAATAATAATAATAATAATAATAATAATAATAATAATAATAATAATAATAATAATAATAATAATAATAATAATAATAATAATAATAATAATAATAATAATAATAATAATAATAATAATAATAATAATAATAATAATAATAATAATAATAATAATAATAATAATAATAATAATAAACTATGGGAATTAATCATATTTTTTGTGTGTATATATTCAAATTGGAGTTACATTGGTCTGTTTGTTTGTCTGAATTGCATGAATACTGTGTAATAAATAATAATAATAATAATAATAATAATAATAATAATAATAATAATAATAATAATAATAATAATAATAATAATAATAATAATAATAATAATAATAATAATAATAATAATAATAATAATAATAATAATAATAATAATAATAATAATAATAATAATAATAAAATAATAATAATAATAATAAGACAAAGATAGTTGTACCACTGATCTATAATCATGATTTTGAATCCATTGTTTGATATCTGAAGGAGTTAAGAGTATTTAAACCATAAATCACGTGACTAAAGCATATCATGAAACTGTATAGCCCATATCAGATAAAGTGATACAAATTAAATTAAAAGAAAAGATGAAAAAAAGAAGAAAGGCGGGGAGAGCCCGGGAGATTACAGTGACTATAAAAAAAAATCATCCTAACCATGAACTACTGTAGCACTCCATAGGTTATAGATATGCTTGCCATAGTTTTATCCGGACTACTCCATTCCAACTCATTGTGGGGGTTGGGGGGAGCCCCAATATTTGTGTGTCTGAAATCAAAGCTGGACATTTCAATCATAAAAACTAGTCTTTTAATACATAATAACCTATACCAGTATAATGTGAAGTGAGCCAGTAAAAAAAAAAAAAAAAAATGAAAAAAAAAAAAAAAAAAAAAAAAACAAGCAACAAAACTAGAGAGAGAGAGAGAGAGAGAGAGAGAGAGAGAGAGAGAGAGAGAGAGAGAGAGAGAGAGAGAGAGAGAGAGAGAGAGAGAGAGAGACCTCAGTCCGTTCTGCATGAGCGCATTCCATCAGTCCGATCCATGTGTTGGGTGGGCAGTACCTTTAATCCATGCCTTTCAGAAAGTCTTCCGCTTCTTGTGGGGTCTTGAAAGAGTGGTCCTCGCCGTTGTGTGTAATAGTTAGTCTCGAAGGGAAGCGCATTTTAAATCGTATCCCTTTTTTGATGAGCTGATCACACACGGTGTTGTATTTACGTCTTTCCATCCTGGTCTGATAGGAGATGTCTGGTCTGATCAGAAGAAATATTCAAAAAAGAACTAAAAAGAACTAAATTCGTTCATTTTTGAAACCATGAACTTTAGTTCAAAATTTTGAATTATGAACTATGAACTGAACTAGTTCATTTTAAAAATTGTGAACTGTGAACTGAACTAGTTCATGTAGAAAGTGAACTTTCCCAACACTGTTGGTTTGACACTCAAGCAGCCGTGTCTTGGTGACCATTGGAGGAGAAGATGGTGTCCCCACATAGACTTCATGATATTGTGTATACCAACATTCCAATTAAGCAATGCAAATGACAATTTGGCCCTCTTATCACACATGTGATCCAGACCTGGCGTGACACCCAGAAAGCGTGTAATAACTGCCATAAATGGCACATGCATTCCCCTCTATTTAATAACAATTTACTCCTTATTGGACAACAACCTATTATACGCTGGGGGATATCTTCGTTAACTCTGGTCTCCGTACCTTCCAAGATCTATCCAACGGATATGATCTCCCCGGAACCTCCTTTTTCTTTTATTTACAAATAAGAGCAGCTCTGAGGGCTCATGGCGTTCCATGGGATGTTCCACTAGAGCATCACCGTTTTCACAAATTATTTTATGACAAAGAGACATCGAGAGGCTTCGTTTCTGACTTTTATCGCCACTTACTTACGTCCTCGTATAAGGACCTCCCCCTGGATACGATTTGGAGAAAGGATGTCCCGGAGTTGGATGTAGATTTTGATTGGGATGCGGTCTGGGAAAATGTGCGGCTGTCCTCACGCAACCCAGATCACCAACAGATTCATTTAAATTTTGTTCATAGGACTTATTTGACCCCTAGACGACTGAATCTAATTGGTCTCAGACCTGACTCTCGATGTACCTTATGTCCAAGAGAGCGAGCGAGTGTCCATGTATATATATATTTTTTTGTATGGTTGGGTATGTCCTGGGCCCCTTTGGATTTGGGTCGGATGGTCGCGGGGTGGGGGGCGGGACCTGGTTTGGGGCCTCGGCGGGTCTTCGAGGGTTGGGGATCGTGGACTGGCCATCTGGCATACCGGGCATTTGCCCGGTGGGCCGATGCATATTTGGGCCGTTATGATTTGATAAAAAAAAGAAAAATTATAAAAAAAGAAAAGAAATTTAAAATAAAATTATTTGGTCAACGACCGGCCCACTACTAGGCTGGGACAGCGGCCCATTGGTACTGACTGACACTGGGCTGGCCCAATCACATATCTTACTAAGCACCCCCCCGCCAGTCGTGCAGGTACATGACTGAGATGGGAGCTGGTACATGAGTGCGAGGGGGTTGTGGTACATGACTGAGATGGGGCTGTGGTACATGACTGAGAGGGGGCTGGTATACAGGACTGAAAGGGGGCTGTATACAGGACTGAGAGGGGGCTGGTACATGACTGAGAGGGGGCTGTGGTAGATGACTGAGAGGGGGCTGGTATACATGACTGAGAGGGGGCTGGTATACATGACTGAGAGGGGACTGGTATACATGACTGAGAGGGGGGCTGGTACATGACTGAGATGGGGCTGTGGTACATGACTGAGATGGGGCTGTGGTACATGACTGAGAGGGGGCTGGTATACAGGACTGAGAGGGGGGCTGGTATACATGACTGAGAGGGGGCTGGCTGGTACATGACTGAGATGGGGCTGGTACATGATTGAGAGGGGGCTGGTACCATGTATTGGTACTGACTAACACTGGGCTGGCCCAATCACATCTCTTACTAAGCACCCCCCGCGCGCCAGTCGTGTGGTACATGACTGAGAAGGGGGCTAGTACATGACTGAGATGGGGCTGTGGTACTTGACTGAGAGGGGGCTGTGGTACATGACGAGAGGGGGCTGGTACATGACTGAGAGGGGGCTGGCTGGTACATGACTGAGAGGGGGCTGGTACCATGTATTGTGCATCATTGTAGGTCAAACTATTAAAAAGTTAATTTCCACAGCAGCCATTTTGGATTTTGGTCTCTCACAAATTTCCCCCGCCTTTTAAAAAAATACACCCCGGCTAAATTTGTTTATTAACCCTCCTAGATGACAAATCCATTGAGAAACGAAGTGCCACAGATGACCCAACTACTAGGTCCATATCGTATCATCATAATATTATTTAAAAAATCATTAGGATAAGGGTTCCCTTGATAAAGATGCATGAAAAGGCTGTATAATATACAACACCTGTAGCTCAACTGCAAAAACTGCTTTTTTTATTTGATTCGATTTGTATTTGGAAATTAAAAACACATCATAAAAACAAATTATCTTGACCAATTTGTATTCCTGAGGATATCACCTAAAAGCATTCGTTAAAACACTTATTTCCAAGGTGGTCCTCGATGGAAGACATAAAAACACAGCACATAGCCTACTCAACTGCAAATGTTTGCTCAACTGCAAAAATGTATGCCTACTTATGTATTAGCCTTCAGGGAAAAACACATTCACAACATATATTTTCAGCCAAGTATGATAAGGTAACTATTTGGATATATATGGTATGGATTACTTACTCTTATAACTTATTACTATCTGTGGTAGCTCTAGTCTCCACCTACACAAATTGTTTTTGTGCTGTCCATTGATCATGCACCTTGGTAGGCACATTAACTGTAGGTCAAACTCGCCAAACAAACAAGCACACCATTGATTTAATTGCCATATAAATCACATACAAAGATCTAACTATTACTCCTCTCTGAACATGAATATAAAACAAGAAGGTGATCTATTAACTGGGTAAACCTTATGCAATATTCATCATTGATATTTGAATACTTGAAATCTGTATGAACTGAGTAGTTAGTATCAAATGAAATAAGATGGAACAGCTCCATGCATTCATTGAATAAACAACTCATTACCAGTATGGTATTATTTAAATTGTACAGCTTTTTGCACATCTTTGTCAGGTAATTCCAACAATTCTGGACCTGAATGTACCAGTTAATTGTAATAATCTCTCTCCTTATGTCTAGTCAAGCCAGGTTGTGGAGGAGAGAGACAGGGATGAACAGGCTATAGACTACTTTGCCCATCCTGAGCCTGCTATGATGCAGGTGTTTTTACATCACCACCCAAGATTCAGCCAAGAGTGAGTGAGTACACTGGTCCACTTGCACTGGTACACTTGTCCATGGCACTTACTCCCCAGCTTTGTAGTGGTTTGGGGGAATAGTACAGTAGGTACGCATATTTAAGGGAACCGCAAGGATGGTGTACTGGTGGGTGGTGTCCCACCGATTATGGTGGGCCGGTCTGGGCCGGTCTGGGCCAAAAATGCCATGGCCGATTTTTGGTCCCAGTCCATCCCTGATCGTGGTTGATGGGGGGGGCTCGGGTTGGTCACTGTGCAATCTGTCTCAATTATTGTCTTGTCATGTTGTGTTAAGTTATTGCATTGGGATGTATTTTTTGTATTAGTATTATTGTATTGTGATATGTCTTTCTTTCATGTTTAAAAAAATGAAATAAAAAGATTTGATCGCAAAAAAAAATTAAGTAAACTCGACATCTTGCAAACGAGAGCAACCTCAACTTTTTTCGATTTCGGTTTCGTTTTGAAATTAAATGAAAGGGTCCATGGTAT
The DNA here is from genome assembly GCF_963971535.1 of Notolepis coatsorum. NCBI lineage: Eukaryota > Metazoa > Chordata > Actinopteri > Aulopiformes > Paralepididae > Notolepis > Notolepis coatsorum. Next base: position 34,203,999 of record NC_140169.1, on the reverse strand, counting down.
TCCATATAGAGTGAAACAAGCGCCCAACAGGATTTTATGCTGTGAAACTGTATATAAATAGTTTACAATAAATCCAAAACATTTGTATTACTCCTAAACTGTTCATTTATGTTAACGTTTTTGGATGAAGTTTTTATACATCTCTCATCCTCAGTCAGCAGAGCAAACTGGCCAGCATTATCTTGACTTGATATTTCAAAGATCTCCAGTTTCAAAGCATTATTGAGGAAAAGCTGACATATTTAACACATCATGGCCACTAAATAATCATTTCATACAGGCTGCACACTGTGAGAAGCACACATTTAATATAATATTAGTCTCTGAGGTGTGCGCCTCTACACTGTCACTTTTTGGAACATATTGGGCGCATCTTGATGAGAAGCCTATGGAAGAAAATGAGTGACAGAAGTATTTGAATTTGATCAGCAACCGAATTTATAGCATTGAAAATAATTACTTTGAAAACATGTATCTGAATTTTTTTCAGACACCGAATTTATAGCATTGAAAATAATTACTTTGAAAACATGTATCTGAATTTTTTTGCTCCGAATTTACCTATGTGAAATAAAAAGTCAGTGTTTAAAATTCAATGTAAAAAATTCAAATGCATAATACAATTCAATATAAAAAAAAGCGATGCAGAATTGCGGTGTATAGAATTCGATGTAAATAACCATCATCCGGGCTACCCAGACAGGATAAGCAATCGAGCCTGGATGCAATCAAACTGACTTCTGGCCTATCACTGCACAACTTTGTCAGTCATGTGATCACACCAACCCGGGAAAAAGATGGCGGTATATATACATACGGTGGGGAGAGAATATATACATACGGTGGGGAGAGAATATACATATGGTGGGGAAGAGACTGTACATTAGGAGGAGGTGCGTGGGAGAGAAATATACATACGGTGGGGAGAGAATATATACATATGGTGGGGAGGAGACTGTACATTAGGAGGGGGTGGGTGGGTGGGAGAGAAATATGCATATGGTGGGGAGAGAATATATACATACGGTGGGGAGGAGACTGTCTATTATATGTATATTTCTCTCCCACCCACCCACCCCCTCCTAATGTACAGTCTCCTCCCCACCGTATGTATATTCTCTCCCCACCATATGTATATTTCTCTCCCACCCACCCCCTCCTAATGTACAGTCTCCTCCCCACTGTATGTATATATTCTCTCCCACCCACCCCTTCCTAATGTACAGTCTCCTCCCCACTGTATGTATATTCTCTGCCCACCGTATGTATATATTCTCTCCCCACCGTATGTATATATACTGCCATCTTTCTTCCGGGTTGGTGTGATCACATGACTGACAAAGCCGTGCAGTGATAGGCCAGAAGTCAGTTCGATTGCATCCAGGCTCGATTGCTTATCCTGTCTGGGTAGCACGGATGATGGTTTTTTACATCGAATTCTATACACCGCAATTATGCATCGAAAAAATTTAATTTAATTTTTTATTTAATTTAAATTTTTTCTCTGATTTTCTCCCCGTCCCAATTAGTCGTTGTGCCAATCCCCCCCCCCTCCCCTACCTGGCTGCTGTATGCATGTTGTCCTACGAGTCGGTACAAGGGCGTCCCGAGTCGATCGCACGCTTCCTCCGAGACAGCCAGTGACGTCTTTTCACTTGGCAGCGAGGACTCTCATTGGTGAAGTGTAACGCGTGGGAGGGCACGCTATCTCCACCAAGTCCTGCCCCGCTTAACAAGCGCAGAGACCTGACCTGCTGTCCACAATGCCAGATTCCCACCCGCCAGCTTCCCCACCCCCTAATACTGCCAATTGTATTAGTGTGAACGGCCAGCCAAGCTGGTGGCAACGCCGAGAGCTGGGCTCGAACCCAGCATCTCCTGCATTGGTGATGAGCGCAATCTCCGCTATGCCACCTGACTGCCCTTGCATCGAATTTTTTACATTGAATTCTATACACCGCAATTATGCATCGAATTTTTTACATTGAATTTTATACACCGCAATTATGCATCGAATTTTTTACATTGAATTGTATTATGCATTCGGATTTTTTACATTGAATTTTAAACACTGAATTTGTATTTCACATAGGTACATTCGGAGCAAAAAAATTCAGATACATGATTTTCAAAGTAATTATTTTCAATGCTATAAATTCGGTGTCTGAAAAAATTCAGATACATGTTTTCAAAGTAATTATTTTCAATGCTATAAATTCGGTGTCTGATCAAATTCAAATACTTCTGTCACTCATTTGCTTCCATAGAAGCCTTGTGTTTCTTGTCCTTGGTCAGGAAAATAATGAAGATAACACAGATATAAATCCTATCCACAACCCATACATTTTCATTTAACTATCAGCAGGAAAAGGCCATCTGTACGCAACATCGTCTACATCAATATGTCCACTCGCTCGCTGTGTGAAATCATTGAGTTTGGCATCCATGAACAGTGACATCTCCTTAGCAAATGACCTCAATACCTTCTATGCGAGGTTTGATGCTGGTAATAACAACACCAGCTCACAAGCCTCGGCAATGGGGGGGGGGGGGGGTCGGCTGCTGATGGAGGCGCAGTGTTCAGGGTAACAGAGCATGAGGTGAGGCGGACCTTTAAAAAAGTGAATATCAGGAAGGCAGCAGGTCCGGACGGCATCCCCGGCCGCGTCCTAAAAGTCTGTGCCGACCAACTGGCCCCAGTATTCACTGACATATTTAACCTGTCCTTAGAACAGGCTGTCATCCCCACCTGCCTGAAGAAGTCCACTATTATCCCTGTACCCAAAAAATCCAAGCCTGCTTGCCTCAACGACTACCGCCCTGTAGCTCTCACCTCCATAGCCATGAAGTGCTTTGAGAAGCTAGTAAAGGGCTACATCTGCTCCTCCCTCCCCATCAACATGGACCCCCTGCAATTTGCATACCGCCCCAACAGGTCCACGGAGGACACCATATCCCATGTGCTGCACACAGCAGCATCACACCTGGACAAGAGGCAGGGGAACTATGTGAGAATGCTATTCATCGACTACAGCTCGGCATTCAATACCATAGTCCCCTCCATACTCATAGCCAAGCTCAGGGACCTGGGCTTGGGCTATGACCTCTGCCAGTGGGTCTTGGACTTCCTGACTGGCAGACCCCAGGTGGTGAGAGCAGGCAACTGCACCTCCTCATCCATCACCCTCAACATAGGGGCCCCCCAGGGCTGTGTTCTGAGTCCCCTCCTCTACTCCCTGTACACACACGACTGTGTGGCTCAGCGGAGTAGCAATACAATCGTCAAATTTGCTGACGACACAGTGGTGGTGGGCCTGATCTCTGCCAACGACGAGAGGGCCTACCTGGAAGAGGTCAAGGTCCTGGCGGGATGGTGCCAGGAAAACAGCCTCTCCCTGAACGTCAGCAAAACAAAGGAGATGATTGTGGACTTCAGGAGGTCGGGGGTCAAGGACTACAGCCCCCTCAGCATCGACGGGGCACCGGTTGAGAGAGTCAACAGCTTTAAGTACCTCGGAGCCTACATATCCGAGGACTTGACATGGACCACACACATTGACAGTGTTGTGAAGAAGGCACGACAACGCCTCTACTTCCTCAGGCGCCTAAGGAAGTTCCAAGTCAGCCAGAAGATCCTTAAGAACTTCTACTCATGTACAATAGAGAGCATCTTGACCGGCAACATCACCTCCTGGTTTGGGAATAGCACTGCACAAGACCGAAGCAGACTACAAATTGTGACACGTTCAGCCGAACGCACAATTGGAGGGGGGCTCCCCACCCTCCAGAACATTTACTACAAGCGTTGCAAGGGCAAGGCTAAGAGAATCATTAAAGACTCCAGTCACCCGAACAACTGCCTCTTTGAACTGCTGCGGTCAGGCAAGCGATACCGGAGTCTCAAGGCGAGCACAGAAAGACTCAGAAGAAGCTTCTATCCCCAGGGCCCCGTTCCATGTACGTGGTTCAACTAAGTCGATCAACATGTCCATTATCCAGCTTCAGTTAACCCGATGTTCAAAGCCGGGATTTTCCTGTTTCACAAAGGAGGATTCAGTCTCGTTAACTCAAGCCAGACTTGAGAGTCAGGCTCAAGTCAGGCTAGATGCGCGCTCCCGTTTTAGGTGGAAAGCCAGCACGTATCGATGGCAGAGACCCTGATTCTCAACGGCATTGATTGATTAATTGATTTAAGACTTTATTGACAGATTGCAATAGGCTCAATCGCCTCGCCGACAAGTTAAATGCGTTATCTATAGGCTAATTCTAAGTCCCTCATTACCTCAATCAATCAGATTATATTTCTTTAAACTTGCCTGCTGGATTGAATAATCAAATGAGATCTTGCTAGCGAAAATTATTAGTTAACTGTTATACAGAATTACGATACGGCTCTCTTACCCATTGATTGATGTATAGTCAATCTTTTACTTATCTTCTCTGTGGTGTAACGGGTTCTTCTTTTGACTTTCACACGGACGACCGGGGTTCAAGGCCCTAGTCTTTTCCTTCTTTTTGCAATATAGGAATAATTCAATTTGGTGCACGTTGAGAGCTATATAAAGAATGACATCCTCAATGCATGTAGATTTATAATATTTTAACTTAAAACCAGGCTACTTTGGCGTATAATCATTAATATTATATTCAAAAAAATCATATTGGAAACACGGGGATTTGAACCGCGGTCGCTGAACTGGCAGGGATGAGCACTACCGCTGGGCCACTGGGCCAGATGGGATAAATTCATTGTTTATACATTAATGAACGAGAGACCCGTGTTTAGAATATCCGTTGTTTTGAATGAAGTTTATCTCTTTATCCTCATTCATTAATGTGACGTCAACGGCTCATTCAATTTCTCAAATCCGTCAAACAGCGCATCTCATCAGACATCTTAATCCCAGTTACAATTAAAATAACCACATCATGTGTACATCGCACGAGCGAGCGCCACCGTCGCCACGGTATATATAACGTGCATTATTTAGGACAAAGTGAATTTAATATCAGCATTTTGGGTCTATTTTACATTTCAAAAGCCCCCTCTGGAAGAATGGAGCACAAAAACGTAATTCAGAATGGTATAATGCAGATCGTAGACTGTGGGAATAGTTTCAGGAAACGGGCTGTCACTTCTTTGCGGGGGCGTGGCGATAGTTCAGGCTAACTTGAACTTGAACTCTGCTTTCGAGCAGGCTCAAACTTTTGGATATGTTGTCATGGTGATTTGGGAAATCCAGGTACATGAAATCGGAAAGTCAGGCTAACACAGTTAGCCTGATAAAGTTATCCGGCTAACTCGGTTATCCCGGTACATGGAACGGGGCCCAGGCCATCAGGCTGCTAAACGAACAATGAATGAACACTAGACAACAACAACCACCAAACGCACATAGCACACACATCCACACGCACACACTCACTTTAAACAAACACACTGTAGCACCCACTCCACACACTTTATAGCACACACCCACTTTAAACAAACACACTGTAGCACCCACTCCCCACACTTTATATTTATGGATGAAGGATTGCACTACAACTCGTACACCTTACTGTAAATTGTACCTAAAATTGTACCTCATCCCATTTCTGCTTTGCACTAGATAGTACTGTACATTAGTACACTGCATAGTATTGTGTATTGTATATTATATGGTAACTCAGAACATTGTACATATGTCTATACCGAACACTGTGACCTCATTTTTCTTCTTCTAAATTCATGCTATATTATGTTATTATGTTATTTGATACTATCTTGTCTAGCACAGTCTCTGGAGCGTAACAGTAAGAAGCATTTTGTATGAAAGTATTCTGTACTTCTGTATGACAACTATTAAAGAACTTGAACTTGAACTTGAACTTGAACCAAAGTGCAAATGTAGCAGTAACATGCAGTAGTAATATACAGCCAGGTGATTAAACTGGATGTAGAATATATAAATTGGTACTACTGAGTAATAGTGCTAACCAGATGTATGTACAGAGTTGTAATGTAATATGTACAGTGATACAGGTATAAAGAGACTATACCAATCTAACTAGTAAGAGTATAGGGATATGTACAGATATAGATATAGTATCTACAGATGTGTAAAGAGATTATGTGCCGGTGTGGATAGATATATAAACGGTGAGAATAAATATACATACGGTATACAGCTTTATTGTACATGCTATAATAATAATAATAATAATAATAATAATAATAATAATAATAATAATAATAATAATAATAATAATAATAATAATAATAATAATAATAATAATAATAATAATAATAATAATAATAATAATAATAATAATAATAATAATAATAATAATAATAATAATGATAATATGGTTGTAAATAGACTACATGTGACCAGAACACCACTTGATGGTCAGAGTCAATGGCATTTTATAGCAGGGAATGTGTTCTGTAGTAATTGCCCTCAGTGAAGAAATGTGTCATCAAACCTTAATCCCCAGATGTTTCCCTTTTCCATGTCCACCACCATGTTTTGTTTGCTAAACCCTCTGTGTGTGTGTGTGTGTGCGTGCGTGCGTGCGTGCGTGCGTGCGTGCGTGCGTGTGTGTGTGCGTGTGCGTGTGCGTGTGTGTGTGTGTGTTTGTGTGTGAGAGAGATAAAACAGTGTAATTGTGATGGAATGGAACATCTCCTTGTTTCCACCCTCCTCTCCTCTTTTCCACAACATCCTCAGGCCTGGAGAGAGAGAGAGAGAGATAGAGAGAGAGAGAGAGAGAGAGAGAGAGAGAGAGAGAGAGAGAGAGAGAGAGAGAGAGAGAGAGAGAGAGAGAGAGAGAGAGAGAGAGAGATATTCCTCCGTATATAACTCACGTTCATATCCTCATTATTGAAACAACAGGAAAGAACACTTCTGATCTCAGTACTGTGTCCTCAAGGCTGGATTAGGACCTCTGAGCACCGAGGCTCAGAGCCCCCCCCCCCCCCCCCCAGCACACCAAGCCCGTTTGGCGTACCATATACAGTATGCCATGCCCGTGCGCGAGATGTGCGCAGCACTTTGCTCTCGTTTGTCGGCTCTGAGCTGCATTTTTCGATCATTGAATACATTGTTGGAAAGTTGAATTTGACACCTTTCGATCATCACCTCACTAAACCTATTGCGTGCTTCGGGTCTCGAGTTACAAGACGAAACATCCGGCGAGCGTAATTTGTAAACGGTTGTAAACGGTCCTGAACTGACCAGTCACCGCTGATGGGCGAAAATGATTGACCACCGTTGTAGCCAAGGAGCGTCTGCTCCGAAAGCGATCCCAGTCGAGCGCTGATTGCAACGAGAAGGGGGCAGAAGAAGAAGACGAACAAGTTATTTGTTTTGAGTAGCGCGTCAGAATGAATGGAAGTGGACAGCCATTTTGGATAATCACGCGGAATTATTGTGGTACAGACATTACAAAAACCTTTGTTAAATACACATTTTCCATGGGATTTTTATAAACTTTGGACCTGTACTACATAAGACTTCAGGCTATGGAACCGTTATGTTTTCCAGCTACTACCTCTCAGCTAGAACCCAAAAACAGGAATCTGGCAACAAGGCAACTAAAAAGTAAGGAGCACATATTTTATTTCAGTGTGTTCAAACTTTGAACACACTGAAATAAAATATGTGCTTCAAACCTATGTTTCTCTATTACATTAGCACTCAAAGTGATCCGGGCTGCGTTTTCGCCGATCAACCAATACATTGTTGGAAAGTTGAATTTGCCGCCTTTCGATCGCCACCCCACTCAACCTATTGCATGCCTCCAGTCTCAAGCATCATTTGACAAGCCATTCGGACAAGTGACCATGTCCTGTTTGTCCCTGTCCTGAGCGGACCAATGACCCCCGACGGTGAAAATTATTGACCGTCTTTGTAGCCAAGGAGCGTCTGCTCCCAGACGAAGGCTGATAGTGGGGGAAGGTGACACAAGAAGATGAAGAAGTCCATTGTTTTGACGAGAGCCTCTGAATAAATGGGAGTGGACGGCCATTTTGGATAAGGTGAGGGAATTGAACCCCGATCAATGATGTAGGTAGTCGAAGATAGATTTGGTAAACAAAGGTTTATTCAGAGCCTGGATGACCCAACCGGGACACCAGCTGGTGGGTCCCCCAGGTGAGCTCCAGAGTCCACTCAGGCGTGGCTCTTTATGGGGGGGAGAGGGGAATTCTGGGTAGGCTTGGCCTAGGTGGGGATTGGAGGGTGGTTCTATGAGGGTGGAGGGGTTGTATCAGGCGTATCAAGGAGGGGGGGGGGGTTCTAGTTAGAAGAAGGAGGAGGGGAGGAAATGGGGGTTGGGGGCTGGATAGGGCCAAAGGTGTGAGATGTCTGTCTCCAGGAGGGGAGAGGGTCCATGTTGGGGGGCCGGGAGGGGGAAGGGTTGGTGTCCCTGTGAGACATAAGGTGAATGGGGAGGGTTATTGTTCTGCCACAATAATCATGCAGAATTTTTACCGGTACACACATTACAAAAACCTTTGTATAAACTTTGGACGTGTTAGCCTACTACATAAGGCTATGGAACCGTTATGTTTTCCAGCTTCAATCTCTCAGCTAGAACTTAAAAACAGGCATCTGGCAACCAGTAAAAATAAATGTGAGTACACAAAACTTTTACTTCAGTCTGTTCAAACCTCTGTTACTCTATTTCATTAGCACTCAAAGTGATTTTTCTTTATTGTGTAAGAAATGTTACCTTTCAAAAGAGACCAGATTCATGCATGTGCTATTTATAAAGTATAATAAATCGCATATTACTTTGGGTATGCAATCGTCAGGTGTTTTACGCAAAATGTGGGCTAAGCTTAACAGTGTCATGACACAATCTTTTTGGAAACAGATTTAATTTCATTAATTGGTCATTTCTGTGGAACCCAATGTAAAACAACATACAACATACGTAGATGACTTTCAGACACAGGCGGAAGTACTGTAGCATAGTAACAGAAGAAGAAAACGGTTCACTCACAGCTGTTTCCACTTGCTAGCTGAGCAATCAGGAGGCTATTCACTTTACTTTCCCAGGCAACAAGGATGCTGCCAGCTTGCCAATTTTGTCTTTCCACCTCCTTTGATCTGTGACACTGTATGTAGAAAGGGAGTCACACCGCTCATCAAAAAAGCAACCCTGAACCCCACCATCATAGATAACTATCGCCCTGTTTTTCATCTCTCTTTCCTCTCTAAATCACTTGAATGTGCCATATCCAACCAGCTCACTGATTACCTACTGTATTACAGAAGGGCCTCCTGGGCACAAATAAGTCAGGCTTATGCTATGCTGATGACACTCTGAACAGATCTTGGCCTGCCTGTCGGATATTTCCACCTGGATGACGACCAACCGCCTCAGACTGAACCTGAGCACAATGGAGCTACTTAGCTTGCCGGCCGAATCCATAGTGGTGGCTCCGTCCCCAACCACCATGAACCTAGGTGTGGTCCTTGATGAATGGCTGGACTTCTGTGCTCACATCGCCTCAACAACCAGGCCCTGCAGATTCTTCCTGAGCAACATGAGAAGGATCCGCCCCTTCCTGACAAAAGAAGTCACCCAACTCCTCCTGCAATCAACAGTCATGTCTGTCTCGCCTTTCATGGCAAGGCTGTGTATGTCTCACCTGTGTATGTCTTTCTCTCCCAATCCTTACTCTCTCTCTGTGTTGTTGTCCCAGGTTTCAGCTCAGGTCCTCAGTGTGTTCTCCAGGTGGGTTTCCCTGGCCTCCTCCTAAACTAGTCTATTCATCGCCTCCATGGTCCTAATCAATCACTGCGTCTTTAGTCTCCTCATCGCCTCCTTGGCCCTAGTCAGTCACTGCTTGTCTAGTCTCCTTGTCACCTCCTTGGTTCTAGTCAGTCACTGCTTGTCTGTTAACTGTCTCTACTCATCTCTTGCTGCTACTCTAGTAGCTCTGTTATCTTGTCTGCTGGTGTCTGTTATCTTGCCTGCTGGTCTATCTCTCCCCTCGCTCTGCTACCCTGTGTTTTTGACAGTGATTGTCCTCATTAAAGCCTGCTTGGTTTTTTCATCTGCATCTGCTTCACATCTGTGTTTCTGCACTTGGGGCCAATATATGATATAATACAATATATTTGACCAATTGCTGACAATTCAAACTGGTTATTCCAGGCCACTGGGCATATTGCATGTGGCGGTTCTATTATATGGTTTATGTAAACAAATTGTGCTGCCATTTTGTACTGCCATATATATGTATATTTACATTTTCTCTGTTTTCATGTATGTGTCTGTCTTTGTGTCTGTGTGTTTGAGCAACGCGGTCTCATGAGAAAACATACAAACAACAACAAAGTACTAATCGACCACAGGGGGAAAAAGTACATAATGTACGTTATGTTATAGCCATAAGTCATATATTTACGCTCAATTGTATCAGAAAAAATCCAAAACAAACGCTGCAATGAGGAGTTGAACCAACAATCATTGCAGTCATGGGCAAGTGCTCTAGTTAGAGTTGAGGTTAGTTTCAACATTCTCTTAATTTAACGATTATGGTTAAGACGTAAAGTTACGGTTAAGGTTAGGGTTCTTAAAGGTTTTCTGAAAACGTAAAAAAGTTTAAATAATTTGAATATGTAATTATGTACTTATTTGTAATATGTACAAAATATGTAAAATCTTCAATACAATACATAAATATATTACTTATGGTTGTAACATAACATAGATTATGTACCATTTTTCCTGTGGTCGATTAGTACTTTATTTACATAATTTAAACGAGATCGGGCTGGTTTGAGTGTCTCGTTGTGTGTGTTATTTGTTTGTGCATGTGTGTGTGCATGTGTGTGTGTGTGTGCGTGCGTGTGTGCGTGCGTGCGTGCGTGCGTGCGTGCGTGCGTGCGTGCGTGCGTGCGTGCGTGCGTGCGTCTCCCTCTCCGTCTCTTGCTGTTTCCTGTTGAGGAGCGTGCTGTTGACATGTGTATTTCATTACCAGTAGTATTTTTTTTTGTTTTACAATGGGAGAAAGAGCCAAGCTCCAAATGAAAGGCAGAAACAAGCCACAAATGGCCATAAAATGTGCACGCACACACACACACACACACACACACACACACACACACACACACACACACACACACACACACACACACACACACACACACACACACACACACACACACACACACACACACACACACACACACACACAACTGCACACTACACAGACATGCACAAGTACGCACAAACACAGCCAGAAAAACAAACGTGCACATGAAAGCGCACCATGCACAAAAGCGTTCACATCCAAACACACCCACATACATAGCCTACACACACACACACACACACACACACACACACACACACACACACACACACACACACACACACACAGACACACACACACACACACACACACACACACACACACACACACACACACACACACACACACACACACACAGATACACGTCCACACACACAGCCAGGCTACTGGGGTGTCGGTGGTCAGGGTGCAAGCGCTACAAACAGGAAATGGTCCAGGATTACCCACAGACCTCTGCTCTGTCATGTGGCGGAGAGCCGGTTACTGCAGTTCCATCTCAGACGTGGAAATAGTAGCAGGGAAGTCGTTGAAGCATAATCTAACCGGATCTAGTATAGACATCAGTCTTCTCGTGTAGTAGGTGAGAAGTCGATGCGTAGATCTACAGGATCTAGAATAGTTTCAAGTTTTGTTTTATTTGTCACATATAAGGTACATGTACATTACAGTTCTGTATGAGCCTCCTGAGAGTGTGCTTCATACAGTAAAAAAGTTAAAAGAATAAAGACAAAATACTATACAATATACAATATACAAAATAAAGTACAAAATGCAAACAAAATGCTAAAACGCTAAAGTCATCATTTAGACAGAGGTCTTGTTGTGTAGTAGACAGTGATGCCAGTAACTAGTTACTAAGTAACTAGTTACTGTAATCTGATAACTTTTTTCAGTAAATAGTAATCTAATTTATTACTTTTTACAAGCCAGTAATCTGATTACAGTTACTTTTCCAAGTGGCTGTGAGTTACTATTTACTTACTATCTCATAATGCTGATGATAAGAGAGCCAGGGGTACAGTCAGCTAGACCGGAGTATATGGCCTGATGGCTGATGACGTCTCATGATGACCTGTCTGAGCAGCCAATCGTGATTTATGACATTATGCAGTTTCAATAAAGCATTATTAAAAAAAAATAACTGTTGTCATTCTTGTGGCAGCAGCAGGGGGGATGATGACGACTTCGTAACCTAGTTACTTTCAAGTTACTTTCAAGTAATCAGTAAAGTAACTAGATTACTTTTGAAAGGAGTAATCAGTAATCAGATTATTTTTTACAAGTAATCTGTGGCATCACTGGTAGTAGACAACATTTAGACAGAGGTATTGTTGTGTAGTAGTGAAGTCACTGAGACAGAGGTGTTGTGTAGTAGAGAAGTCACTGAGACAGAGGTCTTGTTGTGTAGTAGAGAAGTCACTGAGACAGAGGTCTTGTTGTGTAGTAGAGAAGTCACTGAGACAGAGGTGTTGTGTAGTAGAGAAGTCACTGAGACAGAGGTATTGTTGTGTAGTAGAGAAGTCACTGAGACAGAGGTTTTGTTGTGTAGTAGAGAAGTCACTGAGACAGAGGTCTTGTTGTGTAGTAGAGAAGTCACTGAGACAGAGGTCTTGTTGTGTAGTAGAGAAGTCACTGAGACAGAGGTCTTGTTGTGTAGTAGAGAAGTCACTGAGACAGAAGTCTTGTTGTGTAGTAGAGAAGTCACTGAGACAGAGGTCTTGTTGTGTAGTAGAGAAGTCACTGAGACAGAGGTATTGTTGTGTAGTAGAGAAGTCACTGAGACAGAGGTCTTGTTGTGTAGTAGAGAAGTCACTGAGACAGAGGTATTGTTGTGTAGTAGAGACGTCACTGAGACAGAGGTGTTGTGTAGTAGAGAAGTCACTGAGACAGAGGTCTTGTTGTGTAGTAGAGAAGTCACTGAGACAGAGGTCTTGTTGTGTAGTAGAGAAGTCACTGAGACAGAGGTCTTGTTGTGTAGTAGAGAAGTCACTGAGACAGAGGTGTTGTTGTGTAGTAGAGAAGTCACTGAGACAGAGGTCTTGTTGTGTAGTAGAGAAGTCACTGAGACAGAGGTATTGTTGTGTAGTAGAGAAGTCACTGAGACAGAGGTCTTGTTGTGTAGTAGAGAAGTCACTGAGACAGAGGTCTTGTTGTGTAGTAGAGAAGTCACTGAGACAGAGGTCTTGTTGTGTAGTAGAGAAGTCACTGAGACAGAGGTCTTGTTGTGTAGTAGAGAAGTCACTGAGACAGAAGTCTTGTTGTGTAGTAGAGAAGTCACTGAGACAGAGGTCTTGTTGTGTAGTAGAGAAGTCACTGAGACAGAGGTCTTGTTGTGTAGTAGAGAAGTCACTGAGACAGAGGTCTTGTTGTGTAGTAGAGAAGTCACTGAGACAGAGGTGTTGTGTAGTAGAGAAGTCACTGAGACAGAGGTCTTGTTGTGTAGTAGAGAAGTCACTGAGACAGAGGTCTTGTTGTGTAGTAGAGAAGTCACTGAGACAGAGGTCTTGTTGTGTAGTAGAGAAGTCACTGAGACAGAGGTGTTGTTGTGTAGTAGAGAAGTCACTGAGACAGAGGTCTTGTTGTGTAGTAGAGAAGTCACTGAGACAGAGGTCTTGTTGTGTAGTAGAGAAGTCACTGAGACAGAGGTCTTGTTGTGTAGTAGAGAAGTCACTGAGACAGAGGTGTTGTGTAGTAGAGAAGTCACTGAGACAGAGGTATTGTTGTGTAGTAGAGAAGTCACTGAGACAGAAGTTTTGTTGTGTAGTAGAGAAGTCACTGAGACAGAGGTCTTGTTGTGTAGTAGAGAAGTCACTGAGACAGAGGTCTTGTTGTGTAGTAGAGAAGTCACTGAGACAGAGGTCTTGTTGTGTAGTAGAGAAGTCACTGAGACAGAAGTCTTGTTGTGTAGTAGAGAAGTCACTGAGACAGAGGTCTTGTTGTGTAGTAGAGAAGTCACTGAGACAGAGGTATTGTTGTGTAGTAGAGAAGTCACTGAGACAGAGGTCTTGTTGTGTAGTAGAGAAGTCACTGAGACAGAGGTGTTGTTGTGTAGTAGAGAAGTCACTGAGACAGAGGTCTTGTTGTGTAGTAGAGAAGTCACTGAGACAGAGGTATTGTTGTGTAGTAGAGAAGTCACTGAGACAGAGGTCTTGTTGTGTAGTAGAGAAGTCACTGAGACAGAGGTCTTGTTGTGTAGTAGAGAAGTCACTGAGACAGAGGTCTTGTTGTGTAGTAGAGAAGTCACTGAGACAGAGGTCTTGTTGTGTAGTAGAGAAGTCACTGAGACAGAAGTCTTGCTGTGTAGTAGAGAAGTCACTGAGACAGAGGTCTTGTTGTGTAGTAGAGAAGTCACTGAGACAGAGGTCTTGTTGTGTAGTAGAGAAGTCACTGAGACAGAGGTCTTGTTGTGTAGTAGAGAAGTCACTGAGACAGAGGTCTTGTTGTGTAGTAGAGAAGTCACTGAGACAGAGGTGTTGTGTAGTAGAGAAGTCACTGAGACAGAGGTCTTGTTGTGTAGTAGAGAAGTCACTGAGACAGAGGTCTTGTTGTGTAGTAGAGAAGTCACTGAGACAGAGGTCTTGTTGTGTAGTAGAGAAGTCACTGAGACAGAGGTGTTGTTGTGTAGTAGAGAAGTCACTGAGACAGAGGTCTTGTTGTGTAGTAGAGAAGTCACTGAGACAGAGGTCTTGTTGTGTAGTAGAGAAGTCACTGAGACAGAGGTCTTGTTGTGTAGTAGAGCAGTCACTGAGACAGAGGTATTGTTGTGTAGTAGAGAAGTCACTGAGACAGAGGTCTTGTTGTGTAGTAGAGAAGTCACTGAGACAGAGGTCTTGTTGTGTAGTAGAGAAGTCACTGAGACAGAGGTCTTGTGTAGTAGAGAAGTCACTGAGACAGAGGTGTTGTTGAGTAGTAGAGAAGTCACTGAGACAGAGGTGTTGTGTAGTAGAGAAGTCACTGAGACAGAGGTGTTGTGTAGTAGAGAAGTCACTGAGACAGAGGTCTTGTTGTGTAGTAGAGAAGTCACTGAGACAGAGGTCTTGTTGTGTAGTAGAGAAGTCACTGAGACAGAGGTCTTGTTGTGTAGTAGAGAAGTCACTGAGACAGAGGTGTTGTTGAGTAGTTGAGAAGTCACTGAGACAGAGGTGTTGTGTAGTAGAGAAGTCACTGAGACAGAGGTGTTGTTGAGTAGTAGAGAAGTCACTGAGACAGAGGTCTTGTGTAGTAGAGAAGTCACTGAGACAGAGGTGTTGTTGAGTAGTAGAGAAGTCACTGAGACAGAGGTGTTGAGTAGTAGAGAAGTCACTGAGACAGAGGTCTTGTTGTGTAGTAGAGAAGTCACTGAGACAGAGGTCTTGTTGTGTAGTAGAGAAGTCACTGAGACAGAGGTCTTGTTGTGTAGTAGAGAAGTCACTGAGACAGAGGTGTTGTTGAGTAGTAGAGAAGTCACTGAGACAGAGGTGTCGTGTAGTAGAGAAGTCACTGAGACAGAGGTATTGTTGTGTAGTAGAGAAGTCACTGAGACAGAGGTCTTGTTGTGTAGTAGAGAAGTCACTGAGACAGAGGTCTTGTTGTGTAGTAGAGAAGTCACTGAGACAGAGGTGTTGTGTAGTAGAGAAGTCACTGAGACAGAGGTCTTGTTGTGTAGTAGAGAAGTCACTGAGGGCTTGTGTAGTAGAGAAGTCACTGAGACAGAGGTCTTGTTGTGTAGTAGAGAAGTCACTGAGGGCTTGTGTAGTAGAGAAGTCACTGAGACAGAGGTATTGTTGTGTAGTAGATACGTCACTGAGGGCTTGTGTAGTAGAGAAGTCACTGAGACAGAGGGCTTGTGTAGTAGAGATGTATATTTCAGCATTTCACCCCCTAAGACACATACTTACTCTATATGTACACATGTCACCAGGAGGATCAGAATACAGAGAAAGACAATTCCCAGTGACATAGACATATGGCTCCTCCCGGCGGCGTGTCCAAGTGCCCTTGAGCAAGACACTTAATCCCTAACTACCCCTGATGGGCAGGTGTGTGAATGTGTGATTGAATCTGTGAATGTGAGGTATAAGTTGCAAAGCGCTTTGGATAAAAGCGCTATATAAATGCAGTTCATTTACATAGTTTAGAGTGGCTCAGGACATTATGTGATGGCTTAATGATTGACATTCCAATGCTTAATTATGCCTCATAGGTTTGATTTGATACCATAAGTTAAAAAGATGTGATGCAAGACCAAACCATTTTTGAGCAAATTGAGAATTGAAAAACAAATGGTCAAAAGTCCTGTGCACATTGCACAGTGCAGGTTTAATAAATGTCCACCATTATCCATTGAAATCAACATTGAGGTTAAACATTAGACCTCTTGGGGCCAGCAGCCCTGCTAGTTGTTGTTGTTATTAAACAAAATTGTAGGTTACGTGGTTGAGTCTATGTGGTCCTCATCCCAAACCTTACAGGGTGCAGCTTTAAACGTCATCACAGCCTAATATTACTATCTCTACATATTAGGGTGTTTTACTACCACTGCTGCTTCTCTGACTAACACACCATCACTCCTAATGCACCATGTTGCTCTCTCTCTGAGTCTCTCACTCATGGATGGATGAGCTCTTTCCTTTGTTCTTGCTGTCACTTTGTGATTTTATCTATCCCTGTGACTCAGTGTCTCTCTCTCTCTCTCTCTCTCTCACACACACACACGCACGCACGCACGCACGCACGCACGCACGCACGCACGCACGCACGCACGCACACACACACACACACACACACACACACACACACACACACACACACACACACACACACACACACACACACACACACACACACACACACACACACACACACACACACACACACACACACACACACACACACACACACACACACACACACACACACACACACACACACACACACACACACACCTCTCTCTCTTTCTGACTCCAGGTTGCCATGGCTACTGCCAAGAGGGAGTTCGGTAAAATAATCATCTGTAACCATGGTTACACCCTAATGGATAGTTCCTCCTGTTGATAGCAGATCTCAGACTGAGCCAATCAGTCATATGTGCTGCCTTCCATTTTAGCCAGAAGATGAGGACACAGTGGTCCAGGCTGTATCTCACCCGTGCTGGTGGGAGTATACAGGAGGTGCAGTCTGGTAGCCCAGGAGCTGTTCCAGCTGTCTTGTTAACATGTGTAAATCCCCTGCCGGACGATGATTTGAAGGTGTTGTCCGAGGGTCAGCAGACGGGGCGTTTGACTAACTCATGAGTGACGTCACTGCTCATCTGTTGTACCTGCCCGAGTCACAGGGTGATGATGTACGACAACTGTTGTTGTCCTATCCTGTGTTGTTGTCTAATGTGCCAAAGTCTAATGACTATATAGCAGTGGAGGCTGCTGACCAAATTTTTAGGTGAAGCACAAATTATTATATTATATTATATATTAAATTATATTTTTTAAACATCCCCAACGCTGCAACACCCCCATTCCTCCCAGGTGTCAGGCTCCTCATTAGCTTCCATTCATTTTGGGGACCATGTTTAAATATCATACTTCTGAAGTATAAACAAACTATATTGCTGTGACGATTTCAATAACACAGACCATTCTTAGAGTCAATGGTATGCAAAACTGTACATTGGAATATCTAACATGTATTTACCACCTTCCTCTGCACAAGGCCACAGATGGGTTTTATGTAACACAAGGACAATGAATGAATGAATGAATGAATGAATGAATGAATGAATGAATGAATGAATGAATGAATGAATGAATGAATGAATGAATGAATGAATGAATGAATGATGAATGAAAACTTTATTTAACAGATTGCAGAATGGGTACAATACAGTACGGCTCAATACACACAATTGTTAAGGGGATGCAGACCAGAGAAAGACTTTCGTCTTGTTTACATCAATTCAGTGCCACATACACACAGTCCTCATATCCCTCCTAGTTACACACAGTCATCATTATCCCTCCCATACAATACGCACAACACAACAGACTAACTCGTCTTGCTCAATACTTGTTTATGAGTTTTAAGAGACAGCACTGTAATCTCTCTCAACCAAAGCTCTACTAGTTAACAAAGATCTCCACCTTGCTATCTGAAACACTGACACCATTATCAACCTAATAATATCAACCTGATAATATTGAAACATTATCAATATAACATTAGCTACCAACTTTAGCAGGGCTCCTAATAACACAAGATACATTTCACTATGAATTGAAAATGGGGGACCCTGATGTAAACAAGACGAAAGTCTTTATCTGGTCTGCATCTCCTTAATAATTATGTGTATTGAGCCGTACTGTATATTGTACCCATTCTGCAATCTGTTAAATAAAGTTTTCATTCATTCATGCCTTTTGAAAAGTGACATGGTCGATGTAGGAGTTATGATGCGGTTTCAATTCGGTTACAGTAACGTTACACAAACTGACATTCTAAAGCCAAGAAGACACGACTTACCCATATCGTTGAATAGTGCAGCTTCTCCATGTGACGAGTCCGACTCGAGCCGCTTGCATTAATCCCATGGAAAATGTAAACAATAGTGCATCGCGAGCCAGCTTGTTGCATCAAATTGATGTTTGGCTTTTGTCTCCCGAGTGACGTTAGAACTACTACACTTCGGCTGCGTCCAGGCTAAGCACTGCAGGCTTTCGTTTTACAACGACTGAGATAAAAAAAAATATATATCATCAAACGATGCACAATGGAGAGGCATTGTTGTTATTGATATCATCTTCATCAATGTCATCAGCCCTGTTTAGACATTCACAAGACTTGCGTAACGAATTATTTTGAAAACAAGCTCGCTGCAGAGCCACAGTATGGCACAAGAGAAACCATTATCTGATTGGGCCACAAGGCTGTCAATCATGCTAGCTGCAGAGCCACAGAACAGCCAAAGAGAAACCATTAGCTGATTGGTGGATTGAATGATTGACAGCCTTGTTATCCATTCAATGGCAAGAGTTTAACTGCACAGACCGTGCTTAGATGAAGTTAATAGCCTATTTTGATTCGCTGTTATTTATTATTTATTAACAATGGGTCACACCTGTGAAGTTTTCTTCACGAATAATTACTGCAGGCAATACTGCAGTGCAGACCTGCTCAGAGCTGTCAATTTTGGCAATTTTTTGAAGAAAAAATAATTCACTGGCATTTTTTTTACAAAGGAAAACATTTATAATAAAAAAATAATAATAATAATAAAAAAAAAAATATATATATATATATATAGGTATATGTAAATTAATAATAATTATGAATTATGAGTGAATTTGTATTTCACGTGTTGTCATAGAGAAACCTCCACTGCTATATAGAATATAAGCTGGAGCGGGCTGTATGTGAAAACCAGCCCCTCCAGTAGTGCATTAAGCACAGTCCCGGGAAACGTACACAAGGCGCTCTTCCAAAATAGTAAATTATATTTATTGTATAGGGTAGGAATTCAAACCTCCACTGATTTATTATTCTAAGGAGGGGAAGTAATCCCACAAACATATAAACAAACAGGGAAAAAGGTAATTGGAGAACAGACAAGGTAAGGTATAGGAGAATACTAATAATGTATATATAATACAATATGAGATAATATAATATAATAGCTATGAAACAATGCTAAACACTGAAAAAGGCCATTTATAAGATAGTTCCCATTTAAACCTTCTTTCTTTACAGGAGAACCATCAGTGATTCAACTATAATCCATGTCATCAATGGGTACACTTGAATCCCATTAACTCGTCCTCTTTACAAGAGAACGTCAGTAGTTTAAATAACTTACTGGGTGTATTTACCCTTTAAGTCTCCCTTCTTGTAGGAGAATTATCAGTATTTTATCAGATTAAATCAAATCAAATACAAAATGCAATATAAAAATAACAAAAGGTGAACGGGGTCGAAGCCCTTGGAATGTCCTTATGTTCAGGTCAGTTCAATCCGTGGAAGTTCTTATGATTCAAGTTCAATCAGTTCAATCCTACCGGACTGTTGAGGTAACAGGAGTTGAGCAACAGGGGTATTCGAATCAGACTGGCATTAGCCTTGAGCTATATCAGAGGTTCAGTGGGTTGGCTCGCCATCTTGCATTGTCCGGCACACCGCCTCGTTACAGCTACAGGCTACAGCTACTTTACTGCAACGCTTCTTCGGTTTTGCAACTGGGGGAATCTTTTATAACTGTTTGATAACTGCTTTTATCATGCTATCTCATCTCGTTATCCAGCTCTGTTCAACTGCGTGTTGAATCTCTGTGGATTGTGTCTGCATCTGCGCAGTAGCAAGACTCACCTGCTGTAAAGCAAGGCGTGGCTGTCGTGACATCTATCTCACTCACGTCATCTCACGTCATGTTAAATTAAAGGGCAATGCTGTAATTCAAAGGGACTTGGTATCCAATGATACTAACTACTTATGTTCTTACATAATAGCCTTAACTATTTATGTTCTTATTCAATGGCATTAACTATTTATGTTCCTATGACTTGAATAGTTATGAATCTGAAACCTGGGTTACATCCTCCCATTCTATCCTAATGCACGTCCCTGTGCATATTATCCCAGGACTACATTATCACAATCCTATGGGGTTCTGGGGAGTCGGAGTCATCTAAAGAGTCTGCGATTACTGAGCTTAGACTCTGGAATAGTTACTGGATTATCATTACTAGTGGGTTTCCTAGTCGGGATGAGTCAGGACTTTTGGAGGTTCTCTATGTCTTGTCGACCTTCTTGGGGGTTAATCTTTGACATCTCTTTCTTTTCCTTTTTCCACATCGTCTTGGACATTCTCCTGTCCATCTCTGACATCTCTTTCCTCTTCTCTTTCCACATTGTCTTGGACATTCTCCTGTCCATCTCTGACATCTCTTTCCTCTTCTCTTTCCACATTGTCTTGGACATTCTCCTGTCCATCTGGTTCGGTTTCTGGTTCATTCATGTTAGTATTGTTCTCCTCTGAACTCATAACTGGTAAGGTCTTTTCAGGTAGGTTGTTCTCTTCCTGATCCATGTCAGGTAAGTATTTATCCCGATCCGCTGTATCTGGGTCAGGTAAACTGCCTTCAGTAGGTCTCACTGCGGATGGGATAGTCTTGTTCAGTGTCGTCGGGTCATCAGTTGTCCCTGGAGCTCCCTCAGGAAGAATGACTGCGTCTGAGGGGCCTTGCTCGACAGTGGGCACTGAAAAGGGTTGTGTTTCCACCACTAGACCTCCATGGTCATAGTGATAAGTGAGATCAAGATAGTCATCATCTGGGTCTTCTCCCTCTGATTCATTCAAGCTTTCTTCTCTTGGGCTCTGTCGAGTTCTTGGTCGCTTAGGTTTGTCTTTTACAGTAGGTCCGTCTTCCTCAGGGGTAGTAGGAAGGAATCCGCAAGGTAGCAGTAGGTCTCGGTGGAGCGTTCGTAGTGGACCATCTCTTGTTTCAGGTCTCACTACATAGACTGGGACATTTCCAGTTTGTTTCACTACAATGTAGATATCTGCTTCCCACCGGTCTGCTAGCTTGTGCTTGCCTCTGATGCGGACGTTTCTGACGAGAACCCTGTCACCTTCCTGCAGGGTAGACTCAACAACTCGTTTGTCGAATCTTGCTTTGTTACGGTCCGTTGTCTTCTTTGCATTTTCTGTAGCTACTCTGTAACTTGCTTCAAGGTGGGATCTCAGACTGCGGACGTACTGCGAGTGTGAGCCTGGCTGGTAGTTGACAGGTAAGTTGAAGGCTATGTCCACAGGCAACCTTGGCTGTCGCCCGAACATCAGCTCATACGGGGTGAATCCAGTAGTGTCGTTCTTAGTACAGTTGTAGGCGTGTACTAGAGGTTTGACGTAGTCCCGCCAATGGCTTTTCTTCTGATTCTCCAGGGTGCCCAGCATATTAAGCAGGGTCCTGTTGAAGCGTTCAACTGGGTTTCCCCTTGGATGGTACGGGGTAGTTCGTATCTTTTTGATGCCGGCTAGCTCACACAGCTCTCTAATTGTGCGGGACTGGAAATCTGCACCTTGGTCGCTGTGGAGTTTCTCCGGGATACCGTAGTGGACAATAAAGTGGTCCCATAGGCATTTAGCGACTGTCCGCGCTTTTTGATTTGCGGTAGGGATCGCTATTGCGTATTTCGTAAAGTGGTCCGTAATGACCAAAATGTCTTTTGTGTTACTGGAGTCTGGTTCCAAGCTGAGAAAGTCCATGCACAGCAACTCGAGTGGTCGTGTGGCTGTGATGTTCACCAACGGGGCAGCTTTATCTTGTGGAACTTTACGCCATACACATCGGTTGCAGGTCCTGATCTTTGTTTCTACTTCATTTTGGGCCAATAGAATCGCTTTCGGACGAGGTCTAGGGTTCGGTCCACGCCCATGTGGCCCATGTCATCGTGAAGGCTCTTTAAGACCATAGGTCTCAGGTCTTCAGGCAGCACAAGTTGATGATGGGTCTGTGCGCCTTCTTGTCTCTTCCGGTACAGGACTCCGTCCAATACTTCTAACCGGTTCCACTCTCTTAGTAGAAGGTAAAGTTTGGGGATTTCCTTTCTGAGTGTCGGTGGAGGTTTCTCCCCTGACTCCACAAGCTGTAGTACTTGACGGATACAGGTGTCGGCTCTTTGCTTTTCTCTAATTTTGGCTGGAGTTATCAGCGGAACGACGGGTAGGCCACCCAGCTGATCTTCTCCTTGGAAGCTGTCTGGGATTGCACTTGGGTGGAGGGCAAGTGATACCACAGATGCAATGCCGGATGGTGTCTCTTTAGAGCCGTTTTTTTCGCAAACTGTTGTATTCTTTCCATCTCTTTTCTCGATATTGGGTCATCAGCTGGTCTGCTGTGTGGTCGTCTGGACAGTCCATCAGCATCTTGATTCTGTTTTCCAGCTCTGTATTGCAGCTGGAAATCGAAGGTTGATAGATCGGATAACCATCTGTAGCTTGCGGCATCAAGCTTAGCAGTGGTAAGGACATATGTCAGTGGGTTTTGATTTTATTTTATTTTATTTTTATTTGTCCCGAACATAGAAACATAAAACAAGTTTAAAAAACAAAAAGGTAAATAGTCAAACACTATTTCCATACAACAAGTGTTCGAGAAGGAACAGGGAGAAGTAAAACAACTTATCAAGCCCTGCCCCTTCCTTACAATATTTGACATTATAATTTAATAAAAATAAAAATAATATAACAAATAATAAAAAATAAAATAAAAGTACAGTTTTTTATATATCCAAATATCCAAATGAGAAAAAATAACAGGGTCACATTACTGCTCAAGCTCCTCTCTCTTAGGTCGCTTTCACATATAGTTTTGGAGGACTCGGTGCGGTTCTGGGGGTGAAGTTGCAACATTGTTGCATTCTTCATTTGGTTCGTCTGCGTTCACATAGAGAAATCTGTCAGCGGACCGATACCTTCTGAACAATGTCACGCGGTCGAAAAGGGCGCTTGTCTATTGGACAGTGGAAATGTGTGTGTGGCTGCAAGCCTGTGTGTGCGCGCGCGCGCGCGTGTGTCTGTGTGTGCTGTCTGCGAGTCCTCCAGATCAGCGGAGCGAGTTTTGACATGGCATTGATCCATTGTTCTATTGAAGCACATTACCACCATCCTCTCGCTAAACAACTTGTAGACCAATAATAATAATATAATAATAATAATAGTATTGACGTGGCATTGATCCATTATTAATGCCGTGCACCTCGGTAATAATAATAAGCTGCGTGTTTCTTCCTACTTCCCAAGATGCACAGTTAGATATATAGATAGATAGATATATAGATAGATAGATAGATAGATAGATAGATAGATAGATAGATAGATAGATAGATAGATAGATAGATAGATAGATAGATAGATAGATAGATAGATAGATAGATAGATAGATAGATAGATAGATAGATAGATAGATAGATAGATAGATAGATAGATAGATAGATAGATAGATAGATAGATAGATAGATAGATAG
Organism: Notolepis coatsorum; assembly: GCF_963971535.1. Lineage (NCBI taxonomy): Eukaryota > Metazoa > Chordata > Actinopteri > Aulopiformes > Paralepididae > Notolepis > Notolepis coatsorum. Next base: position 34,179,914 of record NC_140169.1, on the reverse strand, counting down.
ATAGATAGATAGATAGATAGATAGATAGATAGATAGATAGATAGATAGATAGATAGATAGATAGATAGATAGATAGATAGATAGATAGAGAGAGAGAGAGAGAGAGAGAGAGAGAGAGAGAGAGAGAGAGAGAGAGAGAGAGAGAGAGAGAGAGAGAGAGAGAGAGAGAGAGAGAGAGAGAGAGAGAGAGAGAGAGAGAGAGAGAGAGAGAGAGAGAGAGAGAGAGAGAGAGAGAGAGAGAGAGAGAGAGAGAGAGAGAGAGAGAGAGAGAGAGAGAGAGAGAGAGAGAGAGAGAGAGAGAGAGAGAGAGAGAGAGAGAGAGAGAGAGAGAGAGAGAGAGAGAGAGAGAGAGAGAGAGAGAGAGAGAGAGAGAGAGAGAGAGAGAGAGAGAGAGAGAGAGAGAGAGATAGATAGAGAGATAGATAGATAGATAGATAGATAGATAGATAGATAGATAGATAGATAGATAGATAGATAGATAGATAGATAGATAGATAGATAGATAGATAGATAGATAGATAGATAGATAGATAGATAGATAGATAGATAGATAGATAGATAGATAGATAGATAGATAGATAGATAGATAGATAGATAGATAGATAGATAGATAGATAGATAGATAGATAGATAGATAGATAGATAGATAGATAGATAGATAGATAGATAGATAGATAGATAGATAGATAGATAGATAGATAGATAGATAGATAGATAGATAGATAGATAGATAGATAGATAGATAGATAGATAGATAGATAGATAGATAGATAGATAGATAGATAGATAGATAGATAGATAGATAGATAGATAGATAGATAGATAGATAGATAGATAGATAGATAGATAGATAGATAGATAGATAGATAGATAGATAGATAGATAGATAGATAGATAGATAGATAGATAGATAGATAGATAGATAGATAGATAGATAGATAGATAGATAGATAGATAGATAGATAGATAGATAGATAGATAGATAGATAGATAGATAGATAGATAGATAGATAGATAGATAGATAGATAGATAGATAGATAGATAGATAGATAGATAGATAGATAGATAGATAGATAGATAGATAGATAGATAGATAGATAGATAGATAGATAGATAGATAGATAGATAGATAGATAGATAGATAGATAGATAGATAGATAGAGAGATAGATAGATAGAGAGATTAGATGCAGTGTGCTTGTTTTGCAGTGAGTGCTGCGAGCAGTGGTAATAATAATCACTTCCTATATTTGGTTCGCGTTTGGTCCGCTGAAGCCGAACCGAGACCTACGTTTTCAGGCGGACTAGAGTTCGCCTGTTTGGTCCGCGGACCGAGTTCGACGTGCATTCACACAGACCCGAAAAACCGGACTATCGAATTCTGGTCCGAAAGTCCGGACCAAACAGCCCCTGTGTGAAAGCGACCTTATATGTGTCCATAAGTGCTTGTTTATAGCTACCTTTAAATGTATTGATATTTTTGCTTAATTTTATATTCGCATCCAGACCATTCCAGAATGATACCCCACAAACTGCAATGCACATACTTTTAAGAGTTGTACGTACCGTAGGTTGCGTTAAAGCTAATGTCCCTCTAAAATTATAAACACTCTCTCTAGCCGTACATTTTTTTTTAATGTTGCTTGGTAATTTGTTTTTTATTGCCAGAAACATAATTTGTGCAGATTTGAATTTGATTAAGTCCATGAATTTTAATGTTATCAGTGACAGCGATAAATGGTCTTCCGTAGAGGTAATCCTGGAATTTCTCAGTTACCGACCATCTTGACAATCCACGGCTTGCATAAGCGATGACACGCTTCTGTCCTTGCTGCTCCTGGTAGAGGGCGGCGTCGAGACCTAGTGTGCTTGCATCTGTGTGCAATATGTAGGACTGTTTGGGGTCGGCGAAACCGAGAACAGGGGCAGTTGTCAGCCTTTCTATGATAGCGTCAAAAGCTGTCTGGCAAGCGGGGGTCCATCTGTCATTGAAGGGATCTTTAGGGTCATAATACTTCTCAGTGTTCACTGTAGCTTTTCCGTGCTTCTTCGTTGGAGGGTATCCGGCAGTAAGTGCGTTGAGGGGTTTCACTATCTTTGAATAGTCTTTGACGAATCTACGGTAGTAACCGCAGAATCCTAGAAATGCTCTCAGTTCTTTCAGTTTGGTTGGCTTTGGCCAGGTTTTGAGTGCGGTTGTCTTTTCTGGGTCCGTTCGACTCCTTTCTCAGACACTATGTGGCCTAGATACTCAAATCAAATCAAATCAAATTTATTTATAAGGCCCGACAACACACGTTAATGTCCCCATGGGCCGTACAGGTCTTCTTTAAACAAGTCAAGAAGAAAACATAACAATAAGTCAAGAACAGAACAAGAACACCATAATGTCCAAAAAATTTAAGATAAATGCAAATAAATGAAAGAATGCAAGCACTCCCAGACATACCCCACGCGAAGGTAAGGAAAAACTCACTAAAACCTAACAATAGGGAAAAATGCTCCACAGGCAGTGTGGAGGAGAGAAACCTTAGAAGGACCATTCAAGGGGGGATCTCCCTTCTTAGATGTCGGTGATAGTAGTGTTGCAGACTTACAGTTGGTAAGCATGCACTCAAGTGTGAAGTGAAACACAGGTGAGTGCATGCAATAGCAACTGAACATTTTGAAAGATTAAAGATAGAGCTGATAGCGATAGCAACTGAACATTTTGAAAGATTGAAGATAGAGCTGATAGCGGATCTATTTGAGGCACAGGGGCGGCGCAAATAGAGTCACGTCCTCCCCGTCTTAGTCACGGGACATTCAACACTCCGGTCATTGCTCAGGGACAGCCGGAGACAGGGAGATAGGGGGCGGCGCAGAGAGGGTCGCGAACTCCCCGACATCATCGCGGGACATCCGGCACTCTCCTCCGGAGACAGGGGGGCACGCAGAGGGGGTCACATTCTCCCGGCCTTCATCACGGGACGTCCGACACTCCGGTCAGCACTCCAGGACAGCAAGTTAAAGGAGTTAGAGAGTTCCCATGTTTGTGGTGCTGCAAAAGAGCAGACATGTAGTACCCTGTAGTGCCATGTAGTACCATGTAGTACCAGTGGTGCAGTCGTAATATGGGAACTGGTTACACGCCACGTGCACGTGCGCTCCCGTGCACGCGCATACATCTTCCCTCATTTGCGCACAGAACAGATGATTATTATGCATAACAATGGATACCTTACGGAGGTCTGGAAGAATTTGCACTTTTCGGGTGATAGTTTTAGCCCATACTCTTTCAGATGGCTCAGGACTCGCATGAGTCTCTCCTCGTGTTCCTCTAGCGTTGAAGAGAAAACGATCAGATCGTCCAGGAAAACGAGGGCTTGCTTCAAGTTCAGTTCTCCCACGCACCGCTCCATAAGCCTCTGGAACGTGCTTGGGGCATTTGTTATTCCTTGAGGCATCCTATTGAACTCAAAGAATCCCAGCGGGCAGACAAATGCTGTCTTGTGCTTGTCCTTTTCTTCCATTTCGATCTGGTAAAAACCAGATTTGAGGTCTAGCACTGAGAACCATTTGGATCCAGTCAGTGCTGAAAAGGAATCCTCCAGGTTGGGCAGGGCGTATGAGTCCTTTACTGTCTGGAGGTTCAGTTTCCTGTAGTCTATGCATAGTCTGACATCGCCGTTCTTCTTCCTGACGACTACAATTGGCGATGAGAAGGGTGATTCAGATTCTCGGATGACTTCAGTGTCGAGGAGCTGTTGAATGTGGTTGCGCACAGCTTCTATATCTTGAGGGTGTATAGGTCTCGCCCGATGTTTGAATGGCGTCTTGTCATTGAGATTTATGTGATGCTTTATCTTGTCAGTGCATCCGAAGTCGAGATCGTGGTGTGCGAAAACTTCTTGCATGGAGTTCAGTCGTTCAGTTATCCTCTCTTTCCACTCTTGGGGTACTGGAGAGTCTCCAAAGTCAAACTTGAGCTTTGATTTTTGGTTAGCGTCTGTCAATAGTTCTGCGTCAAGTGTCTTGAGGGACTGGACACTCATGACTGCATGTATCTCGGCTATCACAACCTTCGGGGACAGGGTGATATCGTGGTCGGACTCGTTCTTGATGACGACTGGTATACAATGTGGCAGTTTTCGTGGTAGCTCTGCTAAGCCATCTGATACCAGTATTCCACCTGGCAAGGCCGTTGACATTGGGGACTCTATCATCACCCATCTTCCTGCGTTGGTTGCTCTGCAACTCACTAATCCCTCGAGGACTTTGGTCTGACCTGGAGCGATAGTTTCTGGGTCTTTGCTATGTAGTTTCACTTCGCCCATGCTGGAATCCGCAGACTGTTTATGTCTGGCTCCAAGGGTTTTCAAGACTACCGTGTAGCCTCCTGGAAGAGACGGTATCCCACCAGAAATGTACCTTTCTTGTTGGGACATAATTGGACCCTTATTACTAAATATGATCTTATACTCAGTCAAGGAGGGGAACTTCCATAAAAACGACAATATTGCACTCATAACAGTCCTTCTCAAAAAAGACAAAGACCCCACCGAGTGCGGTAGTTACAGACCCTTAAGCCTCCTCGAAACCGATATCAAACTGTACTCTAAGGTATTAGCCATCAGATTAAAAAAGCATATGATGTCTTTAGTTCATCCGGACCAAACTGGCTTCATAAGAGGCGGCCTGATCACTGATAACATAAGACGAATACTGCACATACTAGATGCCGACAAGGACGACACCATACCTAAGGCGATGCTGTCCCTGGATGCTATGAAAGCCTTTGACAGGCTGGAATGGTCGTATCTATGGGCAGTATTAGAAAGGATGGGGTTAGGAAAAGGATTCATTGATATGATTAAAGTACTATACAAAGACCCATCGGCCATGATTACAACAGGTACAATCATCTCCAAAATCTTTCCGGTATCACGCTCAGCCAGACAGGGTTGCCCTCTTAGTCCCGGACTATTCGATCTATCATTAGAGCCTTTAGCACAATATATAAGACAATCCCAATCCATAGAACCAATCGTAATCAAGGGCACAGAACATAAAATGTGTTTATATGCGGACAACGTAATATTGTTCATGCAAAACCCCAACACCACATTGCCTCATCTGCTCAAGTTGATTGAGAACTTTGGTGATTTATCGGGATTTAAGATAAATTGGCCGAAGTCGGCTTTCCTTCCACTTAACACCCCTGCAAAAAAAGGTATAACCCTCCCAGGAGAGATACCTATGGTAAAACATTTTAGATGCTTGGGAGTGGAAATATTCCCCACCATAAGACAAACGGTGAAGCACAATTACACTAAAATCCAAAACAAAATCAAAGACGACCTTGATAGGTGGGCAAAACTTAAAAACTCAGTACAGGCACGGATATCAATAGTTAAGATGGATGTACTACCTAGAATCAACTTCTTCAGTTCAATGCTACCGTTACCCCCTCCAGAGGGTTACTGGAAAAGATTACACTCCTCCACATACAAATTTATTTGGAATAACAAACCACCATGTATAAAAAGATTCACCGCACAGAGAAATAAAGCAGACGGTGGCATGGCATTTCCAGATTTTTTCCACTATTTTAAGGCGTACACATTAAGACCATTGACAACATGGTTTGACCCCCAAGCATTAGTATCCTGGAGAAAATTAGAAGAAAACATAGTAGCCCCACATAGACTGAAGGACATAGCATACACTAAACTACCAATCAAGCACTGTGAACGGAAATTTGGCCCCATAATTACCCATGCGATCCGGATATGGCGTGAAACACAAAAAAAATATCCTAACCCACAAAAATGGCACAATCATACTCCCTTATTCAATAACAATGCACTCTTAATTGAAAAACGACCTATAAGATTCCCTATATGGGAAGAGCAAGGCATACACTCATTAGGGGATGTTTTTAACAAACAGGGTTTTTGTAGTTATGGAGAAATATGCAAAAAAAATTATCTCACCATGTCCACATGGCTTTTTTACATACAGTTACGGCTATGTTTGAAGTCTCACGGTGTTCCATTAGACATACCAATTGAACACCACAGATACCACAAATTCTTCTATGAAAGAGAGACATCGAGAGGTTTTGTTTCAGATTTTTATCATCAATTACTAACGTCCTCGTATGAAACCCTCCAACTAGACTCTGTCTGGAGGAGGGATATACCAGACCTGGAAAGTGACTTTGATTGGCAAGGAGCCTGGGCAAATGTCCGACTTACATCAAGGAACCCGGACCATCAACAAATCAATCTTAACTATATTCACAGGACATACTTGACTCCTATAAGACTGAACAGAATGGGTCTTAAACAAGACTCCAAATGTTCCCAATGTACAAACAGGGACGAAGGGACATTTATGCACATGTATTGGGACTGCCCACCAGTTAAGACATTCTGGAAAGATGTGACCCAACAAATATCAAAACTCGTATCTTGGAATATACCTGTACACCCCTCTGTATTACTATTGAATGATGTTTTTGAGTTTGCAGTAAATCCACAGCTAAAGAAATTGGTTTTATCGGGTATCACAGTAGCTAAAAAGCTGATCGCATCACGCTGGTTTCAACCGGAAAAAATGTGCCGGAAAGTTTGGTTTCTTACATATCTCGATGTGATTTATCAAGAAATATCTACAGCAAGAATTCTGGGTCTCAATGAATCCAAAATGTCAATGTGGTTAGAAGTGGTGGAGAGAATAAAAGCTAGCTTATAATGGTAGTGTCTGGTTAGGAGCGAGGGATAATGGAGGTACTATCCAAAGAGGGGTCCGGGAGGGGGGGGTTCGAGCTGGAGCATATGTGTGTAGGTTTTTAGATAACAGGTATTAGGGGTATATCCTGTATAAGACATTGGTATAAATGGTAATTTCATTGGATATACACTGTATATTAATGCTTGTGTATCTTATCGTGTGTTGTCATGTTTGTTTATATGTGTGTTTAAAAAAAAAAAAAAAAAAACTACAGTGTAGCCATATGGCAGGGATTGGTAGTTCTGAGATGTGGTGTCTGCGTACTGCTTGTACAGGATATCTAGGGCGTTTGTGCCTATCAGCGCTGATGACAGACAGGAGCACATATCAGGCACGATCAGCGCTAGGGTGGGCGCTTCGATGTCTACTCCGAACATGCTCTTGGGAAACTTGATTGTAGTCTCGACGTAGCCGAGGTAGGGAATTTCCTGACCGTTGGCTCCTTCCACTTCAAGCAGGTCGTATAAGGAGTGGATGGGTAGATGAGACATGTTCTCTTGATAGAAGGAATTCGGGATCGTTGTCACTTGGGAGCCTGTATCGAGTAAGCAGCTGCACTCTTTACCTTCTATGGTTACTTGTGCAGTGCATTTAGCTCCAACCAGTCCTTTTGGTAGGGCTACTTCTTTGGTATGGGAGGCCGAGCACATATTGGAGGCTCGCCACTTCCGTCTGGGACTTCTCTCTCATGACTCAGTTCCCGCCTGTCCCTCAGCAGAAACTGTCTTTAGTTTAAATCAGGCTTGGAGGCTTTGTTTTCAGCGTCCCATGCATGCTGTTTCTCCTCTAGTAATTTCTTTTTCGAGACCACCAGAGAGGGGTTTGGTTCACTCTCGCAGTGGGGTCTTATGTGTCCATCTTCTCCACATCTGAAGCAATACCAGGGTCTTGGTCTATTGCTTGTGTAGTTCTTTGGGTTTGGAGTCTCTGACTTTTGGGACTTGGGAGTACCTCTGTCAGTCGTCGGCTTCGGTTTAACTGATGCCGGGGCTTCTTGCTTGGGAGCTGGCCTCGCTTGTCTTCTCTTGTCGTCGTTCGGTATTCTTGTGAGCTGTGTCTGTAGGTCTGCAACTAGAGCCTTTAAACTTTGGACTTCGGAGCTGGTGTCCGGAATCGGCTGTGAAGTGCATTCCTCTTCACATTGGTTCCAGATGCCATGGTAGTTACTCGATACCCTTGGCTTTGAAACGTTGAGGTACTGTCTCATGCGGCATTCTTTGGAAGAGCGCTTGTCTTCTGCTGTGCGGAGTAACAGGAGGAACTCTGCAAAGGTAGGTGGGTTTCTCTTTCTCTGTTCTAGCTGCAGCTCGGTTATCATGGTGTTGTCCCAGCAGCCTCTGATGAATTGTCTTAGAAGTTGCTGATCAAGGTCGGTTGCAGCTACTCCTCCTCTTCTGTAGGTGGTATTCAGCATCACCTGTAGTCGTGGAAGGTAAGCTGAAGGTTTCTCTCCATTGTTTTGCATTGTATGGAGGAACTTTGCAAAAAGGTCATCTCCATCTTTGACGGTTCCGAAGGCGGAGTCGAGGATCTCCAGGTACATTCCTGGGGGACAGTCAGGTGTCAGGTGTCTTATGATGTCAATGGCGGGTGCCATGAGGCTATCTAGGAGTTTCCGGGACTTGTGTAGATCAGAAAATGTTGTGTCTTTGAGAAGAAGCCCCACATTGGAACGCCATGTCTCGTAGTCTACTTCTCTGTCGGGCCGAGGTCTTCGCCCAGAGAAGAGTCTGAGTCTCAGTGATGCTTGGCTGTGCATGGCTGAGTCTTCGCTTCGCACTATGTGCTCCACAATCATCTTTTGCACCTCTGGTGGTTTGACATCGGAGAGTCTCAGAGCAGGTTGTGCATTCTCTTGAGAGCGTGCTGGTGAAGGAGACCGGCTGTGCTCTTGTTGGACTTGCTGCCCTGGGATTGTTCTGGGTGAGGGGCTAGCTTGTGTTGCAGCCTCTGGAACATGTTGGTCTGCCATTTTGAATAATTCCCCACCTGTTTCTTCGTCGAATAATTCCCCACCTGTTTCTTCGTCAGTTTGGGGTTCAGGATCGTTCAGGGTGAGGACGTCGCCGATGGTGGAGAGTTCTCTCCTGAGGACTTACGCAAGGTCTTCGCCACTCAGTTTCGCTATCTCTTTTAGGTCTGAGAGATAAGTCTGTGTAGCCGTCTTGCTGACTACAGGTACATAAACGCTGGCTAAGTCTCTAATGAGGTAACTAGCGTTGGCCGTGTTTAGTCGGTAATTGGAAAGTGCTTGCACGGCTTCGCCACTGTCGTATTCTATAATAACACGTTGTTCTGGTTCTAACTCGGAAGGGTCTACGGGGAGCTTTCTCCAAATGGAGCCGTGTTTCATCGGAAAGTCATTCAGTTCATCGTCAGTGGTAATATCGATTATACCGCTGACTATGACCGAATTAGGGATTTTCACGCTGCTAGTTTGAACTACGTCCATTGCTACACGCTATTTAAGCTTCTGACTTAAAGACTGGTCCTTTTAATCGTGATATACTCCTCCTGGCTGGCTTGCCAAATTTATGTAGCACTTGTGTCACCTACTTGTAACAGCTGTTCACCACGGGCACAGTTCTAGGTACGAATGAGGAGAGGAGTAATATGCACAATTAAAGAATAATGGACCAGAGACAGAATTATAATAATAACCAGTGTTTTAATCAAATGCGCGCTAGCTAGACATACATAATACATACAGACGTAAAGTGCAAGTAACGGTTTGAAGTATCCCTCTTTGGTTCGTTCAGTAACCTCTCCTTTCGGGAGGGTTACTTCGATATCAAGTCCTAGATTGATTGGATCAACACATTAGGTTTGGTTCAGACTTCTCTGAAGTTATCTCTAGCTAAAAGCTAGGTTCAACGTTGGATATTGGATGTATCCTTTTATCATCAGTAAACTCTATTTCAGTTTATCATTTCAATAGGTAAATGTTTAAACATATTAATTTAAACCTTTAAATGTGCAGGGAATGCAAATATCTTATTAGGTGAAATGCTCCTTTAAACTCTTCCTTTGAAGGTGTAACACAACAAAAGTACCAAATGGAATATTCTAGGTTATGGGAATGCAAATACCTTATTAGGTGAAGTTACCCTTTAAACCTTCTTTCTTTACAGGAGAACCATCAGTGATTCAACTATAATCAATGTGATCAATGGGTACACTTGAATCCCATTAACTTGTCCTCTTTACAAGAGAACGTCAGTTGTTCAAATAACTTACTGGGTGTATTTACCCTTTAAGTCTCCCTTCTTGTAGGAGAATTATCAGTATCTTATCAGATTAAATCAAATCAAATACAAAATACAATATCAAAATAACAAAAGGTGAACAGGGTCGAAGCCCTTGGAATGTCCTTGTGTTCAGGTCAGTTCAATCCGTGAAAGTTCTTATGATTCAAGTTCAATCAGTTCAATCCTACCGGACTGTTAAGGTAACAGGAGTTGAGCAACAGGGGTATTCGAATCAGGCTGGCATTAGCCTTGAGCTATATCAGAGGTTCAGTGGGTTGGCTCGCCATCTTGCATCGTCCGGCACACCGCCTTGTCTCCTCGTGGGCACACGTGGTGATGGGTGGTCTGGACTCCTGGAACTGCTCCCAGGGTGGAACGGGGTGCTAGAAAAACCTGGCCTGCAAAACCGCAGGCAACAGCTACTTTACTGCAACGCTTCTTCGGTTTTGCAACTGGGGGAATCTTTTATAACTGTTTGATAACTGGTTTTATCATGCTATCTCATCTCGTTATCCAGCTCTGTTCAACTGCGTGTTGAATCTCCGTGGATTGTATCTGCATCTGCGCAGTAGCAAGACTCACCTGCTGTAAAGCAAGGCGTGGCTGTCGTGACATCTATCTCACTCACGTCATCTCACGTCATGACAAATTAAAAGGCAATGCTGTAATTCAAAGGGACTTGGTATCCAATGATACTAACTACTTATGTTCTTACATAATAGCCTTAACTATTTATGTTCTTATTCAATGGCATTAACTATTTATGTTCCTATGACTTGAATAGTTATGAATCTGAAACCTGGGTTACACTTGCTTCAAAATGTCCACTATAATCCATGTGCCAAAAAAAACCTCTCCAACAGGCCTTAATAACTACAGACCGGTGGCACTCACCTCTGTGGTCATGAAATGCTTTGAGAGGCTGGTCAAAGATTACATCTACATTTACATTTACATTTACATCTGTGCCCCCCTCCCCAGTAACATGGACCCACTGCAGTTTGCATACAGGGCAAACAGGTCCACTGATGATGCGGTCTCCCAAGTACTGCACAACACACTATCTCACCTTGACAGTCAGAAGGGGGACTATGTGAGATTGTTGTTCATTGACTATAGTTCAGCTTTCAACACCATAGTCCCCACCAGACTGGTTGACAAGCTGATGGATCTGGGTCTGAGCTCCGCCATGAGCGCCTGGATCCTGGACTTTCTAAGTGACAGGCTCCAGGCGGTCAGGGTGGGGGGGTCATACCAGTGGAGGCTGCTGACCAAATTTTTAGGTGAAGCACAAATTATTATATTATATTATATATTAAATTATATTTTTAAAACATCCCCCACTGTGTGTCAGTGGTCAGTGGACACAGATGAAAACATATTAACATTAGGTGACAGCGCACCTGACCAGATGAAATCATATTAGGCGACAGCGCACCTGACCAGATGAAATCATATTAGGTGACAGCCCACCTGACCAGATCAAAACATATTAAGTGACAGCGCACCTGATCAGATCAAAACATTTTAGGTGACAGCGCACCTGATCAGATCAAAACATTTTAGGTGACAGCGCACCTGACCAGATCAAAACATATTAGGTGAAGGTGACAAGGAAGCCACAGACTCATACCCCCCCGACACTCAACTAACCGCCTCGGACAGTCCTTCATACCAGTGGCCATCAGGCTCCACAAGAGTGGGCAGCAACTGCTGCCAGACATCGACCTGGGACTTTTAGGAACCCAAGGAGGACAACTTACACTACCTTAGGCATACTGCACCTTATGTGGATACTGTGATACTGTGAATAATGAATAATGTATATTTCAGTTAGTTAGATAGTAAATTATAACACTACCTTATGCATACTGCACCTTATGTGACACTGTGAAAATATATTTCAGTTAGTTAGATAGTAAATTATATTGACCTATTTGTTTACACTGCTTGTGTTGTTTTCACTACCTGTACCCCCCCCCCTTCCCCCATGCTGCTATGATGCCTGAATTTCCCCAAGGGGATCAATAAAGGAATATCTTATCTTAAAAGGAAAGATGAAATTCCCTACCTGGGTTCCATCCTATAGGCAAATCATTCCTGTGACAAAATGGGATCCAATGTAATAAAACTAAGTCAACCAACGAACTAGATTCCTGTACCGGATCTCCTCTCTGGTAAACAAGAATACCTTGAAGACTCTAACAGGAGCACTCATTCAAGGGTACTACGACTATGCTTGCACCTCATGGTACCAAAGCACCTCAAAGGCACTAAAAACAAGATTACAAACATCACAAAACAAACTGGTCAGACTACTGCTTGACCTTACTCCTAAAACCCACCTCACCCCTGCCCACTTTGACAACCTAGGATGGCTTAGAGTAGACGACAGAGTACAGCAACTTGCAATGGGCCTGGTCTACAAGATACACTACACCACTAAGATACCCATGTGCATGTCGGAATACTTCCCAAAGGTCAGTGAATACCACGACCACAACACCAGAGGGAGTTCCACAAATCATGTTCCATTCAGATAAAATAATTGAAAAAGTAAAAAAAAAAAAAAAAAAAAACTTTTTTTTAATAAAAAAAATAGTCATAACTTAGAAATGAGATTGCATAGGTCTATGAATCGATATCGCGATTCTGTTTTGATTAATTGCCCAGCCCTACAGTGTGTACAGTAAGTTAGCTTGGTGATTATCATTGTGATGTAGGCTAAGCTGGCTAGCTACTGTTAGCATACAAGCTTTTACAAACACTAGCCTACTTACTTTTTCATCCACAACGTTTTTTCTGATCCAGATGCATAAGTCCACTTCTTCATGTTGCTCAGTTGCTGGTTTATACTTCGGTCCTAATGTTGGCGCAAAGTTTAATTTAGCCTGACTTTACTTGTTATAGCTGTACAGCTTACTTATACTAAACAACAACTAAACTACTTCCTTGCTCTTTCAAACAGTCAAAATGGGTCCATCTGCAGGGTCGGAGGTTAGGTTTAGCTCTGGCCAATCTCAAGTTTCTCAAGTTTCTTTATTAGTTGTCATACAGAAGTACAGAATACTTTTATACAAAATGCTTATTTCAGTTACATTTTGTATAAAAGTATTCTGTACTTCTGTATGACAACTAATAAAGAAACTTGAGAAACTTGAGATTGGCCAGAGCTAAACCTAACCTGCAGATGGACCCGTTTTGACTTTGCAATGCAGCAATCTCTGATTGGATTTGCAAGGCTGCCAATCATATTCAACCTCCATGTATTGGATGGCAAGGGCTGTCAATCATTCAATCCTCCATTCAATGGCAAGAGTTTAACTGCACAGACCGTGCTTAGACGAAGTTAATAGCCTATTTCGATTGACTGTTATTTATTATTTATATAACATTGGTTCACACCTGTGAAGTTTTCTTCACGAATAATTACTGCAGTCATTACTGCAGTGCAGGCCTGCTCAGAGCTGGCAATTTTGGCAATTTTTTAAAAAGAAAAAATTCACTGGCATTTTTTTTACAGAGGAAAACTTTTCTAATAAAAAAATATAAAATAATAATAATTAAAAAAATATTTTTTTTAAATATATATAAATAAAATAAATGTATATATATATGTAAATTAATAATAATTATGAATTATGAGTGAATTTGTGTTTCACGTGTTGTCATAGAGAAACCTCCACTGGGTCATACCTCCAGCAAAATCACCCTGAGTATCGGGTCCCCCCAGGGCTGTGTTCTGAGCCCCCTGCTGTATTCACTGTACACACATGACTGTGTGGCCAGGTTCAGCTCCATCTCCATAGTGAAGTTTGCGGACGACACGGTGGTGGTGGGGCTGATCTCTAACAATGACGAGAAGGCCTATCGGGAGGAGGTTGATGAACTGGCACGCTGGTGCCGGGATAACAGCCTACTCCTGAACATTGGTAAAACCAAAGAGCTGATCGTGGATTTTACGAGAATACAGCAGGGGACACACACGCCACTGTGGATAAACAGGGCTATCGTGGACAGGGTGAGCAGTTTCAAGTACCTGGGAGTCCACATCACAGAGGACCTGACATGGTACACACATAGACTCTGTGGTGAAAAAGGCGAAACAGCGCCTCTATCACCTGAGACAGCTAAGGAAGTTCAGAGTATCGGGGAAGATACTCCACTCCTTCTACTCCGGGGCTGTATAGAGCATTCTGACTGGAAACATCACTGCCTGGTTTGGAAACAGCACGGCACAAGACAGGAAGGAACTCCAGAGAGTGGTGCGCTCAGCTGAGCGTACTACGGGTATTGCACTACCAGGACTTATATAACAGGAGGTGCAAATCCAGAGCCTGCAGAATTATGAAAAACCCTCACCACCCCAACAACAGCCTGTTTAACACTGTCCGTGCCAGCAGGGGGAGCCAAAAATAGCGCTTGAGTGCCAACGCTCTATTCAATGAGAGAGCGATCACATTTGCGAATGCATAAACTATATCTTAAATTATGGCTATGTGTCTAATACGCCAGTCGCTTATCAATGACTTGTTTGCAGTCAACATTGTCGAAACTGATTGTTTTTTAATCGGTTAATTTTCGTTTTATACCATTTTGAAAAACGCTAGTTTTTTTTACTTTAAAAAAAAATATTCTGCAGGAATCGCGCTTTACTGGAATACACAAAACACGTTGACATTTTTCGGCCTATTTATGAATAGTTTTCAAATAAACGCTAGATCAGGGGTTGGGAATAGGCGGCCCGCAGGGCGAAATTGGCCCGCCAACAATAATTTCTGGCCCGTCAGTTTATTTTGAGAATATGATATTTATTTTATTTTCATTGATTGCATGTAACTGCCTAACTGTTTCCACAAGAGAGCGCTATAGGCGTAGCTATTGAAGCTGACGCCAGGTAAGAGGTATGAAAGGAGTTGTTACCTCCCCCTCTGTCTCTTCCTCCATACAAGGTCTCGTGTACTGTTGGGTGCAATGTGAATAAACCACACCAAAGGCTAAAGAGAGAAACCTTGTCGTCATGAACCTATTATTGTCGCTCCACAGCTGACTCTGTCAACACATACTTTATGTTTTATCCATGTTGAGAGTGAATAACAGGTATAGGCAGTGAGGTGCAATGTACCGTATATATAGGCTTGCTCAAAGTGAGGTGGACAGCGCGTGGTGCTGAAATGGGAAACACGAGTCCATGAAATAAAAACACCAGTTCAGTAAGTCATTCAAGCTTTATCTTTATTCATGACTGACGGCACCACACATGCATGTGAACAGTAATGCAATTAAAAACAATGCAAAAACAATGCAATTAAACTTTAAACAAAAAGAGTGCTTGAAGAAGCTCCTGAAATGACGGCGCTATAGGTATTTGAATTACGAGACATTCGGAAGTCCATTAGCTCCATTTCCAGTGCAGCCTCATCTAACAAGGTTAACTATCATAATCGATCATCCCACTATATTCCTTTATCCGTAAATGATCAGTCTCCCCAGTTAGTAGCTAGATTAATATATTTAGCGGAAGTGTCAATAATCGATCGCAGGGGATTCCCCAATCTGGATGCGTCAGCCCCAGTCTCCTCCGTAGACCAGACCGTCTCATTTATCCTCCGACACACGTCCAGCCAATCACCGCTTCTTTTCACCTGGCAGCGCGGATTCTCATCGAGAGGGCGTAGCGTGTGGGAGGACCACACTATCCCCCTCGAGTCCTATCCGCGCTTAGCAGGCGCCCCGACCGAACTGTAGGAGTCGCTGTTTACAACGACCCGGACCCACCCCGCCAGCTTCTCCCACCCTCTAATACAGCCAATTGTATTAGTGCAGACGGCCAGCCAAGCTGGTGACAACCCCGGAGCTGTGAGCTGGATTCGAACAGGCGAATCCAGCTCACAGCTCCGGGGCTGGTGACGAACGCAATCTCCGCTCGGCCACCTAACCGCTATTTTCTTTGCCTATTTTATTCAATTTTATTATTGTATTTTGCACAATCAATGCGGACATGACCACCCACATTTCACTGTATGCCCTGGTATGTAGGTGACAAATAAACCTCTTGATTCTTGAACTCACAAATGGTAAACGCAGCTATATATAGGTCCTGGCCAGACACATTAAAATAGGCAGGTTAATTAATACAATTGATATTTGACTAAAATATCTTAAAATTCAGATGAATCTAATAAACAATAAACACACAACATATCTTCTAAACTGAACAACCAATAATCTTAAGTAATAAAGAAATACATATAACAAACTAAATCACACAACAATGAACCCATCCTGACATCTCCTGCGACTTGGTTCGGTCCACCACACCCATCCGGCTATTTAGTATGGACCAGTCGCAGCTGCTCTGTTTGCCTGGAGGACGGTGTGGCTGCAGACTCAAACAAACAAACAAACACGTGAGAATGGGATGCATGCACTCAAACTTAAAACATGTAAGTCAGTTAATAAAGAATGGATATGATATCAGTACGCAAATCTATGTGTCGTGTGTCTTTATGTGAAATAGAAATAGTGTATGTGCAGCATGAATGTAAATCTGTACAAACATTAACTATAATAACAATAATGCAGGACTTAACTCAGAAGTCTTTATTCGGCATGCAACGACATGCAGTGATGGGCGGCACACACACACTGTTTTTTTAGCGTCGCCGATGCGATTGAGCTCTGCGCTTGACCCATCCCGTCATCCTTCCCCCCAAGGGCAGCCGGGAGCAGACAGGGCGTTGGCGAGGTACCGCGCCCGGGGAGCAATCCAAGTGCTCCTGCCCTTCTTCGTCAGGGATGCGACAGCTGTGTGGAGTGTGCATGTTTTTCCATTGGGTTTCTCTTATCGGGGGGAAACCCTTGCGAGCACGGGGAGAACATGCAAACTCCACACAGAAAGGCCTGGGAGATACCCCACCTGGGTACCTGGCAACGCAGAAACCTGGTCTCCATCGGGAATCGAACACTGGACCTTCTTGCTGTGAGGCGACAGCACCACTGTGCCACCCTATGGGAGAGAACTAAACCAAACAATAAGGGTGAGGGAACAAGTTAACATGTGTGGGTGCGGCGCACAGACGCATCCGTCAAAGACCCCCATCGATACACATTAGGCCACAGACCCCATTTGATATGATGTTGTCTCAAGGACTCCCAATCTGAGAATACAGATGTGGGACTGGAAAACGAAGTCTCTCCGGCCGGTATCAAGCTTGATGACGCTATTTGATGCGAGTTGACGGCTGCTGACGCTGCACTGCCTGGTTCAACCAGTAGGGGGAGTCGAGTTACACGGTGGAGAGAGGGAACTATCCTAGAGCAGGGGTTCCCAAACTTTTCAGGCCGGGACCCAGAAAATAAGGCGTCAGAGAGCCGCGGCCCAATGCACATCGACAGGCTTTTTTTTTTTTTTTTTGCCAGGCAACCGATTTTTTAAGCCAAATATCACTTCAATCCTATTAAGTTAGTTCAAGTTAGTTATTCATTTATATGTGCTATTTATGAGAGGGCTAACTTGTTGCAAAATAATAATGATAATAATAATAGCCTCATTAAAATACTATTGTTGCTTCGGTTGTTTTCAGCGTTTTATGTGCATAATCTGTTATTTAGTTTGAAATGTTCTTTGAAATAAGTAGATTTTTCGTTTTTGTTTATTTATTAAGTTAATATAAAACCATTGTAGTGGCTATTTGTCAACAACAACTAATAAAAACTAAAAAGCCACTGAAGCACCAGGGCAGCGAATCTCACGCAGATCAGGAAGTCCATTGTCCAGACAGCATTTGACAGTTTTGTGGCATTTATTGTCTGTTAATCAAAGAATACAGAAAAATTATGTTTGATTCTATATGATCTCCTGACGCTGGTAAAAACCATATACCTTCCCTGATGCCCACTGTGCTATTGCCTCTAATTACCTAAATACACCCAGCTGTGCTTCCCAATTGCCCAGAACCCATTCAAAGTAAAAGCATTTAGCTGCGACTCATAATAACTTAAATAATATGGCCGTAAACAAATTGATACTACAAAATCACATAACAAATAAATGTAAAAATAGTTAATAGCTCCCACAAACCGGCCCCTAATTGTGAGTCACAATTACCCTTATATATATATATATATAACATGTAAGGGAGCTATTCTTTCTATTCAAGCGTCTTCTGTGTCTCCTTCTCTGCTGCCACTGAAAGAAAACAGATGGTAAGAAGACAGGATAGAAAAAGAGAATAGATAGAACAGGTATTATTATTATTCTGTGGCCTCCACCAGCAGGCAGATCTTTGTTACAGGTCTCTCCAAAACGCTGGTTTTAGTTTGGATGCACACAGACCGGACCAATCCTTTGTAGTCGGACTTGATACTCAAAACTCGACCCATCTTCCAGGATCCTCTTGGAGCTGTAGCATCGGCAATAATGACAATATCTCCTGGGGAGAAGTTTCTTTTTGGAGCTGCCCATCTCTGTCTTTCCTGCATCACAAGTAAGTATTCGGATGTCCATCTCTTCCAAAACAGCTCTGCGATATACTGTACTTGCTTCCATTTTCTTCTGATGTACAGGTCACTCTTTTCAAAGAGTCCTGGGGGAAATATGGGTTTTCCTTTCAGCAGGAGAATATGGTTTGGGGTGAGGGCCTCAAGGTCATTAGGGTCATCAGACACTTTTGTGAGGGGTCTATCGTTTAGTATCGCCTCTACTTCACAAAACAGTGTCTGCAGGCCTTCATCATCCAAAACCTGCTGTCCAAGAACAGAGGTCAGTATACTCCTTACTGATCGAATGAGACGCTCCCAAACGCCACCTTGGTGTGAGGCTGTTGGCGTATTAAAGCTCCACTTAATTCCATCCTGAATTAAGGCATCCTGGATCCTTGCATTATTCAAAGCAGCAAGACTTTGCTTCAATTCTTTGTTTGCTCCAACAAAATTTGTGCCGTTATCAGATCTTAAATTTGACACAGGGCCTCTTCTGCATATGAATCTCCGCAAGGCGTTAATGCAAGAGTCTGTGTCAAGTGAATGTGCCACCTCCAGGTGTATTGCACGGCTGGTCAGACAAGTGAAAATCACTCCATACCTTTTTAGAAGGCTTCTTCCTCTTTTCACTTCTATGGGCCCAAAATAATCAACTCCCACTTTAGTAAAAGGAGCCTTGTCTGGCACAACTCGCTCTTCAGGCAGGTCTGCCATCTTCTGTTCCCCAAGTTTTCCTCTGTGCCGTCTACACACCATGCACTCTGTAATAGTCTTCCTTGCAGCTGAATTGGCATTGATTATCCAATACCTCTGTCGAAGTCTGTACAACATGTGGTTCCTCCCAGCGTGTCCTAGTTGTTGATGGATATGACGTAAAATGAGCTGGGAGACATGCAGGTCTTTGGAAAGAATGACAGGGTGCTTGGTTTCTGATGGTAATGCAGACCTGTTCAAACGACCACCAACTCTGAGGATGTTGTCCTCCAGTATGGGGTCTAGTTTGTACAGTGGGCTGTCCTTGGAGACGATATTTAAGCCATGTTTGAGGGAGGCAATTTCACTCTTGAACCTGTGTTTCTGAACAAAACAAATTATTGCCTTTTCTGCTTCATCACAATCGTCTGGAGTCAAATGTTTTCCACAGAGTGTGGCTTTGAAGCTCTTGAGTTTCTGTTCAACTGTACTTTTCACTCCAGCATCTTTGTCATCTTCGTTAGCTTTAAGTTCCTTTCTTTTTTTACTCAGAAGCAACAGAAGTCCTTTAAGTTCAAGGAACCAGGCAACAGACGTTTTAAGCTTCTTCCAAGATGAGAAATAGCTGATGAGATGGTCTGTTGGATTTTTTGAATCCTTAACAATGGCACTGCCGCTTCTCTTTTGACCTCCGGGTCATCAATGGGAATCACTGAATCCATTTCCAGATGTTCGATTTGTTGTGACAACAGAGCAGCCAGTCTTAACTCTGCTGTTACTTCCACTCCTAAGTGGTCCATTTATGACCCAGCCGACTCTTTTTCTGACTGCATATGGTCCTTCACCTTGGCTGTTGATCAGCTCCCATGGTTCCATTACTTTTGCTGAATCAGTTCCGATGAGCAAATCCACATCTGCATTCAAGTCGTGCAGCTTTATGTTACTCAAGTAAGGCCATTTTTTCACATCATCCTGTCGTTGACGGTTCACACGTGACACTGGCATAGCTCTTTGGGTTAAGACATTGGGCAATTCAATAAAATCCTCCTTATCCATGCCAGACACTTCCAAGTGAGACAATACATTGGTGCTCACAATTTTCTCTTGCCCCATTGTTCGTAATAGAATATTGGCTGGCTTGCCACTTAGCCCCAGTCTCTTTGCCAGGTTATGAGTGCAAAAAGTACCGGAACTTCCCGGATCCAAGAATGCATATGTCTGCACAACTCTGTCAGTCACTTGGCTTTTCACTTGAACTGCAACAATCGAAAACACAGCATTGTCCTCATCTCCGGCCCCTATACGGCCACATGTTTGAGACTGAACAGATGTTACACTCAGATGGCTCACAGGCTCTTCTGCCTTATTAAAAGGTGTACTTATACCCTTCTGCTCAATGTGTAGGACTGATGGATGCTTTTGCTGACACACACTGCAATCCAATCGACTCCTGCAGTCTTTGCTTATGTGTCCCACTTTCAAGCAACCAAAACAAATTCCATGCTCCTTTATGAAATGTATTTTGTCCTTTTGTATCTTTAACTTAAACTGTGAGCATTTTTCAAGTGAGTGACTTGTTCGTTGGCAGAATAAACAGCATTTGATGTGACTTTGGGCAGAGAAGGACTTGATCTTATTATCCATGTACCTTTTGTTGTTTCCTTCTTTCATTGCAGTGACACTGGTGGCAAAGGTGCTCTGTTTCCTTTGCCTTGGTTGACTGTCAATGGGGGGTTTGTTGCGGCTGGTACATTTTGAATCCTGAATATTTCCAAACAGTGGATCAGAGGCAATTCTAACTTGTTTTTCAACAAAGTTCACAAGGTCAATAAATAGTACTCTGCAACCACGTTGCTCCTGCAAATCACATGCGACGTTCCTCCATTTCTCCCTCAGCTTATAAGGAAGCTTCATCACAATGTTCCTGAGGTTTGATGGCATGTCCAACTCATTCATTTGCATGATTCTCTGTGTTAAATTAGAGCATTCTCGCAAGAACAGAGAAAATGATTGTAGTGATTTTACATCTTCATCTTTAACCAGAGGCCAGCTATCAATTTTGTCCATATAAGCAGAAGCAATTTTGTATTCATTTCCAAAATGTTCAGCAAGCAGGGATTTAGCGCGTTGATATCCCTGAACAGAGGGTAGGTGCTGACAGCTTTTCAACAGGTCTCTTGGTTGTCCCCTGGTGTACTGCTCTAAAAAGTGTAAACAATCACTTGCATTGTCGGTTTTAACCTCAACACAACTTTCAAAGGATCTGATGAAGGAATGATACTGAAGAGGATCACCATCAAATATGGCTATATTTCTCACTGGTAGAGAAGATGCCAAATTTTGCTGTACCAACATTGTAGTGATGTCAGTTTGGCGTTGCATGATATTCACAATGTCATTTTGGGTGTCATTATTGCATGCCATATTCAGGGAGGATGCTCGTCCTGTCTGTTGAGCATCATGAACCACTTGTGTTGGTGCCTGAGTGTATAGTGGTCTGAGGTCCGTCTGTAATACTGCCATTTGTTTAGGCCTGACAGTCTGTGATGCATCTTTAAACCCGATGGTCTGTGATGGTCCTTTGGGCCTTACAGTGACAGCCTGGGCCTCAGGATGAAATTCATTTTGCATGTTATTTCCCTGCGGGACAAATTGACCAGCTTGAGGATTGAGTTGGCCTGTCATTCTTTGAGCTATATTCCTGTCCAGATACGAGTTCATTCCATCCGACTTTTTAGAGTTACATTTTTAATTGGTTTCCAGCACATTGATTTTCGCATTGGCTGCAGCTAGGTCAGTTTCCAGAGCAAACTGTTCCTTTTCCTTCCTTAGTTCCTCCTGCTTTGCTTCCAACTCATGTTTCCTTTTTAAGGCTTTCATCCACTCCAGTAGTGATGCTTTGTCAGCCTCCGCCTTTAGCCTGGTAGACGCGGTGGATGATGTCTTTGATACACTGGAGTGTGGCTTTTGTTGCTTTTCATTTGTACATGAAATGTTAGAGGCACTGTCCTCAGGATTGATATCATCAATAGCAACACTTTGTTTAGATTGAGCCTCATCATCATCTTCATTTGTTTCAACAACATCATTAGTTTCATTGTCAATATTTGCATTTGATTCCACCTGAGGGTGCCCAGCAGCAGACAACCAAACCCTTACATCCTCTGTGAAATTACAGAATTTCATTATTGTTGCATTGAAACATGTATTTTGCCTTTTAACCTCTTCCTCAGGCAAATCCATATTTATGAAAGACTCATGCATGTCCTTAGCGTCCTCATAACAATTGATGAAGTTACTCAAATGAGCTTGTACATAGTTCACATTGTCAGTAGATTTCAGCAAGGTACGTATTGGTTCAATGTATTTCTTGGCCTGTTTGATTTTTGCAGACCTCTTTTCTTGACATGTTTGCATGTAAAATGCCAACCCTTTTGCGGTAAACTTGATGCCCCGTTTTACAGAGGGCTTGGGCGGAGCAACATTCTCCACACTTGCAACGTTTGAACCAACCACAGGCGTTGTCTCATATGTCCCAACCAGCTGCTCCATACTGTCTGATTGGTTCATACAGCCAACTTCACGTCGGAGATTTATGAATGAATGTCTTTACAATGAAGTTCAACAACTCCCAATATTCATCAACATCATTTAGCGTCGCGAGACAATAATTCAGTCACTCCAATAAGTTTGCCTTTTTCCAATAAAGCTGACGGATTATTCTTCACATACCAATGATGTTGTTTTGTTCGAGTGCGACGTCCATTAGACCGTGTGGTCCTCCGTTCTCCGATCGTGTCTTTAACAGGTTGATCCAAGGCAATTCAAGCTTCACAAAAGTCACTGATCATAGTCTTCGATCTCCAGACCAAACGCTGGAGCGCCAGCATCCATGTCCTCTGATCTGAATGATCCTCCGTTTGAGCGTGGTGTTTCCATGTCCAAAACGTCCAACGGCAAAAATCCAAAACAACGATAAAAAGTGTCCGCTTCAATAAGGAACGGTTTTTACTTTATGTAGTGGCTATTTGTCAACAACAACTAATAAAAACTAAAAAGCCACTGAAGCACCAGGGCAGCGAATCTCACGCAGATCAGGAAGTCCATTGTCCAGACAGCATTTGACAGTTTTGTGGCATTTATTGTCTGTTAATCAAAGAATACAGAAAAATTATGTTTGATTCTATATGATCTCCTGACGCTGGTAAAAACCATATACCTTCCCTGATGCCCACTGTGCTATTGCCTCTAATTACCTAAATACACCCAGCTGTGCTTCCCAATTGCCCAGAACCCCTTCAAAGTAAAAGCATTTAGCTGCGACTCATAATAACTTAAATAATATGGCCGTAAACAAATTGATACTACAAAATCACATAACAAATAAATGTAAAAATAGTTAATAGCTCCCACAACCATATAGTCACATTTTAGAATACAATAGAATAGAATTTTAGAATACAACTAGAAACACTGTCCTGGCCTGCTTCTAAGTTCAGTGACCTGAGAAAAAAAAAAAAAAAAAAAAAAAAATTATCATCTCGCGGCCCTCCCGTGGCTGCTCGCGGCCCACCTTTGGGTCGCGACCCCGACTTTGGGAACCACTGTCCTAGAGTATGTGTGTGTGTGTGTGTGTGCATGCGACACTACAGTCTTGGACATATTAGTTTGCAATGTAATGCTTTTCTGTTGATTATTTGACTGTCATTGGTACAGTAATGGTGTGGTATTTTCGAATAACGTGTGTTTTTTATGGATAATCAGCTAGATGTACAGTACAGTATTATTCTTTACGTTGAGACAACCTAACGTGCTGGCACCGAAGACCCGCCCCTACTCTGCCTCTGATTCGCAGACTGTGGCTCTAGTTAGGCTCTGGTTGGAGGAAATGTAAACTGGACCGTCGACTCTTGTGATCAGGCTGTCCTGTGTTTGGATCCTGTACTGAATTTACTGGTAAGTGAACTTAGGTTAACTTAGGTTTAACGTTAGTTTGTTTACTGCAGTTATGTCAGAACGACAATCAACTAAGGTAACGTTACACTAGCAACTGCTCAAATAAAGCATATCCACATTTGCTGTCAAGTTAACGTTATGGTCCTTGCGGTCCCTCGACTGCAAGGCTTTTCAACACTGGCCGTAACATTAGCTAACGTTCATTTAGCAGGATGTAATGTGTAACCTTTAGAATCAACGTGAAATGGCCCTGAATACATCAAATAATGTATTTCCCAGCTGCTAAATATTGTAAGTGTATGACCAAACATATATACCACTATGAATTGAAAATGGGGGACCCTGATGTAAACAAGACGAAAGTCTTTCTCTGGTCTGCATCCCCTTAACAATTGTGTGTATTGAGCTGTACTGTATTGTACCCATTCTGCAATCTGTTAATAACATTTACATATCTGTAGCTACTATATCTATATCTGTACATCCCTTACCTACTCTTACTAGTTACGCCTACTGGCCAGTATGACCACTACCATAGTGTCTTTATACCTGTATCACTGTACATACAAAATAAAGTAAAATAGTGCAGTGCAATAAAATAGTAGAATAGAATAGATACCGATATATGCAGGGTCCCCCCCCCCCCCCCCCAAAATGGAATAATTTCAGTTAATTAACATTACATATCTCTTGTTGTGGAATTAACACAACATTATGCATACTTTTGACAATAAATAAAATCTGAATTTGTTCTTACTTGCTTGCCTGGGTAAATAAAGGTTATAGAAATGTAAAAAAAAAGATCTGTGTGACCAGTGTGACCTCTCCTATTCTGTCCTGCCTGCTGTCTCATCCAGGACCGACACGGAATTAGGTGCTGGAGCAGTAGAGTGTGGTTTTATTCTGCTTACAGACTTGGATCAAACATGGATCATATAGTGGAATTAGTTTTAAAAAGTCTGATAGAAATACAAATAATAACAATATTTGAGTTGCCTTAACCCTTAGGAGTCAACAGGGCTTATTGCTCCCGTGGGCGGAGAACAAAAGAATTAGAATCTCTCACAAATGCTCAGGAAGTCCCGTTTTTCAAAAATCTGTAAAAATAGAACAAAGACAATTTCGAGTGCATATAGTGTAATCTATATGTATCCTTACTTGCTAAACATAATACGACTTGTAAATATGTTTAATTCTTGCTAAATTGTATAGTTCTAAATATCCCTGTATTCCCCGAAACTACAACGCGTCACGTACATGCACGCGCGCACACACAAACAGCGCACGCATAGGTGTTAATCACTGAGTGATCTAATATGCATATTCTTCAGCACGAGAGGGGGGGGGGTTGTGTTTCTCACCGTCTGTCGTTGATAATATAATCTGAATAGGTCCTGCATTATTATTATCATTCTCGAGAATACACGCGGACCCGACCAAACGTTAATTTATGAATTAAAAGTAGTCTAACATGCTTAAGCTTTTCATCCTCGCCCGTGTATATACCCACGTATATACATTCTTACATATCTCGATGTGATTTATCAAGAAATATCTACACCAAGAATTCTGGGTCTCAATGAATCCAAAATGACAATGTGGTTAGAAGTGGTGGAGAGAATAAAAGCTAGCTTATAATGGTAGTGTCTGGTTAGGAGCGAGGGATAATGGAGGTACTATCCAAAGAGGGGTCCGGGAGGGGGGTGTTCGAGCTGGAGCATATGTGTGTAGGTTTTTAGATAACAGGTATTAGGGGTATATCCTGTATAAGACATTGGTATAAATGGTAATTTCGTTGGATATACACTGTGTATTAATGCTTGTGTATCTTATTGTGTGTTGTCATGTTTGTTTATATGTGTTTAAAAAATTATAAAAAAAAAATTAATTAATTAATTAATTAATTAATTGGCCATACCTATTCCAAATGCGTTCCGCGGTCCATGGGTTCAGTGATGAGCTGGTGCAGGTCAAACAATTTACTATAGTTCAGAAGGGAAATTATATGCAAAGCTTAGAACACAGAATCAAACCATAAACAAGGTGGCCTGTTGGGATGTCCCTCTTCATTCATTCACTGTAATGTACATGTACCTTATATGTGACAATTAAAATAACATCTCAGTTAAGGCAACTCAAATATTGTTATTATTTGTATTTCTATCAGACTTTTTAAAACTAATTCCACTATATGATCCATGTTTGATGATCCAGTTAATTATATTGACATGTTATATTGTTGGGAAGTGAGTCAAGTCTGCCTGAATGTTCACTGTTACAGTAGTTTTGCCTTTGAGAACCAATGGTTCTCGAGCCGTAATGGCACATGGGGCAGGAGCCTTTCCGTAGCGTGAGGCAGCTTGATGTACAAGTACACCCCTTGGACATGACACTAGTATGTCGCAAGGACAGTATACTGTAGGCAGTGACTTTAAACTGTTAGCAGCCTGCACAGGAAGGCATGGACAAACCAATTATGGCTCTGTCAGTATTCCGATGTACAGTGTACAATGTGTGTGTCCCCCCTACCCAACCCCCCCCCTCCCACCTCCAATGTACAGCACCCACCCACCCACCCAACCCCACCCCACCCACCCAACCTCCTCCAATGTACAGTTTCTACGTCGAATGTATATACACTCTTTTTCTGGACACTTTTGTATCACAAACAGTACTGTATTTGCAAATCTGATATGTCATAAATGTATAGATGTAGCAGTACTGTCTATATGTATGTCATGTATGTCATATATGTTATGATGAATTGAAAATGGGGGACCCTGATGTAAACAAGACGGAAGTCTTTCTCTGGTCTGCATCCTCTTAACAATTTTATGTATTGAGCTTACTGTACTGTACCCATTCTGCAATCTGTTAATAACATTTACATATCTGTAGCTACTATATCTATATCTGTACATCCCTTACCTACTCTTACTAGTTACGCCTACTGGCCAGTATGACCACTACCATAGTGTCTTTATACCTGTATCACTGTACATACAAAATAAAGTAAAATAGTGCAGTGCAATAAAATAGTAGAATAGAATAGATACCGATATATGCAGGGTCCCCCCCCCCCCAAAATGGAATAATTTCAGTTAATTAACATTACATATCTCTTGTTGTGGAATTAACACAACATTATGCATACTTTTGACAATAAATAAAATCTGAATTTGTTCTTACTTGCTTGCCTGGGTAAATAAAGGTTATAGAAATGTAAAAAAAAAGATTTGTGTGACCAGTGTGACCTCTCCTATTCTGTCCTGCCTGCTGTCTCATCCAGGACCGACACGGAATTAGGTGCTGGAGCAGTAGAGTGTGGTTTTATTCTGCTTACAGACTTGGATCAAACATGGATCATATAGTGGAATTAGTTTTAAAAAGTCTGATAGAAATACAAATAATAACAATATTTGAGTTGCCTTAACCCTTAGGAGTCAACGGGGCTTATTGCTCCCGTGGGCGGAGAACAAAAGAATTAGAATCTCTCACAAATGCTCAGGAAGTCCCGTTTTTCAAAAATCTGTAAAAATAGAACAAAGACAATTTCGAGTGCATATAGTGTAATCTATATGTATCCTTACTTGCTAAACATAATACGACTTGTAAATATGTTTAATTCTTGCTAAATTGTATAGTTCTAAATATCCCTGTATTCCCCGAAACTACAACGCGTCACGTACATGCACGCGCGCACACACAAACAGCGCACGCATAGGTGTTAATCACTGAGTGATCTAATATGCATATTCTTCAGCGCGAGAGGGGGGGGGGTTGTGTTTCTCACCGTCTGTCGTTGATAATATAATCTGAATAGGTCCTGCATTATTATTATCATTCTCGAGAATACACGCGGACCCGACCAAACGTTAATTTATGAATTAAAAGTAGTCTAACATGCTTAAGCTTTTAATCCTCGCCCGTGTATATACCCACGTATATACATTCTTACATATCTCGATGTGATTTATCAAGAAATATCTACACCAAGAATTCTGGGTCTCAATGAATCCAAAATGACAATGTGGTTAGAAGTGGTGGAGAGAATAAAAGGTAGCTTATAATGGTAGTGTCTGGTTAGGAGCGAGGGATAATGGAGGTACTATCCAAAGAGGGGTCCGGGAGGGGGGGGTTCGAGCTGGAGCATATGTGTGTAGGTTTTTAGATAACAGGTATTAGGGGTATATCCTGTATAAGACATTGGTATAAATGGTAATTTCGTTGGATATACACTGTGTATTAATGCTTGTGTATCTTATTGTGTGTTGTCATGTTTGTTTATATGTGTTTAAAAAATTATAAAAAAAAAATTAATTAATTAATTAATTAATTAATTGGCCATACCTATTCCAAATGCGTTCCGCGGTCCATGGGTTCAGTGATGAGCTGGTGCAGGTCAAACAATTTACTATAGTTCAGAAGGGAAATTATATGCAAAGCTTAGAACACAGAATCAAACCATAAACAAGGTGGCCTGTTGGGATGTCCCTCTTCATTCATTCACTGTAATGTACATGTACCTTATATGTGACAATTAAAATAACATCTCAGTTAAGGCAACTCAAATATTGTTATTATTTGTATTTCTATCAGACTTTTTAAAACTAATTCCACTATATGATCCATGTTTGATGATCCAGTTAATTATATTGACATGTTATATTGTTGGGAAGTGAGTCAAGTCTGCCTGAATGTTCACTGTTACAGTAGTTTTGCCTTTGAGAACCAATGGTTCTCGAGCCGTAATGGCACATGGGGCAGGAGCCTTTCCGTAGCGTGAGGCAGCTTGATGTACAAGTACACCCCTTGGACATGACACTAGTATGTCGCAAGGACAGTATACTGTAGGCAGTGACTTTAAACTGTTAGCAGCCTGCACAGGAAGGCATGGACAAACCAATTATGGCTCTGTCAGTATTCCGATGTACAGTGTACAATGTGTGTGTCCCCCCTACCCAACCCCCCCCCTCCCACCTCCAATGTACAGCACCCACCCACCCACCCAACCCCACCCCACCCACCCAACCTCCTCCAATGTACAGTTTCTACGTCGAATGTATATACACTCTTTTTCTGGACACTTTTGTATCACAAACAGTACTGTATTTGCAAATCTGATATGTCATAAATGTATAGATGTAGCAGTACTGTCTATATGTATGTCATGTATGTCATATATGTTATGATGAATTGAAAATGGGGGACCCTGATGTAAACAAGACGGAAGTCTTTCTCTGGTCTGCATCCTCTTAACAATTTTATGTATTGAGCTTACTGTACTGTACCCATTCTGCAATCTGTTAATAACATTTACATATCTGTAGCTACTATATCTATATCTGTACATCCCTTACCTACTCTTACTAGTTACGCCTACTGGCCAGTATGACCACTACCATAGTGTCTTTATACCTGTATCACTGTACATACAAAATAAAGTAAAATAGTGCAGTGCAATAAAATAGTAGAATAGAATAGATACCGATATATGCAGGGTCCCCCCCCCCCCAAAATGGAATAATTTCAGTTAATTAACATTACATATCTCTTGTTGTGGAATTAACACAACATTATGCATACTTTTGACAATAAATAAAATCTGAATTTGTTCTTACTTGCTTGCCTGGGTAAATAAAGGTTATAGAAATGTAAAAAAAAAGATTTGTGTGACCAGTGTGACCTCTCCTATTCTGTCCTGCCTGCTGTCTCATCCAGGACCGACACGGAATTAGGTGCTGGAGCAGTAGAGTGTGGTTTTATTCTGCTTACAGACTTGGATCAAACATGGATCATATAGTGGAATTAGTTTTAAAAAGTCTGATAGAAATACAAATAATAACAATATTTGAGTTGCCTTAACCCTTAGGAGTCAACGGGGCTTATTGCTCCCGTGGGCGGAGAACAAAAGAATTAGAATCTCTCACAAATGCTCAGGAAGTCCCGTTTTTCAAAAATCTGTAAAAATAGAACAAAGACAATTTCGAGTGCATATAGTGTAATCTATATGTATCCTTACTTGCTAAACATAATACGACTTGTAAATATGTTTAATTCTTGCTAAATTGTATAGTTCTAAATATCCCTGTATTCCCCGAAACTACAACGCGTCACGTACATGCACGCGCGCACACACAAACAGCGCACGCATAGGTGTTAATCACTGAGTGATCTAATATGCATATTCTTCAGCGCGAGAGGGGGGGGGGTTGTGTTTCTCACCGTCTGTCGTTGATAATATAATCTGAATAGGTCCTGCATTATTATTATCATTCTCGAGAATACACGCGGACCCGACCAAACGTTAATTTATGAATTAAAAGTAGTCTAACATGCTTAAGCTTTTAATCCTCGCCCGTGTATATACCCACGTATATACATTCTTACATATCTCGATGTGATTTATCAAGAAATATCTACACCAAGAATTCTGGGTCTCAATGAATCCAAAATGACAATGTGGTTAGAAGTGGTGGAGAGAATAAAAGGTAGCTTATAATGGTAGTGTCTGGTTAGGAGCGAGGGATAATGGAGGTACTATCCAAAGAGGGGTCCGGGAGGGGGGGGTTCGAGCTGGAGCATATGTGTGTAGGTTTTTAGATAACAGGTATTAGGGGTATATCCTGTATAAGACATTGGTATAAATGGTAATTTCGTTGGATATACACCGTCTCCATCTCTCCCTCACTATCTGGTAACGCATGGTCTGGTGGTTTCATAACAACACTGTGGCACATATTCGTTAAGGCACAGCACACAGTCACAATCTTGTGAATGAAAGAAAAGTCTCTTTTGTGAATCCAGGGCCCTCATTCATCAATAGTGTGCGTAGAACATTTCTATTTCCACACGTAAGCACGGAATGTAGAACTAGTGTACGCACAGGGAAGTCGGGATTCATCACACGGTGCGTACGCAGGCTCTATGGTCCTCCGTGTTGATGAATACCACTTTGTTCTACCGTCAATGCTCGTGCATGATTATCCATATATGGTCATGAAAATGAGGAAACACCCCCCATGGGATGTGAAATAATGGACTGACCCGAGCGGGACTCTGAGAAACTCCACGAAGATTGTTCACTGCTGTCGAACCAAGAAGACACTATCGCGTATTATGGGATAAATAAAAGGCGGACTCGTAAACGGTGATGTCAGATATCAACGGCTCCCTAAGACCATTGCTGCAATTCTGCCTGGACAGCTCAAAATACTAATAAAGATCGTTTGTTGACCACTGTTTGGCGTTGGTTGTGTGTCATTATAACCGTGCTGTAATATGAATGCCTTTATTAGTTGTGTTCGATTGGCTATATGATTTTTAGAGGCATCTATTTTGTTGTCGGCTAATAAAGACCGCGCTGGAATATGACTGCCTTTTCCCGTGTTGTTTGATTAATACCCAGGGCCAGGGATTAAAGTTCTCCTCAATTTTATTCCAAATCGCGATGGATCTCCCGTAAATTTTCTACCTGCTGCATATGATTTCTAGAGGCATACTACAATCTATTTTGATGTCAGTA
The DNA here is from genome assembly GCF_963971535.1 of Notolepis coatsorum. Classification (NCBI taxonomy): domain Eukaryota; kingdom Metazoa; phylum Chordata; class Actinopteri; order Aulopiformes; family Paralepididae; genus Notolepis; species Notolepis coatsorum. The sequence goes on along the minus strand of NC_140169.1, from coordinate 34,148,231 downwards.
TTGGGTAGCCTATATAAACAATAATAGAGATCATATACAAGAACAATGAATCTCACTGCATGTATGATGTAGCCTGCCTTTCAATACATGAACTTGAATTCCATCATGTTTGTGTGCGGGACTCACAAGGCTGTTGTCACAATGGGTGGTACCGGTACAGTAATAATTACAGTCCACACAATATCACGATCCATGCCATAGCCTATGTTCTATTAGGACATGATCTGTGACGACAAATGTTCTAGAATGTTTGAAGATATCATACTCTGACAGCATGCCTATGATCAACAAAAACGCGAACTTGAATCCCATCATATACATAGTCTGTCCACTATAGTGTCATTGCAATGCGTTTTCTATTCTTTCTTATACAGTAAAAAGGGGGAAGAACACTATATTCATATGACTTGTATTCTGCTTACAGCTTCGAAATTCCACTTGTTTCGTTTAACGTAAAGCCTTTTAAATATAATCAAAACGTTCCCGTGTTTCTGCGGTCTGCGCAAAACAATAACGAGTTGAGCTTTATGATTTATGATGAATTGAAAATGGGGGACCCTGATGTAAACAAGACGAAAGTTGGTCTGCATCCCCAATTAACAATTGTATGTACTGAGCTGTACTGTACTGTACCCATTCTGCAATCTGTTAATAAACTTTTCAATCAATCAATCAATCAAGCTACGCGGAGCGCAGTCAGTCAGTAGCCTACACCCCGTATATTCCGATAACGCTATATAAACCATGCTGCATTCATTCTGAGAGAAAGATCTATTATTCCAAATGCTATTTATAGGGTTTTGACCATAATTACACTACTGTTGCTATTTTACAATGAACTATAATGAACTACGGTTCGTACAGAACATGCCAGTGTTATTATGCACAGAAGCTCATTTCCTTGTTGTAATAATATATTCTACCACTGGGCGCCAGGTACGCCTGGTCTGACCTGTGCGTAGATGTAAGCACGGAGTCAAGTTCAAATCGAAATTGATGAATCCCACTCTTTGCTTAGAAATGATCGTACGCACAGGGTAAGCACAGATCTGTGCGTAGAACACGTTGATGAATGAGGGCAGGGATTTTCACAGATGCACACATTAATGAAACATGGTCCCCAATGTCAAATCCACGGTCTGCTAAAACCAAGTCTCCAGGCAACAGTTTATTGAGGAGACCACTGTTCTCGGTCAGATGCTTGCAGGCCCGGACTGGCCATCGGGAGCACCGGGAGTTTTCCCGGTGGCCTGGCCTGCACAGATAAAAAAAAAAAATTATATAAAAAAAAATATATATATATATATATTTTTTTTTAAAGATTTGCCAGGCCATTGTTTCTAGTTATGGCGGCGGCGCGGCGCGATAGTTAGATAACCTAGATGGGTGGGGAACAACCAGGATTTCACTGTCTGCGACAGAGTTGGAGAACTATCTGACTCTCTCTCTCGTGTACCACACACACACAATGGAGCCGTGCTGCCGCATGTGATTGGTGGAGGCGGGACCAGGCGATACAACTGATTGACAGCGGAGGCGGCGAATGGAATGGCAGACGGCACTCAGATGCAGAATAACAGCCAGGCAATGAGCCAGGTAGTGAGGGACTCGGGAGAGATACAGTAGAGCGAAAGTCAATTAACGTTGATGTTAAGATGGACAGTGGAAGAAAGAGAAAGGGTGGAGGAGAGAGGGATAAAACAAAGAAAAAGAAAGGCCCTTACAGGAGAGAGTGGTTAACTGTATTATAATAGTAAATAGAAAAATATGTTGTGCTCTTGCTTTTTTCTTTTTGAAGGTGGAGAGAGTAGCATTGCTAGTGCCACAACAGTTTTATTTGAGGTCCATAACAGTACATTGTACTAAGCAATTGTTGGCTCATTAGTTTGTGATTCACATGCACTAAAATTCACCAGAATGCAGGAAATTAAGTCTTTGTAACAAAAAAAATCCTGGTGGGGGACCCCCAGACCCCCGCTTAAAAAGTGGCCTGACTGGGGCTATATTTTGCGCTATATCTCCCGGTATGAATTATTTCCCCAGTCCGGCCCTGGATGCTTGTCACTTACACGCCCTCCCCACCCTTCGGAAATGAAAGAGATAGACCCCTGTGGTGTAATGCCAATCAGGTACTTAACAGTGTTTGCTTTTGCTTGTAGTGGGAATATGTCTGTGCCTGCGCTTTCAGATTTGATGGTCTCTCAGTGCCAATTTCAAAGCAATCCAGAATAACCGCAACACGATTGCCAAAAGCCTCTACAAACTGATGTGGCATGGTTTTGTCTCTGGAGCAGACGGCACAAGGAGGAGGAAGAGGAGGAGGAGGAGGAGGAGGAGGAGGAGGAGGAAGAAGTTGAGGACGCGGTCTCGTCGCCTTTTGAGATGCAGCACCACGGTGGTGTCGTCAATCATAATGCCTGCAAATAAAACAAAACTTTAATTCATTATATTGTTTAAAATATATTTATAAATCAGTAGCCTACTACTGAGTAATAATGCTAATCAGATGTATGTAGAGTACAGAGTTGTAGTATTATTATGTACAGTGATACAGGTATAAAGACACTTAGTGGTCATACTGGCCAGCAGCGTAACTAGTAAGAGTAGGTAAGGGGATGTACAGATATAGATATAGTATCTAGTACAGATATGTAAATGTCATGAACAGATTGCAGAATGGGTACAATACAGTACAGCTCAATACACACAATTGTTAAGGGGATGCAGACCAGAGAAAGACTTTCGTCTTGTTTACATCAGGGTCCCCCATTTTCAATTCATCATAACATAATCATACAGATAGACATGTACAGTATGTATAGTCATGTATAGTATATGTTTTCATTCATTCACTGTAATGTACATGTACCTAATATGTGACAAATAAAATAGTTTGATCCAAGTCTGTAAGCACACATGAATCCCTTGTGATATATATTTTTGGTCATACACTTACAATATTTAGCAGCTTGGGAAATACATTATTTGATGTATTCAGGGCCATTTTAACGTTGATCCTAGTTACACACAGTCCTCATATCACTCCTAGTTACACAGTCCTCATATCACTCCTAGTTACACACAGTCCTCATATCCCTCCTAGTTACACAGTCCTCATATCCCACATACACACAGTTGCGAATATACAGTATGAAACATTAGTATTAGCTATCACGTTATAGTAGCTACCGGCGGTGTGCGGCTAGCTAACGTTAGCGTTAGTGAGTTGGTGAGTTATAGTTATTTTGCACTTACCTACGTATAAACGCCCCTCCACGAAATCCACTTGAGAACAGCTTTGTAACAAAGTCCAATAAGTAGGGATGCTCGATATTGGCTTTTTTACCGATACCGATATTCCGATATTGTCCAACTCTTAATTTCCGATACCGATATCAACCGATATCAACCGATACCGATATATGCAGGGTTTCCCACCCCAAAAAACGGAATAATTTCAGGTAACTAATCATTTCACTGGATATATATATATAACAAATATTGTTATTGTTTTTTTCTTTTTTTAAACCGATACCGATATTTTCCGATATCACATTTTACTGCCGATATCGGCCGATAATATCGGTCGGCCGATAATATCGGACATCCCTACCAATAAGCCCTCGTTCATTAGATCCAAAGCATCAATTTATTTTCCTCGACTTCTAACGCTAGTTTAGCAGCTAATGGCTAATGGCTAATGGCTAAACAGCTGATTTTGTAAACATGAGTTGTTGGGTTGTCTCAACGTAAAGAATAATACTGTACATCTTAGCTGATTATCCATAAAAAACGCACGTTAATCGAAAATACCACACCATTACTGTACCAATGACAATCAAATAATCGACAGAAAAGCATTACATTGCAAAATAATATGTCCATGTCTGTAGTGTGTGCACAGCGGTGCGCTGGATGGATATAATTCCAAATTGACTTTGCGCGTCCTGGCGGCACAAAACAGAAGCCGCACCCACCCCTAATAAAACCATTTGACAAGGGCGTTAACGGGCGGTAGAGGCCGTTGGAATGACAGTAGAAGGGACCTCCATTTCCAATGCTACTTCTGTATATTTGGTGCTAGATATGACTTAGTCCAGAATTCCATAGCTGTCTATACTGTAGGTGGGGGGATAACATTGGAGAGAGTTCAACCTAAACCAGAGTCAGACATCAGAGTAGTCCCTCCTATCTGTTTTGAATATAAATATCTTGGTGTGTAAATGTACATTTAAATTCCATGTGGACAAACAGAAACAGAATCAGCTTTCCTGGTGGTGATGGTGAAGGCACCACAACATGCTCCATAGTAGTAGTGTACTCATGTCTATCACTGATGTATAACATTTTTGAAAAAATATGAGGCTTAGTCAGAACACAGATTTTGTGAAAGAAAACAAGGAGATTAGATGGAAATCTATCCTCAACTTTTAACATCAACATGCATGTCATGTACACTTGCTCTAAATGTACATCCGAGAACCATACCTGCAGCTCTGTTCAGAACCATATGAGCAGCTCTGTTCAGAACCATATGAGCAGCGCTGTGCAGAACCATACGAGCATCTCTGTTCAGAACCATACGAGCAGTTATGTTCAGAACCATATGATCAGCTCTGTTCAGAACCATAGCAGCTCTGTTCTGAACCATATGTGCAGCTCTGTTGAGAACCATAGCTTAGATATGGCCTTTGAACACAATTCTTTATGGTATAAATGATTAATACATGTAGATGATGTAGATGGCAGTACCCCAGCAGTATTAGAACACACCCTGGTCAGAACATTCATCCTCTGGGACAAATGACATACATTCATGACAACTAATAATCTCTCTTTGAGAGCAAGCCAGTCAATATCAAAGTCAATATCACCTAAAAAGTCAATTTAGCTATCTAATTCTGTAACTTTATGAAGCGTAGTACAAATATTGTCTATTGGTAAGTGTTCGGATCTTTCAAAAATGTTCTATTTGAATCCCTCCGAAAGGGCTGACAGGCACCACACAATGGATGACTCAATGGTTAGTCATTAGAGTTTGTTTATTTAAACAAACTAGTTGAGATGTTTTCTCCACAATACAACCGTTATAATTCCCACAGTTGACCATAGGCTTATGTGGTAATATTGACGTTGTATTTCATAAATAATGTGTGAATAATTAGAGAGTCATAATGTAGGAGAGACAGACATTTCACACCAACCCCCTCGCATGAGAAGGCTGCATACCCAAATGGTATATAGGGGAATAGTTACAAGTCACAAAGCCCTCACTCAAACTGACTGTATGTAAATGCTGATTACATGCTGAAGAGTCATGGATCTATTAATCAACTGTTTAGTATCAAAAGAGTAAACCATAATATTAGAAATAAGGTTTGAAGGGTGATTACACTCGTGTTAAAGAAGTCATCACAGCTACTCTGCCAACTAGCAGGGGTGACGAGAGCTACTCTCCACCCCCACTCTGTGATCAGATTAGTACTATATGGTAATTTGGCCCAAAGGGTCAAAGTGTATTCACACCCCCCACCAGAAGGACATCAGGCCAGCCCCCCCCCCTTGAGAAGACACACAGAGAAACCCAGAGGGAGGGGCTGCCAGCGCCCACAGGACACCGCTCACAGAAGGCGCCCACAGGAGATGCATGATTGGATCAACTGTAATAGTGAACTGTATTCTATTTTGGCTAGAAATGGTAGTATAAAGGAGGGGACATTTTGGTAATTCGGGAGCTCTCAGACCGGACCAACCCAGGGGGTCTGGGGGCTCCACCGCTCCTTCCACCATCGAGAGACTGCTGTGCTGTTTGCATTTTATGTGAGTAAATCATGGGAAAACACCATTTGTTGTTTAAAGTTTAGTGTAAATCCTTAATATCTGAAACCAGATTTACTCATGTATAAATGTGTGCAGCATGGTCAATGTATGTTCAGATTATGTTACCGACTGTTTTATGTACATTATTGAGGTTGGAGATGCAAACCTGATTGTGATATTTCTGTACAACAGACAGCCCTGTTAATGTTTTCTGATAATCTTTTGTATGTGAAAGGCAACCTTTTATTCACTCTTGGCCCTGGTTCAAATAAATCAGCTGAGTTGAACTACAGTTCTGGTTTGTCTGGCGTACACGTTTTATTCCTCATCTGCTAAGTCAGATGAGGAGACCAACAATTCTATCAAGTATGAATCTTTCCTCCTCCTTCCAGATAGTCAATCTCATTGTGTTGTACTACAATAACCTCAAATTATTGTAGAAAGTCTGTGGGAATTTACCACAGAAATGGTGCCGTTCTTCCCATCCTTTGTGTCTCCCCCTGAAAAGGTGCGGTAGGGTCTTGTCATATGTATCATATCTGGACCTTGCTGTGTGTTGGGGACACGGGGCAAAGAGCTGGGGTGTTGCTGCGTTTGAAGTGATAGACGAGGGGCTTGTTGTCTGAATGGAGGAGAGAGAGGGACAGGATGAAGGTTGGTTGTGTACGCCACTGTTTGGGGCCCACGGTGAATATGGCTTCTGCATGCAGGGTTGGGGGTGCGGTGTCTTAGGTTAGGATGTCCGGAGGTATGGAGATCGCGCTTGTTGTGCAGTGAACATGCAAACGTGGGCTTTTTATGTTTGTATGTTTATTCAGACACAGGAGGCCGGGCTCGGCCTATGCGGGCCACGGGGGTTGGGTTGGTTAACTCGTATGGAATATACTTTATGAACTGTACGGGGGAGTTGCACCAAGAAGATACGGCATGTAATGGGGTGACGTATTGGTTATTGGAATTAGTTATTGGAATTAGCGTCGCATGACGGCAGATAAAAGGCTTTTCTGGCTAGGAAGCACGGTTGTCTGGTGTATACGACAGGAGCGCGTTCTGAGTATGTAATTGCCCTAAAATTATTCTCAGGAAGGGGGCGCGGGTGAGTTGGATTGATTTAATTGTTCTGAATGGAGGGACAGCTATGTGTAATAGGGTACGGGGGAAAAGTTCTATGGGACGGACTGAAGTACAGAGAATATGGGAAGAGTGCAGAGCTCTGCTACTATTCAGAACAATGCAAGTCAAGTATGGTGAAAGATTGGTAGACCCTGGCATGATCAGCGCAGGGGTCTGTGCGATTACAGGATAAAAACGTAGTAATTAATAGAAGTGTAGGGTGCCGGCGTGTTCAGGACAAGGCTTGATAATGGACGGACTGAAGTCTGGGGGACCAAGCGGCCTGTCTTAAATGTAGATATATTTGCCGTCCTTAGGCATAGTATCCTTTTTAATCTTGAGCGAAACCGGCCTGTTGATTAATTACATTCGCTGTGATACAAAAACAATTCGGTCGAACTGACTGATAAGTACTTAATGGTTGTATGGGGGCTATGGTTAGGAATTGTATGGGGGACTATGGCTATGGTTATGAATGATTGGCGAAACGTGGGAGCTTATTGTTGTTTTGTTATGATAGTTTAATGACCAACGGACATATGTTGGAGGCGAGTCCTGCTGGTGGTTGGGGCTAGCTAGCTTAGCTCTGTGGGAAGAGTCCGCGGTGAAACTGGGGACGTTACGATGGCGTTATGAGAGAATTGTTTAAACACTGTGGCGGCGATTACAGGTAAGAAGCGGATCGAGACGTAGACTGGCGAGATTGTGGCCGTTTTGAGGGTTATTATTGATGCGGTAGCGATAGTGTGTGATATTAAGGAGTCGCTGCTTGATGACGTCATGGTGTTGTGGAGAGTATGTAACGTTCGCGGTACTATGAAGTGAGGCGGAGTAGGCAGGAGAAAGGATTCGTGTTGAACTATATGTGCGGCGCTGGTTGGTGAGAATGTTTTAAAAATTATTTTCTGTTAGAGTGGTTGGCTATTTTAAGCTTGTGTGAATTGTTTATGCTTTGGTTGGTACTGAGCGAATTGCGTGGATGAACGGATCTTGAAAGGCACGGCTCCCGTGAGGGCCTTGAACGTCGCATTAGGGCTGGCTAAGCTAGTTAGCTTGCATGCCGTTGTTTTGTGGCGTTTGCGGGCGGCAGATGTTACGTTTCGAGTTTTGAGAATGATGTTGGGGAAGGGGTAGAGAACGTGATGAATGTCGTGGCAGGTTATGAATATCGGGGCATGTTATGAATGTCGTGGCAGACTTTGATTGTCGTAGCAACGTTATAACAGCCGCGTCGGTTGCTACTGCGCATGCGCGGTACAGCGTGGATTGGGTCTATTTGCATTCGTGATAGTTCGCTCAGGGGACAGGAATAACGGGTAAGAGAATATTCTGCATTATGTAATATGGTTATATTTGTATATTGTGCATTGTATTTTTGTGTAAGCAGGGGAAGAGATGTAACATGTATGGTGGTTAGGTTAGGGGAGATAGTCAGTAAGGGTTTACTTAGGCTGCAAACAGTACAGTGAGCCTATTGAGGAGAAATGAAATAATGGATACATTGCCTATGATAAATCTGGGGTTCACAGACCGGCTATACTGGGTAGATTGTATTATTGTCTTTGATGCACAGGGGTATATTTTTAACCAGGGGGGAATGAGTAGGGATTGATTAAAAATAAGTACAGCTCAATACACACAATTGTTAAGGGGATGCAGACCAAAGGAAGACTTTTGTCTTGTTTACATCAGGGTCCCCCATTTTCAATTCATCAGATAGTCAGTACTGCTACAACTATACATTTATGACATACCAGATTTGCAAATTCAGTCACCCGTGTTAAAATACATCATAACTTTTATTGCATACATGGTACACAGATAAACGGGAGTTTGAGAGTAGCTATAGGCTGAATTTGGAAAGTGGCTCTACACTAGAGTTACATGTTGCTTGCAGTAAAATCAATTTATCACACGTGTATGAAGAAAGGAGCATTTAGGACTAACCACTATAATGTTATGCTGAAATGAATGATGCTTACATGTATAATAATTAGAGTTGATGGACATTTCCAGTTTTTTTAATTTGTGTAACGTGTACAATTGTGAGCTTGGAATAATGATGTTGTGTTTTATGTAGCTTGAATTAAGATGCTTGTATAGAATGCATTGATGTTGAAATGTCAGATATTGATACTTGTTATAGCTTTAAGGCCGTTGATTTAAATAGGATAATGTTTATCTGCAAGTCTTTAGATCATGGGGATGATAATTTAATGATGTAGGCTTGTGGGCGTATATGTTATTTGGTTGCATTGCTATGTTGAAATACTGTTATAATGTTATGTCTTTAAATGCCATTTTCAAATCCTTGGGTCACAGTGGGATAATTTAGTGACAGGGGGTTGTTTAGAAGCTGCTATGATGTGAGATTGTGTTTTAGCAGTTATTATAAATGTTTGATAGATGATTTGTGTATGAAATGATTAATCCTTCTGTTGAGTTACAGGGAGGTCACGGAAACTCACAGGAGTGACTCAGGCTATCTTTACTAAGCAGTAAAGGGCCCAAGGGGGGTCGTGTATACAGCTGCTTACAATGGCGGTTCTTATATGGCAGGATGGCGTGAGATTAGATGCAACAGGAGAGAGGTCAGAGGTGAAGATGCAGGAGAACAGTCATAGTGAGATAACAGATGGCGTTAGAGCAGAAGACAGGAAGTGGGGGTAGTGGGCCAGGGGGCCAGGAAGTGACAGGAAGGTGTGACAGGAAGCGTGCTAATACAGAACACAGCTGGGTGAGTGAGTGAGACGATCAGGGAGGTAGTCGTTCAATGGGATTATGACTTTTGGAGGGCTAGCTTTTTGGTTAGGGAGAATAGCGGTAGACTCTCAAAGTACTAGGAATGCTTTGAGGTTCTGTCGTTGAGGGAGAGTTCCTAGACTCTCTCTGGCAGTAGGTAGGAGTGTAGAAATTAAGTGTGAATTGTATTAGCCAGGGATGAGTGTAGCCTGATGAGAGAGCAGAAGAGAGGAGCGCAGGGGAACTAACATTGTTTGTCTGTCTGTTGGTTGATTAATGAGTGTATGAAAGGAAGTATATGTTTATAATATGAATGAAGCGTGGATGATGTTGAATTGAAGCGTTTGATTGGTTTTTGCTTTTATTTCTTTTCTAACTCTAAATGTTCAGGATCGAATGAATGTGACTATGAGAAAGTGGATGAAAGCGTTTGAGTAGGTCATATTCAAAGTGTTAAGTTTTATTTTGGTACAGATACTACTTTTATTTAAATTAAATTTTTGTATGTATGTGTGAGATTGAGATGTCCTTTTGATTTCAGTGAATGATTGAGCGGGGGATGGGGGCCAGGAGGCCTTGATTACCAATTCACACACAGACACACACACACACACACACACACACAGACACGCACACACACAGACACACACAGGCACACGTTCACGCAATCTGATCGACACATACATACACACACACAACTTAGCTTTCACTTAAGGTGAAACTAGTCTTAAAAATATCAAAATGTGTTTAAGTATGATATGTCTGGGTGGATGTAATCAATTGGATGAGGGTATTGAATTTAGATTTCTATTCTATTTTTGATCTATGGTTGTGTGGCCTGATTGGGTGTGAATGGGGCCTGTGGAGGGTGGATGTGCTGGCTTAAGAGGTGTCAAAGTCACTGACATGTGTGAATGGTACGGTTGGGTGATGAGATGTTGAATGGGTGGTTTTGGAAAACCTGGTTTTTATTTTATTTCATTGATTTACTGTTTTAGGTATGAAGGGTTTAGGTGTAGAGTTTTGATTTCTTTTCTTTTCTTTCTAAATAACCATTAAGGTGGTCTGCGGTTGGAGCTGGTTAAGTTCATTGATTTGCTTTCACATCTGTTGGAATGTTTTTTTGATTATTTGCCTTTTGTTTCTTAATTTCTCTGTTATGAGCTGGTGAGAGGACGGTTGAAGCGTGAGGATACATTGGATCAGATCGATGGCAGTTAAGTGGTCCCATCACGTTTGCATAATGGTTAAACATTTGGCTTCTCTTGAGAAATATTTGACATATTGTGTAAAGAAAATTTGTTTTGTGTTTTTGTTCCCTTGCAGTTCAGTCGGAGGGGGAGGATGGACCATCACAAGTGGAGGGATCATGGGGAAAATGTGTAGGAATACATTTCATTAGATTATGACACGATGGTGTGAACCCGTTCAGTCAGTTCCTGTGGGAGATTGTTGGATTGTGAAGAGAGGTCGCTTGTGACGCTGCCCCTCCTTCAATATAGCCCCGGATACAAAGGCCGGGGGTTTGAGACAAACCTCCAGACTGACAGAGTCGTTCGTCTGTAGATCCATGGAAATACAGTCATGGGACAGAATATAACGAGGTCACAGGCCTACAAACATTGGCTTCAGCTGAGGCTGGCCGACATGGGGTGGAGGGGGGGGGGGCGAAAACGGTCAGAGACTGTGCAACCAAAGCGTTGAACAAGGGCCTCTGTGTGATTGATTGGTATGTTGAACGGGAGGTGACTGAACGGTAACAACTGGTATAGATTATGACACAACGCAAGAGTACTAAACTAAACACATACACATAGGTAAGATATTAGGTGTAGATTATGGCCGACATGGTGAAAAAAAAATTTTTCCTTGCGTGATGCTCCGCCCTCCCTGTCGACTGTGCGCAGAGGTGGTAGGAGTTATGTCCATGGGATGTTCATAAAGGGGGGAGAGGTGAGAAGACCAACTGAGTTGATTATGCAAAATGTGATTGGGCTGACTTGGAAAAGGAATTAACAAGAGAGGAGAAGCAAAATGTATGAAAGAATGAATAATAATTTCTGTGTCCTCCCCAGATCATGTAAACGAATACTGTAATTTAAAAAATTGTGATTGATTAGACTTTAAATGTGTAATGTTTAGATTGGAAAAAGAAAAAATGGAGAAATTTTGAAAAAATGAATTTTAATTTTGGGAAAAAATGAATTTTATTATGTATGGTTAGTATGTATAAAAAATCAAGTCAATATATCATATGTGACGATAAGAATCGTCAAAACGGGGAATGTGGTAATATTGACGTTGTATTTCATAAATAATATGTGTGAATAATTAGAGAGTCATAATGTAGGAGAGACAGACATTTCACACCAACCCCCTCGCATGAGAAGGCTGCATACCCAAATGGTATATAGGGGAATAGTTACAAGTCACAAAGCCCTCACTCAAACTGACTGTATGTAAATGCTGATTACATGCTGAAGAGTCATGGATCTATTAATCAACTGTTTAGTATCAAAAGAGTAAACCATAATATTAGAAATAAGGTTTGAAGGGTGATTACACTCGTGTTAAAGAAGTCATCACAGCTACTCTGCCAACTAGCAGGGGTGACGAGAGCTACTCTCCACCCCCACTCTGTGATCAGATTAGTACTATATGGTAATTTGGCCCAAAGGGTCAAAGTGTATTCACACCCCCCACCAGAAGGACATCAGGCCAGCCCCCCCCCCCTTGAGAAGACACACAGAGAAACCCAGAGGGAGGGGCTGCCAGCGCCCACAGGACACCGCTCACAGAAGGCGCCCACAGGAGATGCATGATTGGATCAACTGTAATAGTGAACTGTATTCTATTTTGGCTAGAAATGGTAGTATAAAGGAGGGGACATTTTGGTAATTCGGGAGCTCTCAGACCGGACTAACCCAGGGGGTCTGGGGGCTCCACCGCTCCTTCCACCATCGAGAGACTGCTGTGCTGTTTGCATTTTATGTGAGTAAATCATGGGAAAACACCATTTGTTGTTTAAAGTTTAGTGTAAATCCTTAATATCTGAAACCAGATTTACTCATGTATAAATGTGTGCAGCATGGTCAATGTATGTTCAGATTATGTTACCGACTGTTTTATGTACATTATTGAGGTTGGAGATGCAAACCTGATTGTGATATTTCTGTACAACAGACAGCCCTGTTAATGTTTTCTGATAATCTTTTGTATGTGAAAGGCAACCTTTTATTCACTCTTGGCCCTGGTTCAAATAAATCAGCTGAGTTGAACTACAGTTCTGGTTTGTCTGGCGTACACGTTTTATTCCTCATCTGCTAAGTCAGATGAGGAGACCAACAATTCTATCAAGTATGAATCTTTCCTCCTCCTTCCAGATAGTCAATCTCATTGTGTTGTACTACAATAACCTCAAATTATTGTAGAAAGTCTGTGGGAATTTACCACACTTACCATATGTCAAAAACCTGTGAAACAGAACAAATGCAGTGCATACACATTAATCATAATATTAATATACAATATATATTAACATCAATACCAATCAATCAATCAATTAATTAATATTAATATCAATATACATATTAATATATCAATACCACTATCAAATATACATACACTATTCATTTTATATTATATAATTATATTTATATTATTTATAAATATACATTACACTATACACTTTATCAAACCAGCATGTCATGTCCTCTTTAATTGTGGGTGAAAGGAGGGAGAACTAGAATGACTCCATTTCCCAGAATGCATGGCAATATTTACTTCCTCCTCCATAGCGTGACCCACTGAGCTCGAGACACAGCGCAACCCAAACACACAACGGACAAGATAGCAGTTCTCATTCATCAAAGCACACACACACACACCAAAGTTCCCCACATGAATCTCACCGTGACAAACCGGGAAAGCCACCAAGTCACTAGCTCAGCTTTGAACCTTTGCGAGGTGCGTTAGCCTAGCCACAAGCTAGCGGCAAACATTCAGACACAACGTTCATTCATTCAGCCAGCATCACTAACACCGTGCACTATGCAAATATTATCCGCAGGCTGCATTAGCAGCCAGCAGCCAACATGATACATTACATTGTACATATGTTACGTATTACTTTCACATGGTGGAGGGATACTTACTGTCTGTGGTGCATATTCACATTGTGGTTAAGTGTGCTGTCACTAATTGGTGGTTTAATTGATACACACTTCTGTTGTCATTTCCATGTGTTTAAAATGGCCGCTTCTTGTATTTGTCACAGGTGTGGTGATTGAGGCACCACGCCCTATGTAAGCAGGCCAGAGTGCAGTCTGCAGGTGTCGCTCATCACTTGGTCTCCAGAACCTCACCAGAAGTGCTCCTTCATTTGTGCTCTGAGACCTTTCCACCCTTTTGGCAATTTTTGCTGTGCTATTTTTGACCATGTGCTTTGCTTCATTTATATCCTGAACTATGGAGTCTGGAGCACCCAGCTCCCCTATTATTTTGTTCTATTAGTAAATTGCTGTGTAAATAAATAGTTATTTTTGATAACTTTTGTCCAGTGTCCTGTGTCCACCATGTCGCATTCAAGGCCTTGACGAGCCATATGTTAGGCTTGAATGTAACATGGGGGCTCTAGCCGGTCTTCAAACAGGTAAGTATGCTCTTAATTTATAATTTTATTTGACTACTGGTATGCTTTAAAATATTTAGTTTAGTGGACACCACAGGTAGGTAATTTCATTGTTTTCTGACTGTTGTTAGCCTCCTGTGTACCACGTACTCCTGGGGCAGTCAAAGAAGTGATGATCTTTGGCTGGTAGCAGGTGTGGTTGAAGAAAGCTAGGTCTACAGTGCATTAGCTTTCAGTATAGGTAGGTTAGGGGGCCGGGAAATGTAATTAGTGTGTTAGGACCTGATGTAAGTGTTTTTTGTTAGATTAGACATGTGGTGGGCCTAGCAGTCCTTCTTTTGACTGCAGTGTAGGTTTTAGAAGCTATTTGTGAGTCAAATCAGATTGTATGGAGCACCTGTTTGTATTAGCAGAATTTGTTTGTTGAATTTGTTTGAGTGTAACACAAGGGGTTTTGCCTCACTTGTTTTGTGTTACTGAAGAGCGTTTGTTCCAGTATTTTGGGATAAGTACCTACCACAGGGTTAGTCTTGTGGGTGGTTCGTCTCAGCAGAGGCCTGTAGCTAGTGTCCAGTAGCAGTGTCTGCTGTGATTATCTAGTATAGGATCTGTGTATGGTTAGTGTGATTCTCTAGTATAGGATCTGTGTGCATTATTGAGCTTGACCTTTTTGATCCAGTATGTGTTATGCCGTGTGTCTTAAATACAGTGTGATTTGTTTTGCGTGCTAACATATAATGCCGTGTTTTGAACTACTGCTTGTGAGTTTCATTGCGTGCTGTGTTATGCCGTGTATCTTCAATCACTGTCATTTAATTACGTGCTACACCTTTTTGTGGATACAGGGAAATTGGAGTTTGAACCCCAGGTCGTAGGAACGGTGGGTGAGTTGCTTGTGTTTTGGATAC
Source organism: Notolepis coatsorum (assembly GCF_963971535.1). Taxonomy (NCBI): domain Eukaryota; kingdom Metazoa; phylum Chordata; class Actinopteri; order Aulopiformes; family Paralepididae; genus Notolepis; species Notolepis coatsorum. The sequence goes on along the minus strand of NC_140169.1, from coordinate 34,133,018 downwards.
TGAACTATATCCCTTGTTGTGGATTGATTGTAGTATTGCCTTGTATTAGTAATTAGTTAATTGGTTAATTAATTACTTAATTGGTAATTAATATTGTTGTATTCATTTGTTGTCGTTTACTGATGATAATAGACAATGACGTTGGACATTGATGACTTTGTTGCAGAGCCAACACTGGCTAAGGTAAGAAAATGTTCAAAGGATGAGTTACTACAGGTGGCAGCAAGGTTACATGACATAGCCAAGTTAACATTGCAATCCCTTAATAAAGTCCACTTACCAATGGGCGATGTGATCCTGTCAGTGCTATAGTGAGAATGACAGCCAGCCACCATTTGAAAGGCAGCTGCGCGAACTGCGAATGCTCAATCACAATCACAAACACCTGTTAACTCATTTAGGCCCCTTTACATATCTGATCCTTATATTAAATAAACCAAAAGTCTTGACATTAAGCAACCTCTTCACTGTTGGAATATTGGAACCTATTCAACTCCCTTAGTAGTAGTAGTAGTAGTAGTAGTAGTAGTAGTAGTAGTAGTAGTAGTAGTAGTAGTAGTAGTAGCAGTATTAATAGTAGTAGTAGTACTGTAGTAATAGTTACTAGTAGTAGTAGTACTAATGTAGTAATAGTTAATAGTAGTAGTTTAATAGTATTAGTAGTACTAATGTAGTAATAGTTAATAATAGTAGTAGTAGTAGTTGTAGTACTAATGTAGTAGTAGTAGTAGTAGTAGTAGTAGTAGTAGTAGTAGTAGTAGTAGTAGTAGTAGTAGTAGTAGTAGTAGTAGTAGTAGTAGTAGTAGTAGTAGTAGTAGTAGTAGTAGTAGTAGTAGTATTCTGGTAGTAGTATTCTCTTCTGGGCCAGGGCCTTTGCTTCTTTCCAGCTCACTCCGATGTTCTTTAGGTCTTGGAGTGTGGAACGTCTCCAGGTGTATCTCGGCCTACCGGCTTTCCTCTTCCCCTGCGGGTTATAGTCCAAGGCCTGTCTAGTGATGTTGTTGGAGTCCTTCCTAAGGGTATGCCCTATCCAGTTCCACTTTCTCCTTTTGATGGTGGTAGCTATGCTGTCCTGGTTGGTTATCCTCCACAGCTCTTCATTTGTGGTTTTGATGGGCCACCACAGCTTGAGGATGTAGCGCAGGCATTTGTTGACAAACACCTGGATCTTGCTTGTGAGGCCCTCAGTAGTCTTCCACGTCTCAGAGCCGTAGAGCAGGACAGTCTTCACATTGGTATTGAAGATCCGTAGCTTGGTGTTGTTGGAGAGTTGCTTGGACAACCAGATTGGCCTGAGTATCCTGAATGCTACCTGTGCTTTGCTGATGCGTGCCTCTATGTCCCTGTCTGCTCCTCCATCCCTGCTGATGTTACTCCCTAGGTAGGTGAAGTGCTCCACGTCCTCTATGGCCTCTCCCCTAAGTGTGATTGGATCATGTGTTTTTAGATTTAACCTCATGGTCTTGGTTTTTCCGGTGTTGATCTTGAGTCCAAGCTGGTCACTGTTAGTCTGTAACCTATCTGTCTTCTGTTGCATGTGTGTGTGGTTTTCAGAGACTAGCGCAAGGTCGTCTGTGAAATCCAGGTCCTCGAGCTGGGTAAACAAGGTCCACTGGATTCCTGTCCGTTGATTTTCAGTTGTTCTTCTCATGATCCAGTCAATGGCAATGAGGAAAATCAAAGGAGAAAGAAGACAACCCTGTCGCACCCCTGTTGTGATGGCAAAGGTGTCTGACAGTTTGCCCTTGCAGATCACCCGGCCATTGAAATCCTGGTACATGTTCTTTATTAGGTTGATGATCTTAGAGGGTAGGCCATAGTGACCTAGGAGTTTCCTAGGCACTTCCCTATCTAGGCTGTCAAAGGCTTTTTCAAAGTCTACAAAATTCATGCACAGGGAGTTTTGCCACTCAACACACTGCTCGATAATAATTCTTAAAGTAGCAATATGGTCTGTGCATGACTTATCCTTCCTAAAACCTGCTTGCTCTTTCCTCAACTGTCCGTCTAAGGCTGCTTGTATCCTATCTAAGATAATCCTACAAAGAACCTTGCTAGGGACGGACAGGAGCATTATGCCTCTCCAGTTGTTGCATTCACTGAGGTTTCCTCTTTTTGGAATGGTGACCATTAAACCCGTTTTCCATTCTATTGGGATTACTTCTGTATCCCAGATCGTGTTGAGGAGGTGGTATAGAACCTCTGTGGTCGCTTTGGGATCAGCTTTCAGAATATCAGGGGGTATGTTGTCAACTCCTGGTGCTTTCCCAGCCTTCATCTTTTTGATGGCTCTGGTTATTTCATCCTTAGATATCCTCCCACAGTTGATCTTCAAGGCTTCTGATGGTACACTGCTGATCTCTGGTGTTATTTCTGGGGGAGGTCTATTTAGGAGTTCCTGGAAGTGTTCCCTCCAGCGGTCCAGCTGTTGGGCTTCCTGTGTGATGAGTTGTCCCTGTTTATTCTTTACTGGTCGGCTAATGGTTCTGTTCTTCCCCGCTAGTTGTCTTGTGATTCTGTAAAGATCTTTCATGTTCCTCTGTCCGGCTGCTATTTCTGCCTCACATGCTAGGTTGTCAACATATCTTCTCTTGTCCCTTCTCGTCTTCTTCTTCACTACCCTGCTATTTTGTTTGTATTCTTGCCTACAATTTTCTTTCTTTGTCATATCTGGTTCCCTATTGCACTTGTTTTTAAGGTTTTTCCTTTCCTCTATGTCTTGCCAGGTGTCATCTGCAATCCAGTCTTTTCTTTCACCTTTCCTATAGCCCAAAACCTGTTCACAAGTGTCAATGAGCGCCTTCTTGCAGCTTCCCCACTGTTCCTCAACATCTCCTGTTTCTGCTAGTACTTGAAATCTGTTTTAAGTGTAAGCCCTGCTTCCTGTCTAACCTGGTGATCCCTTAGTTTTTTTATGTTGAATTTTCTCTGTGCTCTATTTTCCTCCCTTTTCCTTACAGCTAGTTTGAGTCTAAACTCTCCTATCAGCAGGTGATGGTCAGAGTCAATGTCTGCTCCCCTCTTTACCCTAACATCTAAGAGTAGTTTTCTCCATTTTCTTGTTATTGCTATATGGTTGATCTGGTTCTCTGTCTTTAGATCGGGAGAGATCCACAGTAGTAGTAGTAGTAGTAGTAGTACTAATGTAGTAATAGTTAATAGTAGTGGTGGTAGTAGTAGTAGTAGTAGTAGTGGTAATAGTAGTAGTAGTAGTAGTAGTAGTAGTAGTAGTAGTAGTAGTAGTGGTAGTAGTAGTAGTAGTAGTGGTGGTAGTAGTAGTAGTAGTAATGATGTAGTAATAGTTAGTAGTAGTAGTAGTAGTAGTAGTAGTAGTAGTAGTAGTAGTAGTAGTAGTAGTAGTAGTAGTAGTAGTAGTAGTAGTAGTAGTAGTAGTAGTAGTAGTACCTACTTGCCTCGTATGAATGTGTATGCATGTGAATGAATGTTGGTGGTGGTCGGAGGGGCCGTAGGCGATGATTATTCGCCACGCTTCCGTGAGTCTGCCTCAGGGCAGCTCTGGCTGCAATTGTAGCTTACCACCACCGGGATGACTGTGTATGAACGAATAATGGACTCTGTGAAGCGCTCTGGGTCAGTGAAGAGCACTATATAAATCCAAGTCATTATTATTATTATTATTAGTAGTAGTAGTAGTAGTAGTAGTAGTAGTAGTAGTAGTAGTAGTAGTAGTAGTAGTAGTAGTAGTAGTAGTAGTAGTAGTAGTAGTAGTAGTAGTAGTAGTAGTGGTAATGGTAGTAGTAGTAGTAGTAGTAGTAGTAGTAGTAGTAGTAGTAGTAGTAGTAGTAGTAGTAGTAGTAGTAGTAGTAGTAGTAGTAGTAGTAGTAGTAGTAGTAGTAGTAGTAGTGTGGTGATATTTGACATTGAATTTCATAACTAATATGTGTGAATAATTAGAGAACCATAATGTAAAAGCCAGGTGTACCTTTCAACAGCAGAATGGATTTTCAGTGCTAAAGTAAGGAGCTGATACTGGTGTTACAGAGACAGCTGGGTTGAACACAGGGCAGACCAGCTTAGACTTGTTGAAGAGCAGAATATACTTACAGGATGATTAGTCATGGACACTAATTCATAAACAAAGTTATCTATTAATCAACTGTTTAGTATCAAAAGGTAAGCCAAGAGTAAAACCATAATATTATGCCTTGTATACTTTTTAGCAGCAGAGTGGGTTGCAGGGCTAAATGAGGAACGATTCTAGAGACAGTTGCATCAGATAACAGCAGGAACAGTTATGTCAACCCCCACTAGCAGATGTACTCAACACTAGAACAAAGGAACTGAAAAGTCACACTCAACTGTTAGCAGATTTCAGCAGCGACAGCAGAGACGAGATAACTGGCTCTGATAGTATAAGACAGGACTAAAGATCATTAATCAATAAGGACATGTTTCAAAGTTAAATGAAAAAGCATGATACTTGATTGGCTTTGATTGGATTGACAACTCTATAAAGAAACCAATAAAAACATCTATATAGATATTTAGAATTAAGAATCCTGGTATAGTTATCACAGTTATATGATCTGGTAAATAAAGGTTGGTGTGGTCTCCTATATGATGTCTGATATCAGCCTAGAAGCAATGACTGTACTGGGATGATATGAGAGGTCTATAGGTCATTACACAAACCATATAGATTGGAAAATTTATAATGGTACACAAAGGAATGTTGATGCATTCAGAGGAGACACCGACGGGGGCCACAGGCAGGCCCCCCCCCCCCTCTCTGTCCTAACATGAGAGGCCACAGCCCAAAGGAGGGGGCCATTGACACCAACCCCCACAGAAGAACCAACCGGATTGGACCAAACGTATTATTAAAATGTGCTACTATTGGTGGGAAATTATAGTATTTAAGAGCAAAACAGTGTTAATTCAGGAGCCCAGACCGCCCCAGGTCTGCGGCTCCCCGCTCCCAACCCAGAGAATGCTGTCGGCTGATTTTCATGTAAGTAAGCTGGATGGCCCCATGGTTGGTTAGAATAGAATATAAAGATACTTATCTTAGAAACCAGGCTTACTCATATGAAAAGGGCTTACAGTAGATTCTGTATTTTCATTCACTTCACTTCAATTCACTCTGGGCCGCCGAGGCAAATAAATACATGAGTTTGAATTCTAACTCTGTGGTCTGGACTGCACGTTTATTCCTTGCTGGCTATATTGGAAGTCAGATGAGGAGACCAAATTCTATCACTTATGATCCTTTCCTCCTTCCAGTTAGCAACCTCCTTGTACTGTGAATAAACCTTAGGTTTTGTATAGGATTATACAACAGTAGTAGTAGTAGTAGTAGTAGTAGTAGTAGTAGTAGTAGTAGTAGTAGTAGTAGTAGTAGTAGTAGTAGTAGTAGTAGTAGTAGTAGTAGTAGTAGTAGTAGTAGTAGTAGTACTAATATAGTAATAGTTAATAGTAGTAGTAGTAGTAGTAGTAGTAGTAGTAGTGGTGGTAGTAGTAGTAGTAGTAATAATGTAGTAATAGTTAGTAGTAGTAGTAGTAGTAGTAGTAATAGTAGTAGTAGTAGTAGTAGTAGTAGTAGTAGTAGTAGTAGTAGTAGTAGTAGTAGTAGTAGTAGTAGTAGTAGTAGTAGTAGTAGTAGTAGTACCTACTTGCCTCGTATGAATGTGTATGCATGTGAATGAATGTTGGTGGTGGTCGGAGGGGCCGTAGGCGATGATTATTCGCCACGCTTCCGTGAGTCTGCCTCAGGGCAGCTCTGGCTGCAATTGTAGCTTACCACCACCGGGATGACTGTGTATGAAAGAATAATGGACTCTGTGAAGCGCTCTGGGTCAGTGAAGAGCGCTATATAAATCCAAGTCATTATTATTATTATTAGTAGTAGTAGTAGTAGTAGTAGTAGTAGTAGTAGTAGTAGTAGTAGTAGTAGTAGTAGTAGTAGTAGTAGTAGTAGTAGTAGTAGTAGTGGTAATGGTAGTAGTAGTAGTAGTAGTAGTAGTAGTAGTAGTAGTAGTAGTAGTAGTAGTAGTAGTAGTAGTAGTAGTAGTAGTAGTAGTAGTAGTAGTAGTAGTAGTAGTAGTAGTAGTAGTAGTAGTAGTAGTAGTAGTAGTAGTAGTAGTAGTAGTAGTAGTAGTAGTAGTAGTAGTGTGGTGATATTTGACATTGAATTTCATAACTAATATGTGTGAATAATTAGAGAACCATAATGTAAAAGCCAGGTGTACCTTTCAACAGCAGAATGGATTTTCAGTGCTAAAGTAAGGAGCTGATACTGGTGTTACAGAGACAGCTGGGTTGAACACAGGGCAGACCAGCTTAGACTTGTTGAAGAGCAGAATATACTTACAGGATGATTAGTCATGGACACTAATTCATAAACAAAGTTATCTATTAATCAACTGTTTAGTATCAAAAGGTAAGCCAAGAATAAAACCATAATATTATGCCTTGTATACTTTTTAGCAGCAGAGTGGGTTGCAGGGCTAAATGAGGAACGATTCTAGAGACAGTTGCATCAGATAACAGCAGGAACAGTTATGTCAACCCCCACTAGCAGATGTACTCAACACTAGAACAAAGGAACTGAAAAGTCACACTCAACTGTTAGCAGATTTCAGCAGCGACAGCAGAGACGAGATAACTGGCTCTGATAGTATAAGACAGGACTAAAGATCATTAATCAATAAGGACATGTTTCAAAGTTAAATGAAAAAGCATGATACTTGATTGGCTTTGATTGGATTGACAACTCTATAAAGAAACCAATAAAAACATCTATATAGATATTTAGAATTAAGAATCCTGGTATAGTTATCACAGTTATATGATCTGGTAAATAAAGGTTGGTGTGGTCTCCTATATGATGTCTGATATCAGCCTAGAAGCAATCACTGTACTGGGATGATATGAGAGGTCTATAGGTCATTACACAAACCATATAGATTGGAAAATGTATAATGGTACACGAAGGAATGTTGATGCATTCAGAGGAGACACCGACGGGGGCCACAGGCAGGCCCCCCCCCCCTCTCTGTCCTAACATGAGAGGCCACAGCCCAAAGGAGGGGGCCATTGACACCAACCCCCACAGAAGAACCAACCGGATTGGACCAAACGTATTATTAAAATGTGCTACTATTGGTGGGAAATTATAGTATTTAAGAGCAAAACAGTGTTAATTCAGGAGCCCAGACCGCCCCAGGTCTGCGGCTCCCCGCTCCCAACCCAGAGAATGCTGTCGGCTGATTTTCATGTAAGTAAGCTGGATGGCCCCATGGTTGGTTAGAATAGAATATAAAGATACTTATCTTAGAAACCAGGCTTACTCATATGAAAAGGGCTTACAGTAGATTCTCTATTTTCATTCACTTCACTTCAATTCACTCTGGGCCGCCGAGGCAAATAAATACATGAGTTTGAATTCTAACTCTGTGGTCTGGACTGCACGTTTATTCCTTGCTGGCTATATTGGAAGTCAGATGAGGAGACCAAATTCTATCACTTATGATCCTTTCCTCCTTCCAGTTAGCAACCTCCTTGTACTGTGAATAAACCTTAGGTTTTGTATAGGATTATACAACAGTAGTAGTAGTAGTAGTAGTAGTAGTAGTAGTAGTAGTAGTAGTAGTAGTAGTAGTAGTAGTAGTAGTAGTAGTAGTAGTAGTAGTAGTAGTAGTAGTAGTAGTAGTAGTAGTAGTAATGTAGTAATAGTTAATAGTAGTAGTAGTAGTAGTAGTAGTAGTAGTAGTAGTAGTAGTAGTAGTAGTAGTAGTAGTAGTAGTAGTAGTAGTAGTAGTAGTAGTAGTAGTAGTAGTAGTAGTAGTAGTAGTAGTAGTAGTAGTAGTAGTAGTAGTAGTAGTAGTAGTAGTAGTAGTAGTAGTAGTGGTGGTGCATTAGTGTGCAGTATCCCTTCTTACAGGGGATCATTACATCATATCCGGTGTGCTGATATGTACACACAGATGGGATTTGCACAAGCCTATCCAAACAGGACCCAACCACTTGGAAACCTCTGATATGTCCTTGTTCAAACAGACAATCTTATCTCTGCCACTGAGGGATTATATATACATAATATTGTATTTTTATAAATGTAAAGATCTGCCCCCCAGCCAGTGTCAGCAGCTACAGTATGTTGGGATCATCTCAGTGTATGGAGGGACAGAGCGCTCAGAGAT
>NC_140169.1:33939546-34124656 GCF_963971535.1 Notolepis coatsorum | reverse complement strand
CCCACAATGATTGTGCATAATACAATAATAATAATATAATAAGAATCCAATAAAACGACATTGTGCAATAATACAAGTAGTCAAAGTAGGGCATATCGGTATATGTACATGAGTTTTTACAGAGCATGGTAAGACATGCTAGGTCCTGTGATAGTGCAAGAGAGATAGAGAGAGAGAGAGAGAGAGAGAGAGAGAGAGAGAGAGAGAGAGAGAGAGAGAGAGAGAGAGAGAGAGAGAGAGAGAGAATTAAAGGGAAGGAGAGCAGATCAGGAGAAGAAAAACAGAGAGGGGGGGGGGGGGGCGGTGGGGGGCATTACGGATGGATGAAATGGAGCAGAACTCACGATCGTCTGGATCCCATATTTCACCCGGAGGATCTCAGAACTACCTGGGTTCATCCTGGTCCCGTCATCTGGAGGCGTTCATCCTGCATTTCCTACTTTACACGGCTGCTTCAGTTGTTTATAAGTCAATTTAAATGTTTGTTTATATGTTAATCAATGCCGCTGTGTGTACGTACAACATCCCTATTTTAATTCCACCATCTGGTTTCAAAGTGTGTCGCACATGTGTTGACGTCTCGATGTTTGTACGGTTGCTGCCGGCAACAGGTAGGATTCCCGAAGTCGACTCCGACTCCTCCCTTTGGAGTCCAGCAGAGTTGACTCTTCGACCCTTAATGTTTCAAAGCAAGGATGCGCTGTGTATCGCCCGATTTGTTTCCAGACCTGCAACTCCTTTGATTATCTACTGCATCAGGAAAGGGCTTCCATTCGTCACAGGCCACTTGTAGCAATAAAAGTTAATGTCAGCGCTGCTATAAGACAGCTGTTCAGGGGGATGGATTTTGGGGTCTCACGCGAGAATGCTGGAGAGTATTTAGTTAGTTTTTCTGCAGAGTTCTGGAGGAACAGAAGAGAGATGGAGAGCTAATTTCTTACATTTAAGTTTTGTACCAAAGTATCCCGCCTGACGTTAAGGATATCATTACCCTGGCCGCTTGCCGTTGTAATTGTGTACCGTTCGTTATGGAGGAATAAACAAGTTACAATGGATCTCCCTTTGGCTTTCTGGTAGCCAAGCTAATCCAGGAGTAGATAACGATGAGTCTGGTTATACACTGTTATTCACCAACATCTTATTGGTATGAATGCAAAAGTGCCCATTCACTTCTGTGATCGAATTTCGCTTCAAATAACAAAAATCTGAAATTAGATCACATACTGCATTCACATTAGGATTGATTTTACGACTGCAAACATACAGGCTGTCAGCTCTGCTGCTGTACTGCTTGTTCACCTCTGACAGGAATTCCTTGAAAATCCTGTACTGTATGAATCACGAATCTCGAATCTCGAATCACTCCACCGCCAAATCACAATCAGGAGAGCCAGAAAAATCATCTCTGACCCCACTCACCCAGCACACCACATCTTCCAGCTGCTGCCCTCCGGGAGGCGCTACAGATCCCTGACCACCAAAACATCCCGTTTCAAAAACAGCTTCTTCCCCACTGCCATACGGACACTGAACTCCCTGTAGTACACCCCCCCCCCCTTCCGCAACCCCCCTTACCTCTGCTGACATGGACATAAACTCTGAACTGTAATCTATGTAATTGTGTTTTCTTCTAACTGCATGTAGTATGTATGTTGTAAGTGATGTTATTAAGCATTACATCACGCGCAGGAGTGGTTTGTGACCAATAAACCATGCCTTTGATTGATTGATTGAAAAGTTTATTAACAGATTGCAGAATGGGTACAGTACAGTTAGGGGTGCACCGATATATCGGTCGGGTATCGGTATCGGCCGATAAGTGCCTTGTTGACTGCTATCGGCCTATCGGCCGATAAGCTCAAATGTGCCGATAGCAGTCGCCGATAAATACCCATCAATTTGTGTAGCGTCAAAAGGCAAAAAAAAAAAGTTCACTCGCGCGATCTACCTGCACAACGCCCGCCGTCCCCCCCACACACACACAATCTACTGCATCAAATAACTATTTATGATTAACAAGGCATTCGTTTTGTGGCATTAGCGTTATATAGTTAGTGTTACACGGACAATAACATCAGCATATTATTATTACCCATAGCAGCAAGGCATTACTCCGAGTCCGTTCATTAGCTCGGTTCCATTCCGTTGCTCATTCCGTACCCAACTACACATTCTGCAATCTGTTAATAAAGTTTTCAACCAGACAAATGTATAGAAAGGATTTGTTTTATTATAACATTTGTTGCAGTAAAATCATTATGTCTCATTTGGTCATGCGTGGAGCGCCGGTCGGCGGGCCGGGCAGCTAACGTAGCTACGTTATTAGCTATTAGATGCAAGACTAACGTTACTGGTGAAAATGTGATTTGCGTTGGAATACTCCTTTGTCAACTTGCTGTACTTTGCTTGCAGGTCTGCAGTCATTATTGCTGCATTATGAATAGCCGCAACTTTAGCCAAGGTAACGTTATGGCTAAACCTTTAACAATAGTTAACGCTAGCTTTCGGTTAGCTGTTCAATGCTATTAATAACAACTCCCCGTCAACACCCTCTCTCGGGAAGATGGCATTTAAGAAAGTATCTGCTGTTAAAATGAAGTGTTACACGTTCAATAACAAGCATATTATTTACCCGAAGATAGCAGTAAACAAGGCATTACTCCGTTAGTACGTTCATAGCTCGGTTCCATTCCGTTGCTCATTCCGTACCCAACTACACATTCTGCAATCTGTTAATAAAGTTTTCAACCAGACAAATGTATAGAAAGGCTTTGTTTTATTATAACATTTGTTGCAGTAAAATCATTATGTCTCATTTGGTCATGCGTGGAGCGCCGGTAGCTACGTTAAGTGTGTTCTGCTCTCGCAAACAGAACATGCCCGGAAGTAGAAAAATGTATAAACGCTTGCCGATTGGTGGTAAGGACAGCAGGAGGTGGGTGCTAGCGGTCACCGGTGTGGCGTAATTGGCCGAATCGACTGTCAATCAAAATGGTTCCATTGCATTGGTTGAAAGCTCTGGTTGAGAGAATAGTATCCTGCTGCAGGCCGCAAGAATGGTTCCATTGCATTGGTTGAAAGCTCTGGTTGAGAAAATAGTATCCCTCTGCAGGCCGCAAGACGATACTGGGAGAGAGATAGTGATACCATAAACATATTTCTTGATGTTTCCTTTTTTTAAGTAAGTAAAGAGGCCTACAAATACAAACATACACATACAAATATACAGTAGTTTCATTAAAAAAAAATAAAAAAAAAAAAAAATAAAAAAAAAAATATTTTTTTTTACAAATACTTATATACAAATATACAAATATCGGTATCGGTATCGGTATCGGCCGATAGTGTTAGTTGAACAATCGGTATCGGTATCGGCGGCCAATTTTCATATCGGTGCATCCCTAAGTACAGTACATCTCAATACATACAATTGTTAAGGGGATGCAGACCAGAGAAAGACTTTCGTCTTGTTTACATCAGGGTCCCCCATTTTCAATTCATCATAACATATATGACATACATGACATACAGATAGACAGTACTGCTACATCTATACATTTATGACATATCAGATTTGCAAATACAGTACTGTTTGTGATACAAAAGTGTCCAGAAAAGGAGTGTATATACATTTGGCGTAGAAACTGTACATTGGAGGAGGTTGGTGGGGTGGGGTTGGGTGGGTTGGGTGAGGGCTGTACATTGGAGGTGGGGGGGGGGGGGGGGGGGGTTGGGTAGGGGACACACACACATTTTACACTGTACATTGGAATATTGACAAAGCCTTACTTGGTCATTTACTGTACAACTAGGTTAGGACATTTGTAGGGGCCAGTTTCGAATTGCAGTCTCACGTAGGTGTTTTTTGAGAGTGTTTTTGAAGGTGGGTAGTGATTCACATTCCTTTACAGCTTTAGGCAGGGCGTTCCACATTGATGTGGCATAATTGCGAAACGTGTTTAGTCCCTTGTTTGAGCCGAATCTGGGTTTTACATGATTTGTGGAGCTCCCTCTGGTGTTGTGATCGTGGTATTCACTGACCTTTGGGAAGTATTTTGACATGTACATGGGTACCTTGGTCGCGTAGTGTATCTTGTAGACCAGGCCCATTGCAAGTTGCTGTACTCTGTCGTCTACTCTAAGCCATCCTAGGTTGTCAAAGTGGGCAGGGGTGAGGTGGGTTCTAGGAGTCAGGTCAAGTAGTAGTCTGACTAGCTTGTTTTGAGATGTTTGTAATTTGTTTTTTAGTGCCTTTGAGGTGCTTTGGTACCATGAGGTGCAAGCATAGTCGTAGTACCCTTGAATGAGTGCTCCTGCTAGAGTCTTCAGGGTATTCTTGTTTACCAGAGAGGAGATCCGGTACAAGAATCGCGTTCGTTGGTTGACTTTTTTTATTACATTGGATGCCATTTTGTCACAGGAAAGATTAGCCTCTAGGATGGAACCCAGGTAGGTAATTTCATCTTTCCTTGTGATAATATTGTCACCCACTGTAACCGAGAAGCCGTCGGTCTTGCCTAGGGGTGGTCGTTAGGCCCGAGGCGCAGCCGAGGGTCGTTAGACCCCCCTAGGCATGGTTTATTGGTCACAAATCACGACTGCAAGTGATGTAAAGCTTTTATACAACTGCTAGATTCATCCAACCTTATTTCTATACAATAAACACACATTAATCGAAGATTTATTGAAAAAACCATCCGCCAGAAAAAGTAGTTCCCACAACTACAAAAAAGACAAGTTGCCTCCATGTGGAAGCAGCTTGAAGTGCATCCAACCAAACTAACACATCCAACTGTGTATTATTGGAATTATTGAGAGAAGTTGCCTCATGTGGAAGCAGCTTGAAGTGCATCCAACCAACTAACACATCCAACTGTGTATTATTGGAATGATTGATTGAAAATTTTATTACCAGATGCAGAATGGGTACAATACAGTACGGCTCAATACACACAATTGTTAAGGGAATGCAGACCTACTTTCCATAGAACTTCATTCTTAGATGCTTCTATATAAAGTAGGTAAAACAAATTAAAAAGTCTTCTTTGCCCTATAGGAAAAAAACGTTTTCTTCGCCCTATTCTTTTATTTATTTTTTTAAAGCTACTGTAGAGGGCCTAAACTTAACCAGTTGGAAACCAAGCGTACAGTAATAAAATTAGCAATCAATCAATCAATCAACTCAATAGGCCATGCTCACTTAGAACAGTGCAGCACCCAGCTCTCTGACTATCCCCCGCGTTGCAGGCAGAGTGTGTGTGTGTGTGTGCGTGCGTGTGCGTGCGTGTGTGTGTGTGCGTGTGTGTGTGTGTGTGTGTGTGTATGTGTGTGGGGGGGTGTGTGTGGCGGTGGGTGGAGACTAGAGCGAGCGCTGACAGTCGAAAGGAAAAAGAAATTGAAAAAAAAATCGCAAATTAATCCATCAATCAATCCGCGATTTTTCTTTTGTTACAGAATGATTCAAGACCCATCAATTACATCATCCAACATTGTTTAAACGACTAAGACATTCGCTGTGACAGAATCGCTTGATATTTAGTCGTTTAGTCGCCATTAACATATCCATTTGTAAAGATTATTGGCCACCTTCTTGTGATCCGGCGGAGTGATGTGATGTGGGTCGGTTGTCGGCGGGTCCTGGGCCAGCAGCGTGGATTGTTGTAAAATGACTGTTTCAGCCAATCAGAATCGAGAAATTTGCATGCCGTTGTATAATATGGTCTATGTTTTATGTTGGAACTGCAATGCACTGAAACCAAATTCCACCAGCCTGGCTGGGTGGTCATTAAAGAAATTGAATTGAATTGAATTGAATACAGGGAATATGCGGGGTGGAGGAAGTTTGACAGTAAATATGACGACGGTCAGTTTGGAAAAATAAATGTCATGTCAGTGTTTTGCAGTGGCAGTGGCCTAAAGGTTAGGGAAGCAGGCTTGTGACATGTGGTCACAGGTTAATAATGCAGGACCTCTTTCGAGACGTCTTTATTCGGTATGCAATGACATGGGACATGCAATGGGCGGCACACACACACAGGAATACACACACACACATGCATTGTCTTTCTCATGGTTGCTGATGCGATTGAGCTCTGCGCTTAACCCATCCCGTCGTCCTTCCCCCCAAGGGCAGCCAGGAGCTGACAGGCAGTGGAGCTGACAGGCAGGGGGGGGGGGGGGGGGCGCCGCGCAGGGAGGAGTCGGACTGTGATCGCAGACGTTACTGTAGCCTTTAGTAGGCCTTGTGTTGTGTACGTATGTATGTGACAAATAAACCTCTTGAATCCTGTCATTCAATCAGTTTCAATAACTACAGAACACATAATACAACTCACTTGTTGATGTAGTTGTGGTCCGGCCGTCTGCACAGCACATTCCATGATAAGAAAAAGTATCCATTTAGTTAGATAGATGATAGATCCAACACTGTCTACAATTATTTCTACAAGTATCTTGTGATTATCGCTCAGACTCCTGTTCTGATACGACCGCAGCAGGCGCCGGTGTTCTGCAAAATTCTACTCTTCCTCGAATTCTGCTGCCTGCAGTCCCCACCACCGCAGCAGCAGCAGGTGTAACGGTGTCGCCTGTAGATGATCCCGCCTCCTGCTGCTCTGTCGTGAAACCAAAATTGGTTAGGCTTAGCATTTTTCGTTTAGACATTATCAATTCCTGAATGACCTTATTTACCTGTCAAAACTATCACTGTCAAGTCAACAAGTCACAGGTTACAACGTGCGGGTCAAGTTTGATTTGTGCCGTGCGTGCAGGCTCCAGCGCCGCCGCGCTCCGAATGGTAATTGCAAGAATAGCATGCATGTTGCCATAATACGTGTGTGAATTAGTGCGCAAATCATTAATCATACATCCAAAATAGCATACGTTTATTATTATACACGATGATGATACAGAAAATTACAGAAAAATGAGAATTGCATGGCAAAAGTAGCATTTATTTTCAGTAATTTAGAGACCCCCCAAAAAATCACAAATCATGTTTTCAGGGGAGCTGATGTCTGATCTAAGGGAGCCATGGCTCACCCAGCTCCCCCGTGGATCGCACCCTGCTGACAGGGCGCCCCCGGGGACCAATCCAAGTGCTCCTGCCCGTCTTCGTCAGGGACGCGACAGCGGCAGCGATCTGTTGTGCATGTTTTTCCATTGGGTTTCTCTTATCGGGGGGGGGGGGGGGGGGGGCTTGCGAGCACGGGGAGAACATGCAAACTCCACACAGAAAGGCCTGGGAGATACCTGGCAACGCGGAAACCTGGTCCCCAAGCGGGAATCAAACCTAGGACCTTCTTGCTGTGAGGCGACAGTGTTACCACTACACCACCGTGCCGCCTATAGGTTCGATCCCCTCCCTCAACGACTACCTCTGTATAGCCTGTGAGCAAGGCAGTGAACCCCAAGCTGCTCAGTGGCTATGAGTGTCAGACTGTGGTTGTACTGGGCAGCTCCTAGTGGTCAACAGTGTCAACTGGTTGTACTGGGCAGCTCCTAGTTGTCAACAGTGTCAGGCTGGTTGTACTGGGCAGCTCCTAGTTGTCAACAGTGTCAGGCTGGTTGTACTGGGCAGCTCCTAGTGGTCAAAAGTGTCAGACTGGGGTTGTACTGGACAGCTCTTAGTGGTCAACAGTGTCAGACTGTGGTTGTACTGAGCAGCTCCTAGTGGTCAACAGTGTCAAATTGTGGTTGTACTGGGCAACTCCTAGTGGTCAACAGTGTCACTCACAATGTGGTTGTACTGGGCAGCTCCTAGTGGTCAACAGTGTCACACTGTCACAATGTGGTTGTACTGGGCAGCTCTGTAATGTAACTGTGACTAAATAGCAGGGTGTTACTGAAAAATAGCTTACGTACAGTACAGCCATCCCTGAATAGGTCAAAGTCCCAGCAACATATTTTCTTTCTTAGGAAACTGAAAGAGTTCACAAATAACAGGGTGATTCTACACAACTTCTATCGCGGTGTGATTGAGAGCGTTCTTACTTCCTCCTGTACTATTAGTCCATGGGCCAGAGGCCAAAATGTCACTTGTCGGTGCCACTCAGGGTGAATAAACTTACATATCATTTTTTCAAAGATCTATGTCTGTAGATGATATTTTTGTATGATAGCCCTTCCAGAGTGGTAGCTTTATCATAATTATCAAGTCATGAAGTATACCTACCCTTTCAGGAAATTGCATTTCAGATGCTGGTGCATATCCTGCTTTAGACTCATGTAGAGGACATCTGTCAATGTTTCACAATATTGTGTTTGGTATAATTTTAAAGGGGACTATGTACTCTTTCATTCAAGCTAAGATGTGAATCTTTCTGACCAATATAGAGGTCACTGGAGCTATTTGAACAGTCAACAACACACATTTCTACACGATTTTCGCCTAAATGATATACTATATTTTAGCCTTGTGTCATCTAGGAGCAACAGAGACACAAAATACAATATCTACAACACTCTCAGGACCATAAGGATTCAGGAAATGTATAATATGCCTTTACTATTTCATTGTTACAGGTCATTGTGAGCCTTAAATGAGAAAAGCAGTATTAGGCTCCTATTAAACTATACAGAACAGCCACTATAGTAGATGGAAACATACAGTAGGTCCACCTGCATAGGGTGGATTTTCTTTCACCACCTGTTTTTTATTAATCCTTGAAGTGTCTATTGTAAGATTCTGACAGGTAACATGTTGGAATAATGTCCCATGGGGTTTATTTTTAACCCTTTATTACACCTATCCTGAACCAAAACCTGAAAAATAAGAAAGAGAAAACAGATAGAGACAAATTAAAACATTTTCCCAAACAAGTTTGACCCAAGGAATTTAGCACATTTGTTATTTTAAAGATTCAAACACATCTTGATTAAATTTCAGGACAGAAAAAGCAAAAAACGCTGAATAAACACATATCACATCTCAATTTTCCCTTTTTACTGAAATGTAGTACATTGGACGAGATCGATTTAGGTTAATATTGGAAATAATATTGTAATAAAGATTGTCTCCATGCTGTTATGCCCTAAATATTATAGTTTTGCATAAACAATTGAGACAAATTAACACATTTTCCCATGCGATTTTGATCAGTGATTTATTTATTGTTAAGGTTCAAACTATATGTTTTCATATGCACTGGATATCATGGACTGGATATCTTCTTTGTTGACACAACATTCAAGTATTTTTTTCTATTTGTATTTTGTACCCTAAACTACTAATCATCATCATCACTAAAACAATTGTCAAAGTCTATCTAATGTCATGTCATCAACGACCCCTCTGGTCACCCAGCCGCAGGCCTCTTTGTCCCCTTCCCCTCGGGCAGACGTTACCGCTCCATCACATGCTCTACCTCTCGGTTTACTAAGAGTTTCTCCCCCAGTGCTGTGCGCAGCCTGAATAACTCCAAAGGCTAGATTTGTATATTATCCTATTTTGTTTTGGTGTGTAGTCAGGTTGTGGAAGTGCTGTTTTTGTGTGTCTGTGCATCATGCACTTTGATTATATTTAAACTTTTACTGTAAATTGTACCTCTATGCATTATGCACTTTACTATGATATGCACTTTTAGGGGATGTTGGTATCAACTTTAGCATTTGTCCTTTTATACTGTCTGTGTTTTTACATTTGTTTTCTTTCTGTACTGTTTCTACTCTGCTCCTGTTTTGGATTAGTTGTAGACACACAGTGTTTGCTCTGTACCTGTATTCCAATGTGGATTCGTCCATACATGGCAAATAAAATCTCTGACTCTCTGACTCTCTAATAACAATAATAATAATAATAATAATAATAATAATAATAATAATAATAATAATAATAATAATAATAATAATAATAATAATAATAATAATAATAATAATAATAATAATAATAATAATAATAATAATAATAATAATAATAATAATAATAATAATAATAATAATAATAATAATAATAATAATAATAATAATAATAATAATAATAATAATAATAATAATAATAATAATAATAATAATAATAATAATAATAATAATAATAATAATAATAATAATAATAATAATAATAATAATAATAATAATAAAGGGTTTAAATATGGGAAAGTAGATGCAGTATGAATGTCGGCATGAGACCGCCTCTCTTGCTACGGACGAACTGTCAGATTGCATGCCAAAAGTACACTCCTACTGTTGGTGTGAACATGCCTCGCCGTGCCAAGCCTTCACCAAGCCCTCATTAACAGTCTCCAGGCTTCACTTTTTTGTGCCTAAACGTAAAATAATGTGGAAAGACGGAGAATCCCACTTCAAAGCCGTCAGGGGTTGTATAATTCGAGTCTCAGAGGTTGACATTTAAATTACATACTTAAATGACACAACATGTCCTGATGGTCCCAAAGGAAACGCTGCCAGGCAACAAATACTATAAATTCTAGCCAATGAGCAGAGTTTTGCCTTCATGTTGCCTGGTAACAAAGCCCCGTTCCAGGTAGCAAAGAGGGATGGGATTGGCTAGAACAGAGGGTTTCAACCTTTTTTGTGTCAAGGACCCCCAAATTGATTGATTGTTTGATTGATTGATTGATTGATTGAAAACATTATTAACAGATTGCAGAATGGGTACAATACAGTACGGCTCAATACAAACAACTGCTAAGAGGATGCAGACCAGAAAAAGACTTTCGTCTTGTTTACATAAGGGTCCTCCATTTTCAATTCATCAAGAGGTACACGTCAGGGCACTAGTGTGTCAGAATTGCACACACATCCACATGCACACACTCGCTTTTAAACAAACACTCACCTTATTAATACTCACTTTAAACACTACATTATATGTATCTATTTATTAAAGAGATTTGCACTACATTCATACCTCATTTGCACCTTACCTTAAAGTTGTGTACCTCATTGTCTGCATTTGTACCTCACTGTTTACACATTTTTACTCACTGTACTTAGATTGTACTTAGGTTGTACTTTAGATTGTATATTGTATTGTATATTGTATATTCCTCTTTTTCTTACTTGTTTTTACTGTATGGAGCACACTCTCAGGGGCTCATACAGAACCAAGCATTTCACCGTAAAGTACAGTATTTTATTGTGACAAATAATAAACAAACTGGAACAAACTTGTCTCCCACCTTCAACTGCCCCCCCCCACACTCCCACTTGTGATCCCCCCACACACACCCACCATAGCCTGCAATTCGAAACTGGCCCCTGTAAATGTCTGAACCCCGCTCCCACCCACCCACCCACCCACCCCCTCCTAATGTACAGTTCCCTCCCCCTCGTATGTATATATTTACTGTTAGGATCTCTGTTTAACAGTAATGTATATTTGCATATCTTGTATGTCACAAATGTCATGATTAGTTTAGATTAGATGATTAGATTAGATTTTGATATCTGTATATCTGTATATTGTGTATGTCATAAATGTCATTATGAATTGAAAATGGGGGGCCCTGATGTAAACAAGACGAAAGTCTTTCTCTGGTCTGCATCCCCTTAACAATTGTGTGTACAAGCTGTACTGTATTGTACCCATACTGCAATCTGTTCATTAACGTTTTCAATCAATCAATCAATCAATTGTCCTCCAATACCCAAGTTCTGTCTACCCTCCCCCATTCACCCACCTTTCGTCTATGTCCCCCTAACTCACCCCCCCCCTCCTTCCTTACTTCACCCCTCCTCCTCCTGATTCCTCCCCCCTTTCCCCCCTGATTCACCCTAGCCTCCTCCAATACTATACCTGACTGTGGACTATAGCAGTGGTTCTCAACCTGGTTTCCAGTTATGTACAGTCGTTTAATGTTACTATGTAGTTTAATGTTACTATGTACTGTAGCTTAACGTTACCATGTCATGTGTGACTATTTGCCACCAGACTCCCCACTTTTTCAACAGTTTTAAAAGGAACATGTTGCTCCTGTTCAGAATGAATGAAACCAGTGTTGTGGTGTTAAGAGCTGCGGCTGCTCTAATGATTATGATCCCTAGACACCTCTAGACCGAGCACTGGCACATACACACACACCACACACAAACACACGTGCACATATACATACATATACACACACAAACACATATGCACTTATACATACATACACACACACAAACATACATGCACATATACATACATACACACACACATGCACGCACATACACACATACACACGCATGCACGTAAACATACACACACATATGTGCGTGCGCATACACGCACATACTCTACACACACACACACACACACTTACAACTTATATGGTACACAAATACATACATACACAATACATACATACCAATGGACTATCACACACACATGTATCCACATGCGTGCACGTGCACATATACACACACACACACAGTGCACTCTGGCCTCTGACCACCTACACTATTATAATGACTGACATACGGAAACACTTTAGACCAAACAGGACATAGGCCTACTGCTAGTAAACACACACACACACTATACATTTTGTTTGTTGCAAGGTACACAAATCTACAGTACATCATATACATAAACAAACTGTACATATATTTCATTCATACATGCACATGCACATGCACACACACACACAAAATCACATACACACACATGTACAAACTCAGGGGCGAATTCACAAAGAATGGATTGCGTGGCGCTAATAGCACCCTTAACTGCGAGCGATTAGCATGCGGTATCTGCTCCAGCTTTGCAAGTTATTCACTAAAGATATTGCGCGGATGATATACTAGCGCAAACACACCCATAGGTGTGCAATTTGCTCCTGATTTGCTCCAGCGCAGTTTGCTCGCGGGGCAGTTTGCACCTAGAAGCGCTGTTGGCAGATATCAGGAAGGGAAAAAATGAACCCGAAATGAGGGAGAGGGAAGCTCTTAAATCCAATGCACACAGAGGGCGATTTTTGCCAGGCGACCGGTAGAATGTTATTGCTTCCATTGTTATGGATGAGAGAACCCACACAGCAGGAGATCTTTTTGTGACAATCGCGCAGCAAGTTCACAATGAGGAAATAACATGACTTCTACTGGTGTATCATTTGTAATATAAATACATTTATCAATACATTCATTGATCAATAACCTACATATTGTATTGTAGCATCCTTGCTAATGAATGACTCACCGAGGCTGTTGTATAACTTCAGTTACAGGTTTTCCGTACACAAGACGGGGTGCATCACCTCTGCTTGTAATTAGTAGACTGCACCTGAACTTCCCAGGTCAGCCCTTGCCCCCTCACCTCTGCCAACTACCGGCTTGCAGCGACCAATGGCGTCGCCGCCCGCCCCAGGTTGGCAGAGTGACAGCTCGGCTGACCAATCACCCCAATCCCAAGGTCGCTACATAACCCCCCCACAACAAAGTCAAAACAAGATTTCCCACCGTTAACACAATACACCCCACCCTCACAGTACCCAACACAGTCCCCCCCCCCCAGAACTACTAAACTACTACTCGACACTCCCAATGCCCTCAATGTACCCCCACATCAACAAACCCCAAGATACCACCTTTCAAGCAGTACAACACACACACTCCTGCATCACAGTCTCTGCCCCACCTGGGCCCATACAAAATCCTTCAGGTAGGCGGCCGGGTAGCGCAGCGGACTAAGCGTCTGTCTACCACCGCAGAGACATCATCATCATTAGGTGGCTTCTTCGTTCCGAAGGTTGCCTATCACTCTCCAACCCATTCTGTCCCCACTTCTTCTCTCCAACTCCGTGACTCCGCCTCTCACTCCACTCCAATCACAGACATCGTCTACCCAGCCTCTTCTTGGTCTTCCACTTCCTCTCTTTCCATCCACCTTCCCCATCACCACCTTCTTGAACATCTCCCCGCTGGATCCTCTCAGAACATGCCCGCACAACTCCATCTTGCCCGACACTGGTATCGAATCCAGCTGTCAGCGGTGCCTCCGGCTTGGCCGGTCGTCATACTGACACAATTGGCAGTGTCAGCGGGAGGGAAACCGGTGGGTGGTATTCTGGTCGTTGTAAACAGCGACTCCTACAGGTCGGTCAGGGCACCTGCACAGCGAGGAAGGGATCTGGGTGAGGTAGTGTGCCCTCCCACGCGTTACACTCACCCAATGAGAGTCCTCGCTGCCAGGTGAAAAAAGGCTGCTGGCTGTCTCCTATGTATCGGAGGAAGTAGCCGGGGATTTCAATCAGGCGAATCTGAAGAAAGTCATGCCGTCTTTCTTCCAGCACATCGTCTGCTCCACAAGGGGAGGAAATACACTCGACCACTGTTACACCCCGTTCAGAGCCGGATACAAGGCTGTACCGGCTCCACCATTAGCGGGAGCAACGAACACGTCGGATCATGCCGCCATCTTGCTGGTCCCCGCATATAAACAGAGATCACGTGACGCCGTCGTGTCACGTGAGGTAAAAAAATGGGACGACCAATCAGAGGCCACGCTTCAGGACGCACTGGACGTCGCCGACTGGGGAATGTTCAAGAGGAGTAACAGTGACGTCAGCGATTTCACAGACGCTGTGGTGTCATTCATAACAACACTGGCTGATAGTATCGTCCCCACAAAGAAGGCGAGGGTGTTCCCAAACCAGAAACCATGGGTGGACAGTACTATCAGAGCAGCCCTGCACTCTCGCACCACTGCTTATAACCGGGGCAGAGAGTCAGGAAACATGGAAGAGTACAAAACAACAGTCTACACTCTGCGCAAGGCTGTCAAACTTGCTAAGAGGACGTATGCCGACAAGATGGAGGCACAAATGGCACAGAATGACAGAAGAGGCTTATGGCAGGGACTGAGGGCTATAACTGACTACAAAGTCAGCGCCCCCTCAATGGGGAGCGACGACGCCTCCCTTGCGGACCAGCTCAACACCTTCTACGCGCGGTTTGGTGCAAACAGTGGCACTGCTAGCCCAACGGCTAGTGACGTCACTGGTGCGCCGGCTGTTGTGGAGGGGGGGGGCATCCGCGGGGGGGGCGGGGATGCTCTCTCATTGACGGTACACAGTGTGAGAAGAGCATTTATGCAGGTGAACACCAGGAAGGCTGCTGGCCCAGATGGTATAACAGGACGCATACTTAAGTCCTGTGCCAACCAGCTTGCCCCGGTGTTCACCGCCATATTTAATCAATCCCTGGCGGAGTCAGTGGTCCCTGCCTGCTTCAAGATGTCTACCATCATCCCTGTACCGAAGAAACCCTCCCCAACATGTCCAAATGACTACAGACCGGTGGCACTCACCTCTGTGGTCATGAAATGTTTTGAGAGGCTGGTCAAGGACCACATTTGTGCCTCCCTCCCCAGTGATATGGACCCTATGCAATTTGCATACAGGACAAACAGGTCCACTGACGACGCGGTCTCCCAGGTACTGCACAGCACCCTCTCCCACCTTGACCGTCAGAAGGGGGGCTATGTGAGACTGTTGTTCATTGACTACAGCTCAGCGTTCAACACCATAGTCCCCACCAGACTGGTGGACAAGCTGATCGAGCTGGGTCTGAGCTCCGCCCTGAACGCCTGGGTACTGGACTTTCTGAGTGAAAGACCCCAGGCGGTCAGGGTGGGGGGTCAGACCTCCAACACCATCACCCTGAGCATCGGGTCCCCCCAGGGCTGTGTTCTAAGCCCCCTGCTGTACTCACTCTACACACACGATTGTGTGGCCAAGTTCAGCTCCAACTCCATAGTGAAGTTCGCAGACGACACGGTGGTGGTGGGGCTGATCTCGGACAACGACGAGAAGGCCTACCGGGAGGAGGTTGAGGTACTGGAACGCTGGTGCCAGGACAACAGCCTGCTCCTGAACATTGGTAAAACCAAGGAGCTGATCGTGGATTATAGGAGAGGACAGCAGGAGACACACACACCACTGATGATTAACGGGGGGCTACCGTGGACAGGGTGAGCAGCTTTAAGTACCTGGGGGTCCACATCTCAGAGGATCTGACATGGTCAACACACATAGACACAGTAGTAAAGAAGGCGAAACAGCGCCTCTACCACCTGAGACAGTTAAGGAAGTTCAGAGTATCAGGGAATATACTCCAGTCCTTCTACTCAGGAGCTGTAGAGAGCATCTTGACCGGAAACATCACTGCCTGGTATGGAAACAGCACGGCACAGGACAAGAAGGCCCTACAGAGAGTGGTGCGCTCAGCCGAGCGTACCACGGGTATTGCACTACCTCCCCTGCAGGTTCTATACAACAAGAGGTGCAAATCCAGAGCCTGCAGGATAATGAAAGACCCTCACCACCCCAATAACAGCCTGTTCCAGCTGCTGATGTCAGGCAGACGCCTGCGAACCCCAGCTACTAGGACAGAGCGGCTTAGGCTCAGCTTCTTCCCCCAGGCCATCAGAGCCCTGAACAATGAACATTGAGTGCCACAGAACACTGAACTATCCACACACAAGCACACATGAACACACACATGACACGCACGCTGTGCACGCTCACACACTAGCAGCCACTTAACACTTTAACATGAGCGGGCACACACTCATGCCGCACACACGCACACTTATGGCCAAAAGGAAAGGCCACTTTAAATTAGAATAACAGGAACAGTGTATTGCACTACCAAAGCTACCTAGCATGTCCTATATGCTCTGTAAATAACTATGTACAGATACAGAGATGTCACACCATGTTACCTGTTACCTGTTTATTGCACAATGTTTTTTTTTTTTTATTGGATTCTATTATATGTTGTACCACTGTATTGCACATCGTTGCGGGCAAGACCACCCGCATTTTATTGTATACTTGTATGCCGTGACAATTAAAACTCTTGACTTGACTTGACTTGAAGCATGTGATAGACTTCAGGGCTCCCTAGACCGGCAAGTAGGGGGCAATTGCACCCAGCGACCAGGAAGGGTTTTGGACTTCCTGACGGGCAGACCCCAGGTGGTGAGAGCAGGCAACTGCACCTCCTCATCCATCACCCTCAACATAGGGGCCCCCCAGGGCTGTGTTCTGAGTCCCCTCCTCTACTCCCTGTACACACATGACTGTGTGGCTCAGCGGAACAACAACACAATCATCAAATTTGCTGACGACACAGTAGTGGTGGGCATGATCTCTGCAAACGACGAGAGGGCCTACCTGGAAGAGGTCAAGGTCCTGGCGGGATGGTGCCAGGAGAACAGCCTCTCCCTGAAGATCAGCAAAACAAAGGAGATGATTGTGGACTTTAGGAGGTCGGGGGTCAGGGACTACAGCCCCCTCAGCATCGACGGGGCACCGGTTGAGAGAGTGAACAGTTTTAAGTACCTCAGAGCCCACATATCCGAGGACTTGACATGGACCACACACATTGACAGTGTTGTGAAGAAGGCACGACAACGCCTCTACCTCCTCAGGCGCCTAAGAAAGTTCCAAGTCAGTCAGAAGATCCTTAAGAACTTCTACTCATGTACAATAGAGAGCATCCTGACTGGCAATATCACCTCCTGGTTTGGGAATAGCACCGCACAAGACCGTAGCAGACTACAGAGAGTGGCACGTTCAGCCGAATGCACAATTGGAGGGGGGCTTCCCACTCTCCAGAACATTTACAACAAGCGGTGCAGGGGTAAGGCTAAGAGAATTATCAAGGACTCCAGCCACCCAAACAACTGCCTCTTTGAACTGCTTTGAACTCCATTCCAAGTTACATGCCACCTGGGCATAACACTGGATCACCTGAGGCCAAGGGCTTGCTCTACGAGGGCATGATGAGACTGAGTCAGAGTTAATCAAACCGTGGAAACTTTTTAGAGCTACTATGTACATTGTTTTCAAAGCATGATGAGATCCAAATGACGGAAAACATTTCCTTCATTGCCGTCGGCACCGCAACTTGTGAACGGTATTTCCCAATGAGGCGCATCCGAAACTGGCTAAGAAGAACAACAATATGCGCCAGGAGAGACAGTCAACTCTGAGTCCGCTTCACATTGAAAGTGATCTCACAGATAAACTTAAAGCAGAAAAGATCATTGATGCGTGAAACGTAATTTTTTTTTGTTGCATTAAGGTAAGACAATGGTTAATCATATTGGATGCCCTCATTTGAACAATTAATTTGCACTATATGAAATGAGTGGGGCTCGCTGTAGTAGCCTAGTAGTGGGTGTGTGTATTGTATAAAATCAGAACCTGGACAGGACCGTTTGCGTGCACCGTTTGCGTGCAAGCAAAAAAAAAATACCCTAATATCCAGCTCACCCGCCGCCTATGACCCCTAGTCTCTCCAAAACCCGGCAGGGGCCCGCCCACTTGCTATCGAGCTTAGAGCACCGACCCTTCTTTCTCATGGGGTAAACCCAGACTAGCTCCCCTGGCACAAAATGTCTGCCCTGTACCCTCACATCACACTTTTGCCTCACGCCGTCATTCTGCTGTTGCCCTCAGGCAAATGTGTATGTCGGTCCTGGAGCCTCCGAGCATACTCGGGACCTAGAGCAATGTCTTGGGAATCAGGCGGCCGGCCAAACGCCAACTCTGCTGGGGTGCGCAGTTCCAGGCTGTTGTGGCTGTGTATGGTTCTTCCATACGCTACTGAGGCTCCTGACTGTTTGTTAAATTAATAAATTGTAAAATTGCCAATATGTCTCATTTCTTCCTTGTTACTGATAGACTTCAATCATCCCATCCACCAAACAACACCAAACAAGAGTCAATAGCAACAGCAGAATAAGCTGTTTGAATAAGATTTGTCCCATTTGTCATGGGCACAACACACAAATGCATGTTCCTTACAAATGGGGCACCATTTAAAAGGTAAATAAACAGGCTTTCCAACGTTATAAAATGTATTGCCAAGAAGCATTGTTACAACAGAGAAATAATCTACCAAACACAAATGTCCAAACTTTATGTTTTATGTTTATATCATATACTAATAAACTTTTCATTGACCGTGTTTCCAGCGTCTACTCCACATGGACCTGACGTTATAAATTAAAAGTTTATTCTGGAGCATATGAGTGTGCGGGTTCTCTTCTCTTTATTGTGATTATTAGTTACCTAACCCAGCACCCAAAGGAGTGATGTGCTTTGGGGGGACTATATAACGTTGCCCCACCGCTACGATCCAGGCATCTAAACCGGCTTGTTAAGATGCCATGTGCACTTGCAGTTCAAAGTGCTTTACATAATAAAGACATAATAAAACAAACAGCAAGAGCAATGCATAACACAAATAAAAATTGCAGCATGATGCAAAATCGAAATCTTGTTACAAAATCAATAAATCAATCGTGCCGATAACATTGGGGAAGCCGACAACATTAAATAACAATATTTAAACAATAAATAAGATTGCATGGGATCTCCGGGTGGCTGGCTCAATATCATCCTTGATTTCATCGAGTAGATCAAGAATTGCTTGAGCTGGCAACCTGTGTCTCCGGATGATTTCGGTCTCGCTTAAATCAAAAAGTGATATTCTCCTTAGAAATATTCTTTCACGAGCACACCAGGCATTAAGATGCCTTCGCCTGGCAATAATTAGTGCTGCCATGATCACCTGACATTCTTTCAAGTGTAGTGGATTTTCCCAAGCTCAAACGCATAATGTATTTCCATTGGAGCAGGTCTACCGCTACGGGTCGTTACTAAACATGGTATGAGCAGTGCACCACACCATTTTAGAACTATCACATATGCAGTGATTGACTAGAAGTAGAAATAGGCCGCACAGCAATCAGCAACCCCCAAGAGCTGATATTGGCTGACAAGGCAATAGGCCTCACAGCAAGCGGCAACCCCCCAAGACCGATACTGGCTACAAGGCTGAGGTTCAAGTTCAAGTTCAAGTTCTTTAATAGTTGTCATACAGAAGTACAGAATACTTTCATACAAAATGCTTCTTACTGTTACGCTCCAGAGACTGTGCTAGACAAGATAGTATCAAATAACATAATATAGCATGTAATTTAGAAGAAGAAAAATGAGGTCACAGTGTTCGGTATAGACATATGTACAATGTTCTGAGTTACCATATAATATACAATACTATGCAGTGTACTAATGTACAGTACTATCTAGTGCAAAGCAGAAATGGGATGAGGTACAATTTTAGGTACAATTTACAGTAAGGTGTACGAGTTGTAGTGCAATCCTTCATCAATAAATATAAAGTGTGGGGAGTGGGTGCTGCAGTGTGTTTGTTTAAAGTGGGTGTGTGCTATAATGTGTGTGGAGTGGGTGCTACAGTGTGTTTGTTTAAAGTGAGTGTGTGCGTGTGGATGTGTGTGCTATGTGCGTTTGGTGGTTGTTGTTGTGTAGTGTTCATTCATTGTTCGTTTAGCAGCCTGATGGCCTGGGGATAGAAGCTTCTTCTGAGTCTTTCTGTGCTCGCCTTGAGACTCCGGTATCGCTTGCCTGACCGCAGCAGTTCAAAGAGGCAGTTGTTCGGTTGACTGGAGTCTTTAATGATTCTCTTAGCCTTGCCCTTGCAACGCTTGTTGTAAATGTTCTGGAGGGTGGGGAGCCCCCCTCCAATTGTGCGTTCGGCTGAACGTGTCACTCTTTGTAGTCTGCTTCGGTCTTGTGCAGTGCTATTCCCAAACCAGGAGGTGATGTTGCCGGTCAAGATGCTCTCTATTGTACATGAGTAGAAGTTCTTAAGGATCTTCTGACTGACTTGGAACTTCCTTAGGCGCCTGAGGAAGTAGAGGCGTTGTCGTGCCTTCTTCACAACACTGTCAATGTGTGTGGTCCATGTCAAGTCCTCGGATATGTAGGCTCCGAGGTACTTAAAGCTGTTGACTCTCTCAACCGGTGCCCCGTCGATGCTGAGGGGGCTGTAGTCCTTGACCCCCGACCTCCTGAAGTGGAACAAAAGGGCTGTTTACTCCAACAAGTAAACGCCCTGGTGTTACTTCACTGCAGGCGGCATCTGGCTATAGAAAACAATAGGACAGTCACCTAAATTGGGGGTTGTATACAAAGTCCCCTAGCTTCAAAGGAACCAGCCGCTCCTGTTTTGGCATGAGGAGACAGCTGCAAAAAGCCAATTTGATTCAAAGGAACCAGCCGCTCCTGTTTTGGCATGAGGAGACAGCTGCAAAAAGCCAATTTGATAAGAATAAACACTAAAATTGGGGAGAATATCTGAATCAGTTAGTAAAAACAGTTATTTAGGTTTACAAAGTATCCCTAGCTTCAAAGGTATAGCAATTAATCTGTTTACAATACTAAACGGATTAAATTAAGACTAAATTGGCCATTATTCAAGATATAAGGTTTAAAATAAGTGTAACTGCCTAGCAGAAAGACTAAATTAGAGGTTTAAGTAAAATAAACCTTACTTTTGATTGATAACTGGATAAATCTAATTTGCCAGACACATTTAAACGTGAAAACTGAAGAATTCTCTAAAACAAGATTCAGTATATTTACAGCCAGCAAAGATATGCCCTTAGAAGGGAAGATACGGGGTAGACAAGCTTCAAAATGGCCGCTACACAGTCTCATCCAATCAGAAGCTCTTTCTCTTCTTAAGACGTCCTCTCAGCTGACGTAAAAATAGGGGAGGAGGAAACGCGTTAAAACAAGCAGTTTGAGAGAGTAGGAGAACAGAACGAACACAAACGAACAGACGCATGTTTTTCCCCCTACTGGACGTGAATGACGACGAGCTGAGACGGAACCATCGAATCAGCGAGGAGACGAGACGAGATACTTTGCTTGTAGCGAATTAGTCTGGAACACGAGCTGAGGGCACAGTCTCATGCTTTGATGTTTCATAGCACCATTTTTCATTCAAGCCTTTTGTTATTCACTTTTGGATTCTGCCAATAAAAGCGGATCTTTACAATAACTTCCTCTTCTCTCCTTCATTTCAACCGCCGTCTCTTTGCCGTCGAAACAAGGCCATTTCCTGGTCTTTGAAAGTACAAGGGAATTAGTAACGGACAAATCACAACGCAGAGTAGCTTAGCTGGTTCTGTATATCAGAACCATAGTCCCTTGATACTTCACAAGTTTGGCAATGACACCCCTTTATAAATGCACTTAGTTACCACCAAATCTCTCAAGACGTAAATAGTGTCGCTTTAACTGTGTGTGGCAATTATGGCCGATCTTTGTGAATTGGGAGTGTTTTTGCCATGAGGCTCATTTGCATAGAAAGGGGCACATGTTCCGCCCATATTGCCTAATTTAAATACCCGCAAATACCACAGACGCACCGAGACGCAATGCTGATGGCAACGCAATTACTTTCGTGTTTCACTCTTTGCGCTTGCTTTGTGAATAGCAAACTGTGTTTCCGAGCTATTTGCGCTGGCATAGCGTCAGAAAAAACAGCGCAATCCCTTTGTGAATTCGCCCTTCAATGTCACACACACATACACAGACTCAATTTCTCACACACACTTTCACACACACACACACACACACACACACACACACACACTTCCCAATCTCAGTTTTGTTTGCTCTACCGAGGGTCAAAGTTGTGGAACTCTTTGCCTCCACATATTTTGGAATTTTCTTTTCTGAAATTCAAAAGAGCACTGAAATCTCATCTCCTAGATCACCAATATTTCCCATATGGACTTCCTTTACAAACTGTGGTCTGATGGCTTGTTGTATTTTGTTATTGCATTTTCGTTTTATTATATATTCTTCCTGTCATTAATTGTTTTCTCTACCAGAAATCGTATGGCATGGGTGCCTGCTTCGGTGTCTATGTAGGCCTGCTTGTGTGTGTTTGTTTGTTTGGGGGGGGGGGGGGGGGGGGGGGATTTTATATTTTATCTTGATTGAATGTAATTTTGCTTCCTGGTGAATGCCACATGCAAGCTCCTTGAGGGTTTTTAGGCAATTCTCCTACACATCCCTTGTGGATTATATTGTATTATATATGTAATTGTTTTTATATGTGTAAATAAACAAACAAACAAACAAACATACACAGACTCAATTTCTCACACACACTTTCACACACACACACACACACACACACACACGCACGCACACACACACACACACACACACACACACACACACACACACACACACACACACACACACACACACACACACACACACACACACACACACACACACACACACACACACACACACACACACACACACACACACACACACACACAGACTGAATCTCACATACGTACACACACATACACACACACACATCCACACCAGACCTGGGATTAATGAACCTGGTAACCCACATCAAACCAGATTAAACATGGTATTAACAAACCTGGTAACTCAGACCAGACCTGAGATTAAAGAACCTGGTAATCCACACCAGACCAGGCCTGGGATTAACAAACCTGGTAACTCAGACCAGACCTGAGATTAAAGAACCTGGTAATCCACACCAGACCAGACCTGGGATTAACAAACCTGGTAACCCAGACCAGCACACTCCGTTTTGCTGACTCTAGACAGGTGCTGACTCTAATTGTGTGGTGCCAGAAGCAAGTATCTTCTCTCATTGTTACTGCTGGCTGTATTTAATACATTATGGTCTGATATATCATGGCCATGAACTAACCAGGTTGCTTGATTTGAGCTACCCATTTTATAACATCAATTAATCAGTATCATAAATGAATCAGCATCATAGTTACAATGTCATATCACATTATATCTATCAACATCACCTACAACATCATGTACCGGTGATGCGTTGGGCGGTTTTCGCCACCCTCTGCAGTGCTTTCCAGTCAGAGGCAGTGCAATTGCACTGTTCACCAGAATCTGAGGGGACAGATTGGCTTTCCTCAGTCTCCTCAGGAAGAAGGGGTGCTGGTGAGCCTTCTTGACCAATGCTGAGGTGTTGAGGTTCCAAGAGAGGTCCTCAGAGATCTCCCAGGAATTTGAAACTGGAGACAAACTAAACTACACGCTAAATGTCCCGTTCATGTGGACTGGCTTTAGTCTTCCAGAAGTTCACAATGAGCTCCTTGGTTTTCTTGGTATTAAGGGCCAGGTTGTTGTCTGCGCACCACGCTGCCAGGTGCTGGACCTCCTCCATATAGGCCGACTCATTGTTGTTTTTGATGAGGCCCACCACCGTCGTGTCATCTACAAACTGAATGATGGTGTTGGTGCCATGTAGGAGTGCAGTCATGGGTGAAGACTGAAGAGGGAGTGGAATAGGGGGCTCAACACACAGCCTTGGGGCACACCTGTGTTCAGGGTGAGGGTGGAGGAGGTGAGATCATCTATCCTAACAAACTGAGGTCTGTTCGTTAGGAAGTCAAGTATCCAATTGCAGATAGAGGGGTTGGTGTCAAGTTCCTTTGTTTTCACAAGGTCCCCAACTTTGGAGATGAGTTTGGAGGGGATGATGGTGTTGAATGCTGAGCTGAAGTCGATGAACAGCATTCTCACATGGGTGTTGCTCTCATCCATGTGGAAGAGGGCTGGATTGTAGCACTGAGGAGATAGCTTCCTCCAAGTTTCAAGTTCAAGTTTCTTTAATAGTTGTCATACAGAAGTACAGAATACTTTTATACAAAATGCTTCTTACTGTTACGCTCCAGAGACTGTGCAAGACAAGATAAGTATGAAATAAAATAACATAGTATAGCATGTAAATTAGAAGTAAAAAAAATGAGGTCACAGTGTTCAGTATAGACATATGTACAATGTTCGATGCAGAATAGACGTAACTGAGTTACCATATAATATACAATACTATGTAGTGTACTAATATACAATACTATATAGTGCAAGGCAGAAATGGGATGAGGTGCAATTTAGGTACAATTTACAGTAGGTGTACGAGTTGTAGTGAAAATCCTTTATCAATAAATATAAAGTGTGTTTGTGTGATCTAAAGTGTGGAGAGTGGGTGCTGCAGTGTGTTGTTTGTTTAAGTGAGTGTGTGCGTGTGGGTGTGTGTGCTGTGTGCATTTGATGGTTGTTGCATAGTGTTTATTGTTCGTTTAGCAGCCTGATGGCCTGGGGATAGAAGCTTCTTCTGAGTCTTTCTGTGCTCGCCTTAAGACTCCGGTATCGCTTGCCTGACCGCAGCAGTTCAAAGAGGCAGTTGTTCGGGTGGCTCGAGTCCTTAATAATTCTCTTAGCCTTCCCCCTGCACCGCTTGTTGTAAATGTTCTGGAGGGTGGGAAGCCCCCCTCCAATTGTGCGTTCGGCTGAACGTGTCACTGTTTGTAGTCTGCTACGGTCTTGTGCAGTGATATTCCCAAACCAGGAGGTGATGTTGCCAGTCAGGATGCTCTCTATTGTACATGAGTAGAAGTCCCTAAGGATCTTCTGACTGACTTGGAACTTCCTTAGGCGCCTGAGGAAGTAGAGGCGTTGTCGTGCCTTCTTCGCAACACTGTCAATGTGTGTGGTCCATGTCAAGTCCTCGGATATGTGGGCTCCGAGGTACTTGAAACTGTTCACTCTCTCAACCGGTGCCCAGTCGATGCTGAGGGGGCTGTAGTCCTTGACCCCCGACCTCCTGAAGTCCACAATCATCTCTTTTGTTTTGCTGACGTTCAGGGAGAGGCAGTTCTCCTGACACCACTGTGACAGATTTTCTACCTCTTCCAGGTAGGCCCTCTCATCGTTGGCAGAGATCAGGCCCACCACTACTGTGTCATCAGCAAATTTGATGATTGTGTTGTTGTTCCGCTGTGCCACGCAGTCATGTGTGTACAGGGAGTAGAGGAGGGGGCTCAGAACACAGCCCTGGGGGGCCCCTATGTTGAGCATGATGGATGAGGAGGTGCAGTTGCCTGCTCTTACCACCTGGGGTCTGCCCGTCAGGAAGTCCAAGACCCACTGGCAGAGGTCATAGTTCAAGCCCAGGTCCCTGAGCTTGGCTATGAGTTTGGAGGGGACTATGGTATTGAATGCTGAGCTGTAGTCGATGAACAGCATTCTCACATAGTTCCCCTGCCTCTTGTCCAGGTGTGATGCTGCTGTGTGCAGCACATGGGCTATGGCGTCCTCCGTGGACCTGTTGGGGCGATATGCAAATTGCAGGGGGTCCAGGTTGATGGGGAGGGAGGAACAGATGTAGCCCTTCAGTAGCTTCTCAAAGCACTCCATGGCTATGGAGGTGAGGGCTACAGGGCGGTAGTCGTTGAGGCAAGCGGGCGTAGATTTTTTGGGTACAGGGATGATGGTGGACTTCTTCAGACAGGTGGGGATGACAGCCTGTTCCAAGGACAGGTTGAAGATGTCAGTGAATACCGGGGCCAGTTGGTCGGCACAGACTTTTAGGACGCGGCCGGGGATGCCGTCCGGTCCTGCTGCCTTCCTGATATTCACTTTTTTAAAGATCCGTCTCACCTCATGCTCTGTTACCCTGAACACTGAGTCTCCATCAGCAGACCCCCCCCCCCCCCCCCATTGCCGTGGTTTGTAGGCTGGTGTTGTTATTCACAGCCTCAAACCTCGCATAGAAGGAATTGAGATAATTTGCTAAGGAGATGTCACTGTTCAGTTTGAGGGAGGTGCCTTTGTAATCTGTCATTGTTCTGAGGCCCTGCCACATGCCTCTAGAGTCAGCCTGTTCAAACTGAAGTTCAACTTTATCCCTGTAACGCCGTTTTTCCTCTATTACTGCTCTCCTGACGTTGTATCTTGCTGTCTTGTGTTCTTCCATGTTGCCTGTCACCAGGCCGGTGTTGTAGGCTGATGTGCGCACTTTCAGAGCCTCACGGACGGATTTATCTACCCAGGGCTTTTGATTTGGGTAGATTCTAATTGTGGTAGAGGGGATTGTTTCTTCTACCAGAGTACAGACAAAGTCAAGCACCGTTTCAGTGTATTCGTTAATATTGGCTGTGTTATCACGGAATACGCTCCAGTCTGTGCATTCAAGTGCAGCTTGTAGTGTCTCCTCTGACGTCACGGTCCAACGCTTAACCTCTCGCGAGACCACCGGCGTTCGCTTGAGACTTTGTTTATACTTTGGCAAAAGAAAAATGGCGGCGTGATCGGACTTACCGAATGGGCTAAGAGCCTGTGACTTGTACCCATTCTTAAATTGCGAGTATACATGGTCTAATATGTTCTCGCCTCTGGTGGGACAGGTCACATGCTGATAGAAATTCGGCAACACCTTTTTAAGACGCGCGCTGTTGAAATCGCCCAGAACCAGAATGGCAGCGTCAACGCTAGCTATCTGTTGTTTGTTTACCTCATCGTGCAGTTTTGAAAGTGCAGCCCCAGTGTTCGAGTGTGGTGGGATGTACACTCCGATGAGGATGATGGACGTTAACTCTCTCGGAAGAAAGAAGGGTCGACATTTGATCGTGATGAACTCCAGGTCTGGGGAGCAGTGGTTAGACAATTCCTTTGCGTTGCCTATATCACACCACTCCTTGTTTATCATGAAGGCAATGCCGTCTCCTTTCGTCTTTAGTGACTCTGCCGTCCGGTCCTTGCGGAGGACAAAGAAGTGGTCTGCCGGTTCTATTGCATGATTCGGGACATCTGGAGACAGCCAAGTTTATGTGAAACAGAGGACATTACAGTCCCGAATGTCCCTCTGGAATTGGATCCGTGCTCTGATGTCGTCCAGTTTATTTCCTATCGATTGCACATTGGCCAACAATATGATGGGCAATGTGGTTCTGTGTCGTTTGGACCTCAGTCTGTTCCGGACCCCGGCTCTCTTTCCTCGTCGTCGCGGCTTCTCCTGGCTTTGGCCACGGCCACAACAAAGGATCTCCGCTGGCCACTGTTGTTGTTCAGCAATCCGATCCAGAGAGCAATCCAATCGGTAAGTTTTCCTTAATCCAATGTCAATGATTGACTGACGGTCATACACATATAATGCACCAACAGTTGGTGCAAATAAAACTCTTAATACTATGAAAATTAACAAAAGAAAGCACAGTCTCGACGGAGCGATCAGAAAGGCAGCCGTTCGGTGCAGCGCCATTTCAGTCCATGCTCCTGTTCTCACGGTAGGCAAATTGGTGACTGTCCAGTGAGGGTCAGAGACCAGATTTGAGGTGAGCCAGGACCAGCCTCTCGAGGCACTTCATGATGATGGGGGTGAGTGCAACGGGGCAGAAGTCATTAAGGCTCAAGGCAGAGGAGTGTTTTGTAACTGGCACGATGGAGGTGGTTTTAAAGCACGTTGTGACAACTGTCTGGGTCAGTTGAAGATGTCACTTAATGTTAAGCCCTAGCCCTATTTTCTGAAAATCTACAAAAAATACATACCTAAGTAAATGGAAGATTGCTCCACTTCTACAAGGTCCATTTGCATGTTCTTGTTATCTAGGGACATCTATGGATCTCATGGAATGTATTCCGAGTGTCAGAAATATTGTGTCTGTTACTAGGCTGGAGTAAATGTTGATGAAACAAAGGAGAATATAAATTTTCTTTGCATCTTTGACAGTGAATAACACCATGCTAAACATGATCAGACATGAAAAACGGCCACTGAGCTCGTTCAGCACCTTCTTAAGTTCATGTGTACAGAAAATTGTCGAGTTTGCAACCTTTGAAACCCGATCGGTAATAAGATTTAAAAAAGAAGTAAAGAATGAAACACTTTTGAGGTAGTTTATTATATAAAAATGAATGAACAAGGTATAAAAGTGAATAAGGTATAATAGGTGAAATAAACAAAATACTAGTTCTTTGAACACCGACCGGCCGGCCCAAGTGTGTGCTCCCCAATGAAAAAAAGTGAAGTCCTCCCCTTCCTCCGTTCCCCTATCTCCTCTCTCCATGGCACATCATATAATTGGTGTGTGTGCGTGCGTGTGTGTGTGTGTGTGTGTGTGTGTGTGTGTGTGTGTGTGTGTGTATGTGTGTGTGTGTGTGTGTGTGTGTTTGTGTGGGATGTGTTTTGGGTGTGTGTGTGTGTGTGTGTTGGTGTGTGTGTGTGTTGGTGTGTGTGTGGTGTGTGTGTGTTGGTGTGTGTGTGTGTGTGTGTGTGTGGGATGTGTTTGTGTGGGATGTGTTTGTGTGTGTGTGTGTGTGTGTGTGAGTGTGTGTGTGTGTGTGTGGGGGATGTGTTTTGGGTGTGTGTGAGTTAAAGTGGGGGTCTGTTCTGAAAGGGAGGGAAAGAGATTTATATGTGTCTGTGTCTTATCGTTGGTACTTAAACTCTACCTGGCCCTGTCTTCTAATCGCGGGGTAATCCTAGTCAAGTCATAATTTAGTCACTTGTGGCATTTCGTGTAGTTAAGGCTATATGTTCCAGCGTTGTGTCTTGGGGGAATGAATGTGTCTTTGTCTTAGGGAAGCATAGCTGTCAATGTGTACGGTTTGACCGGGATTCTCCTGTATTTCGACCCTCTGCACGGGCCGTTTACGGCGTACGGATTGGTACGTATTTTGTGCTTATTATTATTATTTAATTTTTTACAAAATGGGTGCAATTCTCCTCCGTGACGACAGGTGGCAGCAGTGTAGATTAGACCGTTATCACAGGAAGTCAGACCGGAAAAACCGGAAGACGGTTGCGACATGAAAAAGAATACCAACAGCGTCCGTCCGGATAAAGGAGGGATTTAGCGCAAATGTATTAGTACATTCTACGATGGACTTGAGAGAGGATTGTGCGCTTCCACCAGCTAAGAAAGCCAAGAGGAGCGGCTGCAAATATCTCACCAGGTGGGAGGACTCTTTCCCGTACCTCACGAAGAGCAACATTTCAACACTCCATGCTTTTTGTAAAGTATGTCGAGCTGATTTCACTATCTCACACGGAGGAAAACACGACGTCAGTCAACATGACAAATCAGCGAAACACAAGCGAGGCGTAGAAGGTATGACAAATGCCCGTGTTATGACTACGTTCGTGACGAGAAATACAACAGAGGCTGATCTAGTCACCAGAGCTGAAGTTATAATGGCCATGACTATTGCACAAACGAACAGTTCCTTCACTTTCAGCGACGTGTTCAACTGGCGAGTATCAGATATGTTTCCCAAAGGTTATGACATTCCTCAGAAGTACTCGGCTGGGAAAACGAAAATTACCCAACTCATCAAAGGTAAGACAATGAATGAAAAACTTTATTTAACAGATAATTGTATTAACAGATTGCAGAATGGGTACAATACAGTACAGCTCAACACACAATTGTTAAGGGGATGCAGGCCAGAGGTACTAGTCTTGTTTACATGAGGCTCCCCTCCCCCATTGTGTGGCTTTCATTGCTAGCCACAGACTAGCTAGCAGCTAACGTTACTAATGAATAGACAATATACTACTAGCCTAGGTTTACCCTGCGTTCTGTTAAATGGCTGCTGTGAAAAGGATCTATAAATAATACTGTTTGCTAATATAAAGGACAATCAAATCTAATCAATGGACTCTTTTGCTCAACAGGTGCCATAGCTGTGGAGTGTGATGACGACGTTACAACCATATGTAAAGCTCAGCCTTTTTCATTGTTGTGCGACGAATCGAACAACAGAAAAAACGACAAAGAATTTGTTATTCTTGCAAGAATCTACGATGAGTCCAATCTGGAGGTGATGATGAAGTTCCTAGACATGCCCATATGCAATGTGGGTAATGCTGAGAACTTGTATCAGAAGATATCCCAAGTATTGAGGTAAGATAATTTCACTGTCTACCTAGTTTGCATTTAATTGTAACAGCTAATATTAGAGCATAGCAGCTTTTGTCAGGTTGTTTTATGGGCATATCTTTATTTTTTTCCAATAGCAAAAGAGGAATTCCATGGGAGAACCTTGTTGCCTTCAACTCCGACAACGCCAGTGTCATGAAAGGCCGGTACAATTCTGTTATTAGCAGAATAAGGGGAAGCCAGCCTAATGTCCAGGACCTGGGCTGCATTTGCCACCTTGCCCAGCTTGCCACTGGTTGTGGAATCACAGCAGCTAAAGTTCCAGTGGCAAGCATTTTGGCCGGCATACACAACCACTTTGACGCAAGGTAAAAACTACAATTTCTCTCCTCTTGCCTGTACCCCCATCTCTCCCTTATGCCCCCCCTCCCCCCCACACACACTCATAACTAATCTCATATTAGTAGCCTACACCATGAGCAGACCTACAAAAATAAACTAGAACAAGGAGGGCTGCAGCGTTCTTGTAGTGTGAATCCAGTGTTTAGATGAAGAGTGTATATATATGAAGAGTGCCTGGAACTTCTTTGTTTTTACCTACAAAATATGTTCTTGTTTTCAGTGCAAAGAGGGGTGAGATCTACCAGGAGTTTCAGGAGTTTACAGGGTCCGATAACCTGAAGCTGCTAAAGTACTTTGTTATCAGATGGCTCAGTCTGCACACATGCATACTGAGAGTACTCAACCAGTGGGAGGCTTTGAAGGTAAGATTGTAATACTAAACTCCATTCCGCCGATATCTCTATGTATTATGGTATGTTTCCATTGATTATTTTCTCCATATATTCCCCATATAGGCATACTTCAACAGCAATGAGGACGTGGAAAGTAACCCCAAAGTTCGTTTCCTGGCAAACCATTTTGGAGATCCGGTTACGAGAACATACTTTATGTTCTTAAGTTATGCTCTTAAGCCTTTGGCTGATTTCAACGCAGCCTTTCAGGTGGGTGTCATGACTTGTGATAATGTAAGGATTACCATATAAATATCATTATGATGATAATGCTTATCATTTCACTGTTGTCTGTCTACAGTCGGAGGGAGTCCAGATTCACAGACTCGAACGTGATATGTGTCAGCTGATCGTGCGGTTCTTGGGCTTCCTCATACCACCCAGGTCCATCGTGGGTGTGCCTCTCAAGGAGGTGCAATATGGAGAGGGACATCAGCTGGCAGATGAAGAACTCTGCATTGGAGAAGAGACACGTGCATTCATCGAACAGGCAGACATCCCTGTCTCAGCCAGGAAGAAAATCTTTCAGTGAGTATATTATTATTGTAGTTATGATCTCAACTTGAGAAGTCTGTTGTGTGCCCTGAAATGACACTAATGAATATGATTTGTTTTAGAACTGTAAGAGCCTTCTATGAAGCAACTATACGAAAGATGATCGCCTGCTTTCCAATCGACTCTCAACTCCTGAAGGACCTGGCAGTGCTAGACCCTGCATTGCGGCTTGACATAACTCAAATGACAGGTATAGAAATACACAACAACAACCACCAAACGCACATAGCACACACATCCACACGCACACACTCACTTTAAACAAACACACTGTAGCACCCACTCCACACACTTTATAGCACACACCCACTTTAAACAAACACACTGTAGCACCCACTCCCCACACTTTATATTTATTGATGAAGGATTGCACTACAACTCGTACACATTACTGTAAATTGTACCTAAATTGTACCTCATCCCATTTCTGCTTTGCACTATATAGTACTGTACATTAGTACACTGCATAGTATTGTATATTATATGGTAACTCAGAACATTGTACATATGTCTATACCGAACACTGTGACCTCATTTTCTTCTTCTAAATTACATGCTATACTATGTTATTTGATACTATCTTGTCTAGCACAGTCTCTGAAGCGTAACAGTAAGAAACATTTTGTATGAAAGTATTCTGTACTTCTGTATGACAACTATTAAAGAAACTTGAAACTTGAGTTTAAGATAACTTCTGTGGCTCCTCACAACATGCATTGAGCTGTGCATAGCCTGGTAGATGGTGCCATCTAGTGGCGATCAAAATGCTTGATTGTGATTGGTCAATAGCGCTCCGTTACCCGTATCAGCTGTCATTATTGCGCGTTGCCCATGCCAGCGGTCAGTTATCGAGAAATAATTGGCCGCTGCTATGGGCAACCGAGCGCTATTGACCAATCACAATCAAGCATTTTGGCGAATGTGAAAACGCCATGTAATAACCCTTTTTTAAAGACGGGTAGATATTAGCAACAGTTTCCAGTTAGAATAGAATTATCATTTCCAGTTGAAGACAGCAAGATACTTTGACTGTATTGTATAATGTATTGTATGGTTTTGTTTTACAGTGAGAAGGCTAGGAGCCCTGTTCCCTCAGTTGAGTTTCGATCTGAATCTGCTGTCACAGGAACTCGCCCTATACCGGACGGTCGAGCAGCTCCCCCAAGAAGACAGAATCGACAGATTTTGGGGCCTTCTAGGCAAGGACTTGAAGTTCAGTGAGCTGGCGAGACTTATGAAGGCTCTGTTATGCATTCCACACAGCAATGCCAGCTCTGAAAGGGTATTCAGTATGGTGAAGAAGATTGTCACAGAAAACAGACTGGCATTGGACAACAGTACTGTTTGTGCTCTACTGTCATGCAAGATCAATCACCCTGGTCCAGCTGAAAAATACACTCCTTCTCAGAAGGTGTTGAAAAATGCGAAGTCTGCAACGTATATTTACAACAGGTCCCTGGCCGAAGCAAGAGCCCCCCGCGCATGAAGTATCAGTCTAATTAGATTAGATTAAAATGTATTGTCATTATACAGTACAACGAAGACATTTGGCATCCAACCAGAGTGCAAATGTAACAGTAAAGTGCAATAGTAATATACAATACATCAGATGTATGTACAGTACAGATCACTTTAAAGGAAGGAGGTATTGTATAGTTTAGATACAGTTACAATTGTATATTGTAGTGTACATAGGATCCAGTTTTTCATGAACATGGCATGTCTTTTTTTATCATGCATATCTTTTGTTACCTATTTTTATTGTAATGTGCACAAAATGTCACTTTAAAAGGAAGAAGTTATTGTATAGTTTCGATACAGAGTTACAATTGTATATTGTAGTGTACATGGGATCCAGTTTTTCTGAACATGGCATGTCTTTTTTTTATCATGCTTATCCTGTTAGCTATATTTTTTGCATTTTGCACAATCAATGCGGGCGTGACCACCTGTATTTCACTATGTGGCAAATAAACCTCTTGATTCTTCTTGAGTTGTCGTATTAATATTAATATGTGCAATACACAATTGTTAAGGGGATGCAGACCAGAGGACTTCTTCCCCCATTTTCAATTCATAACATTTATGTATGAATTGTAAGATTTCAATAAATATGAACATGTTAATGCTACTACTAAAACTGAATTTATACTGAATTTGTCTTACACTTAATGCAGGGATGTTCACAGCATTTCACTTTCAACCAGGTATCTGATTAATTTAATGTAGCAACTAGTTCACCCAGTCCTTGTTGGACTGAGTGATAAGTGGTTGCCTAGTGGAGATTTAGGATTCACTGACTGGAGACTGTAAGAAAAAAAGCTGCAAGAAAACTAAATGTCTGGCATCTATGGTTTCCAAATACTGTCAAATTACAGTAAAATCAAATGCATTTACAGATTACAACCTTTATTTAATGGTTATTTTGATAAAAGGTAATTTACTGTATTTTTATAGCATTTACACTCTACACAGTAGGAAAACAAAATAATACCGGTTTTGACCAGCAGATGGCAGCGACGAGGCAGCTCCATTGGGAGGGGGCGGGGCCAGGTGGGAGGGGGCGGGCTGAGGGGGCGGGGCCAGGAGAAGGGGCGTGGCTAAAATCTGTACGGATTTTGAAATCCCAATGTTGACAGCTATGTAGGGAAGATGAGGATATTGCAACGTGTGTGTGTGAGTTTTTATGGTCACTGATAAGGATCTGTGAGTGGTCTGGCTGTGCCAGAGAGAGAGAACCCAAGGGAACTAGGTTTTGCATAGTGTAATAAATGGGAGAATGTCTTCTGCTATAAAACTACATGATTATACATGTAGAATGTCTCTGCTATAACTTTCATGATTATACATGTCATATTTCAACAGTCCCCCCTTCCCTACCTTTAGGTAGGGAAAAAAATGAAATAGAAGGGGGACCTTATGCAAAATCATCAACAAACAACCAAACAATAAAAAAAAACACACCGGCCGACCCAATCCACACCGTAAAAAGCACAAGAGATGGTAGAGAAATGGCACAATCATCAACCTCTCCACCTGTCACATCAAACAGAGTCCTCTGCATGTGGCCAAAAACCTCCCGAGACAATCCACGGCCTAGAAAGTACGGCCTATTAAAGAACACACTTGAATAATAACTTGCTTAATACTATGACATAATTGGAGGATAAAAGGCACACATCGTCCCATAGTCCCGCTATTATGGTAACGGCCCTCGGCGCAGCTCACAGCACATCAGACTCACTGTGAGTTGTAAAACATAACATAACAGTGTATAATAAAAACAACCCAAATCAGGGTGTTGGGCGTCAAAAGGCCCCTTAAAAAACAGAAAAATACAAAAAAATTAAACTCCACCGCCGTCCGATGTCCGTGATGGATCCCAGCACATCTCTGGACATATTTCTAATCACAATGTTCAACGTATGGGATGACCAACACAAATACATCAGACTTGTACGTAACCTAGTTGGGCTTGTGGAGTGTGACCACATAAATTTGGGGGCCCAGAGGAGAGAGAGAATTTTGGTGCGGTAGAGAGAGATGAGAGAGAGTGTAGAGTAGGAGACAGAACAGGTTAGAGTCCTATAATATGAGGCTTCTTCCCCCGGCATCAGGTACAGGAGAGTCTGTGTTATCCGGTGAGGAGAGACTAGGCATAGCTTCCTCCCATATCTGGATATCACGATCTGGTAACACGTGGCAACGGACAGCCCAGAGGCCTCTCAGTCCTCCTCGTCCTGTACAGTCAGAGAGTAAAGAGGGAACGAAGCAGAGGGGACATTGGGAGGAGGGGCTGGAGTAGAGAACGGAGGGAATGGGGCAGAGGGGACATTGGGAGGAGGGGCTGGAGCAGAGAACAGAGGGAATGGGGCAGAGGGGACATTGGGAGGAGGGGCTGGAGTAGAGAACGGAGGGAATGGGGCAGAGGGGACATTGGGAGGAGGGGCTGGAGTAGAGAACGGA
Source organism: Notolepis coatsorum (assembly GCF_963971535.1). Lineage (NCBI taxonomy): Eukaryota > Metazoa > Chordata > Actinopteri > Aulopiformes > Paralepididae > Notolepis > Notolepis coatsorum. The sequence continues at coordinate 34,088,833 of NC_140169.1, read as the reverse complement.
GGGAATGGGGCAGAGGGGACATTGGGAGGAGGGGTCGGAGTAGAGAACGGAGGGAATGGGGCAGAGGGGACAGCAGGGGGGGGGGGTATACGGTGGGGTATACGGTATGTACACGGGGCATACGGTCTGAGACATACGGGAGAGTGGCAGATTTGAAGGTACTTTGCATAGAATTAGGGAGATTTACATGCGCATGCACAGAATCAGGGAGATTTTTCATCTAGTGCCCCTGGTGTAGGATACAGAGAAACGTAGCTCCCGCGATCGTCCTCCGCCAACCTCAGCGAGTGCCCATCTGGCTCGCCGTCTCCCTTTAACAGCGGAAAGAAGGAGGAATCCTTCTCCTTGGAAAGTGCAGTAGTAATTAGCCGGTTGGTCAATGAACGGAGACAGTCGATGCAACAAAATCCTACCAAGACAAGAACAGAACCGGCAACAGTGAGGGACATAAACACACTGACAAACATAGACTTGTACCGACCAAACCACCTCTCCATCGCTCCACCGAAAGGGTCTGCTGCACCACTGTTTCGCTTAAGCTCATGACTCAAGGTCATTAAGCCTAACAAGGCCTTGGTCACCGAGCCGTCAGGACTAGTGTTATTGGGGAGGAATGTGCAGCATAAGGACCCGAACATGGAACAGACCCCGCCCCTCTCAGCCATCAACATGTCCAACGCCATCCTATTCTGGAGTGTCATGAGGCTGGTAGCGGAGAGCTGCTCCGCCACCCCCTCAAAAGCCTCCCTCGTGTAATTTATAAATCGCTGCTGATTGTAGAACACGTAGTTCAACCAATCTACGTTCTTATTAATTGTGGGCCAAACAAAAATAGATTCAAACCCTGTGGCCACTGTGTTCCTGGCCTTGAACTCGTCGGGGACTCCCCTTGGTACGCCTATGGAATCAAGATAAACGCTATCGTCAAAGGAGCCTTTAGGGGCCCTACGCCTGCTACGGCGAGGGCTGGGGCGGAGTACCCTCTCCCCTGCCGCTGTGTTCTTTAATTCCTCAGCAGTATATGGGATAGCATAAAAGGGCAAAACCAGCTGAACAGGGGCACATACACCTGACCATCTATCGGGGAGAATGGAGTAGAGTATGTCTGTACCGCAATACCACCAGACATCCGTCCTGGCGTAGCGCATCTTTGACAAGTCTCCTGTTGTACTCAGTGTGTTGACACTGTGTTGTGTGTCACATGTCTTTATCTCCCCCACTGCTTTGCCTCCTCTGTCCCTCCTGGTGATACACGTGTACGCCCCCAGATAGGGAGTAAACGGGGGAGCAATGGGGGCCACTTCAACGGGGGGAAACAGTTTAGTGAGTGCGGTGCAATTGGGTTTAACAACGTTTTTAGTGAGGAACATGTCCAGTAGACACATGAAACCTCTGGGGTCCTCCCGCATGCTCACAGGAAAGGGGACTGTGCCCAACGAGGGCCTGGCTGATGCACAGATTACACATTCAGACACATCGTTCAGTTTTGCAGTGAACAGCATCCATCTCAACCACATATTTGGCTCAGTATATCCTGTCTCTATGGCTATGGTGTCCTCTAACGAACCCATACAAACATATATGACTTGTGGGTGCTCAGTGGCCAATGGTCTGGGTCGGACTCCCTCTACTAGGGGGGGTGGGGTGTTCGGGGGCCCTATCCCAGTCTAAATGGTCCTGTGAAATCTGGATATCCCACACCCGGAATACCTACGACCAGATCAACGGCATCCCCCACCTGTGCATTTACGAGGGTGATAAGAATGGGGTTACATGAACCTACTTTACAGCTGGGTGGGGGTTGTCCGTTGATCACAGTCAGTCTGTCTTTAAGCGAGCGCCCAGACTCGTCTAATCTCATCTTTGGATCCTGCATGCGGGCATGGTCCTTGCTCCCCTTAGTGTCCCAAGCTGAGTCTGTGGGGGAATGGCATGGAAGAGCATGGGAAACACAGATGCGTTTATTCAACTGGGAGTATGTAGCATGATTTCCTCTACAGCCAGCCAATATACATGCGTCAATCAACACTGTTGATGTCTTCCCTTCCTCAAACCTGACGTCAATAATGTATCTGGCCTTTCTAACACCGCGTCTCTGGGTGTAGTCACGGGAAGCGGGTTCTTTGATAGTCTGCTGCACTGCATGGGGGTTGGATGAGAAACAATAGCAGAACAGACCAAGGGTAAAAACTAACAGACATCCTATCACCAGACTGATCCTAAGACATGTGAACTTTTTATCTTTAGACGCCATTTCCAATTTTCAGGAGGTATCTTATCCCGTAATAAAGTACAGCAAGTAGCAAGGAAAACACCGTGATTGCCAGACTACCCACTACTACCCTACTCAGATTTACAGAGATATGGCGTCCTTTAGTAACGTTGTCAACTGTGTTCTGGTGTTGTATTTGGTGAGAAGAAGGGGATGTTATATTAAGGATGTCGTCGAGCGTGTTCTGTCCTATATCAGACAGAATGTCATCTGATATTGCTGATTCTAATAGATCAGGTAGCCAGATTCTCATTACTCTTTTGTTCCAGCACGGCCAAATCGTGTCTAACCTCTTCAAGTTTACGAGAGGGTTCCTGTGCAGGTACACAATGTGTGAGGTGGTGCCAATTAGCTCCTGTTTTACTTTTTACCTTCAGAGCGTGTGAGGTAGCTTCCACTACCAGGGCAGGCTCTTTCCACCTAGGGTCAGTCCACTTTCTCTTGTGCACTTTGACCCTTACCCAGTCACCAGGTTTAACAGGAGTCTGTTCCGGTGTCTCCTCGGCTGGCTCTGCGTTCTGGACCTGTGAAGACAAGACTCGAGTGATTTTAGTGAGAGCCCTAATATAGTCTTCCACCTCAACGTCCCAAATGTTCAACGCTGGACCAATACCCCCCTCTCTGGGTGGGCCTGGCATTGGTCTACCTGTCATTAGTTCATGGGGAGAAAGGTGAGTTCTCCCACTCTGGGAAGATCTCATGGACATTAGCGCAAGGGGAAGTGCATCCACCCACTTCATCTTAGTCCCATGACAAGCCTTGGCAATTTTCCTCTTCAAAGTTTGGTTTGCTCGTTCTACAAGGCCCTGTGAGGCCGGATGATAAACAGCCCCAAATTTGTGTCCTATGCCTAGCTGTTTTTCCACTATTGCCAGTTTGTGACTGGTGAAATGACTGCCATTGTCACTTCGGACCAAGGTCGGGTGCCCATGACGGGGGACAAACTCGTTTCTTAGCCACTTAACAACTGTGGCCGCATCCTCTTTCCTACAGGGGATGGCTTCTACCCATCGGGTGAACCTGTCCACTGCAACCAAAATGTACCTCTATCCACGTACAACATTCTCAGCTCCCATATCTGTGAAGTCTATGCAGATTTCTTTAAAAGGCGCATCTGGGACAGGGAACCTACCCATAGGACACTTGTAGGTCCTCTTTACATTAAAGGCGTTGCAGGTGTGGCAGTCTGCAATGAAGTTCTCCACTATCTCTTTGAAATATGGGTGCCACCAATGCGTCTCTGCCTCTTTAGTAGTTCTCAGTCTGCCCACATGGGTGGGGCCATGTGCCTGCTTTATGATCAGTTGACACAGTTTAGCTGGTGCCACTAGGCGGCCATCATGTGCTCTCCAAATCCCACCAACACATTTCTCAGCCACTGGTTCTGTTCATATGGACCAGCCTGTTGCTGCAGCTCCCTGATTGAATCCTCTGTCAACTCCAGCTCCTCTGCCTCACGTAAACACATCATCTGACCTTTGTACCCTGCCACAAGTTTTGCTGCCTTATCTGCTGCATCATTCCCCTTAGCAATAAATGTGTCTGAACTCTGATGACCTCTACACTTCATGAACCCCACCTCCAGGGGAAGGAGGACTGCTGCCAAGAGATCCCTAAGTGCTTTTGCATGTTTTATTGGTGTGCCTTGAGAGGTAATAAACCCCGCCTAATCCATTGTGGGCCATCTACGTGCACAGCCATGTGGCCATATGCAGAGTCAGTGAAGATGTTTACCCTCTGACCCCGTGCCAGTTCCAATGCTCTTGTCAATGCTATTATTTCAGCCAGTTGAGCAGACGCTGGCTGAGGAATGATGGCAGACTCTATAGTCACATTTTTAGAGTATCTCTATTCTACCACGGCATAAGAAGCAATATTCCCATTCTCACCCCTGTAGCAGCACCCATCACAAAAGAGAACCATATCTGGCTCTGGTATCGGTTCCTCCCGCAGATCTGACCTGATCTTTAAATCACGCTCTGCTATATAGCTGCAGTCATGTGGCTCATGGTCATCAGAGGCTAATCCTGAAGCCATGTTAGCTTTTCCGGTCTCGTAGCTAATGTGTGGCTGTGTAAGGGACTCTGAAATCCTGACCTTTCTGACAGGTGAGAATGCAAAAGCTTTAGAGCTCAAAAATGCAACTACTCCGTGTGTGGTGTTCACCTTCAGGGCATGACACATGACTACATGAGCTGTCTTTTCAATAGCTCTGGCCAGTGCAGCCAGGTGTCTGGCACATCCCGTCTGACCTAGCTCTATGTTTTCGAGCTTTGAGCTGTGGTATGTCATCACCCTCCTCTCTCCCCTTTGTTTCTGACACAAGACACCATTCACTACCCCTCCTACTTCAGAAACATCAAGGTAGAATGGTTGTGTATAGTCTGGTGTGCACAAATGCGCAGCTTGTGCCAGCGCCTGCTTGGTCTGAGTGAAGGCCTCCTCGCCCTCCCATTCCAGTTCTGCTGTGAGGTTTCTATTCCCTGCTTCAGCAATCATGTCTCTGAGTGGTTGAGTTAGAGTCACATAGTCTGGCACGTAAGTCCTACTGTACCCAGTGAGGCCCAAGAAGGCCAACATCTGTTGCACTGTCTTCGGTTTACCGTGTGAGAGTATAGATGTTCTCTGTGACAAAGTCAACGTCAGGCTGTTAGCTGAGATGAGTCGTTCTAAGAAGGTGACAGTCTTTCTCGATATTTGTGTCTTTTCTCGCTTCACTTTGTATCCTACCTCGGCGAGTAATGTCAGTAGGTCAGTGGTGGCTTTCAAACAGGCCTCAGCCGTAGGCGAGGCCAGGATTAGATCGTCTACATACATGATCAAATTGACCCCTTCAGGAAGCTGTAAGGTGTCCAGGTCCCTCTTTAGGGCCTGATTGAATAGTCCAGGGCTGTCCTTATAGCCTTGTGGTAGCCTGTTATAGGTGAGTTGACTGCCTCCATAGGTAAAGGCAAACATATCTTGTACTTTCGGGTCGAGAAAAATGCATTTGCTAGATCAATGACTGTGAAGTGGGTGTGTGATGGATTGATGTTCTGTAGCGCCACATAGGGGTCAGGTACAGGAATGTTTTCTGTCGTTGGTGCGTTGTTGACCTCTCTTAAGTCATGGACCATTCTCCACCCCTTGTCCCCTGCCTTGGGTACTGGTAGGATAGGTGTGTTCCATGGGGATGTGGTGTACCTTAGAACCCCGACCTCCAGGAGCCCCTCGATAGTGTCTCTTATCCCAACAATCTGTTCCGGCTTAAGGCGGTACTGCGGCTGCCAACAGGGATATTGGTCAGGCTTAAGGGTAACTGATACTCCTCTGTGTGTCACGCAACCCACATCAAATGGACCCGTAGTCCACAGTTTGGACGGCACAGCACGCAGCCATGTCTCAGCGTCCGGGTGATCTGTGTGTTCACGTCCATGGTCACGTTCCAATTCTTGTACCTCCAACAAGCCCTTATCTGTGCCTCGGTGGAGGATTTTCCACATGTTGTTTACGGGGTTTGTGAAGACCTTGGGGAATGCAGTGGGTATCCACTCACAGGTGAGGGCCTCTTTCATCATAAGGCCCAGGGACCTAGCCTCATACCCCACTGCAATCGCTAGGGTGACATGGGGTGTGGCGTCTGCGTCTAAAGTGTACCATGTTTGTTGTTCTGGGGTCAGATGTGAATATGCAGCGACCCCTTGGGGACCCACAATAATGTCAGATGTCTGTATTGTCTCAGTGTGGCCTTCTTTGTCTTGCTCCCAGGCCTGTTGATACTCCTCATCAGTCCTCCTAAGATAGTTGTATGTCGAGTGTAGAGGATCTGACGGGGGCCTATACGCCCCTAGGGTATTTATCCATAGTTTCCACATCATATAATGTCTCTGTATGGTGGCGAGTGATGGGAGCGTTGTTATGACTTCCCGGGAGTCGCAAAATGATACCATCAGAAGTACAGAAAATGACAGCTCCTAACTTAACTAGGAGGTCTCTGCCCATTAGATTGACTGGGCACTGTGGCGCGTGGAGGAATGAGTGATTTAGGGTTTGACTGCCTATTCGTGTGACCAATGGGGTAGTATATTTTTGTTCATCTGCTTTACCCGAAAATCCAACCGTTCTGAGAGTATGAGAGGACAGCGGTGGGACTTTACCCCTGAGACTGTTAAGGACAGAAACTGTAGCTCCCGTATCCACCATTAGTTGGACGTCCTCTCCCTCAATTAGACAGGTGACCATTGGTTCATGAAGTGTTTCACCCGTGGCTGGACCCTCTGGGCCTCTTCATTGTTGGTCATTTCCCCATGCAGCCATAGGCAACTGCGTAGCATTGGGTGGCATTGGACCATACTGTGGTTGTGTGTACTGGTAAGGAATTTGCTGCTGACCAGGGTATGCAGGAGGAGTCCAGTAGGGGGAAGGTGGTTGTCCTGCCTGCATGTTCGGCGGACCCATGTTTGATTGATAGCCGCGCAAACCCCATCTTCCTCTGGGGCCAAAGGGTCTCTGGTATCCCCTGGTGGTTCCCCGTTGGTTATGACCCCAACAGTTCCTGGCCCAATGACCCCGCATTCCACAGAGATAGCAGGCATCATCCCGCTGCTGCTGCCCACCTCTCCCCTGTCTGGGCATGGCCCCTCCCCCATACATTGGATATTGCATGGGGTTGGGCCATTGTTGTTGTGTCATCACATTTCCACCAGGCGCAACTGCCATCTCCGCCTCTTGAGGCTCTTGTTTCAAGGCGGACCCCAATACCATCTGTCTCCTCTCTTTCTTCCCTTGATTTCGCTCACTGTCCTTCTCCGCAACTTGAAACTTTAATAATCTCTTAGCCAGATTCTTCATCTCTTCCTCACTCTCCCCTTGTGCCTTCTGGTTTTTAATGTCATAATGTATGAGAAATGCCCTCCATTCCCCATCAGTTTTCGTGTCCAACACCACGATATCGTCCAATTTGATACGGACCGGTTATGGGAGAGCCTTAACTACGGCACTCCTCCACACCATTATTGTGGCCTCTGTTTCGTCATACCTCTCCCCCGTACACTCCAACCAAACATCCTCACACCGTTTAAGAAAGGTGTGAATGTCCTCATTTGATTCCTTTTTCAGGCTGGCCAGTGCAGTGAGTGTCCGATTAGTAGGATATCGGTCCCTCACTGCTGCCCAATAGCGTGGTCTATGAATGTTGAAGTCCTCCTGGTCTTGATTCATACTGCATTGAGCGATCAGATCGGTCTGCCTAGCAGGCAATCGCCCTTCTATTCTTCCCATCAACGCCCGAAGGTCACCTAAGCACAGGCAATCTCCTGCTGTGTATTTTTCAAGTTCCATTACCCACTTCTGACCACCCTTGGTTAAGGGGGGCAATTTGGCCACTAGGGAGTCCATGTCTCTGTGACTCCATGGCTGATAATAGGCCTGTCCTGTAGGGCTAGTCATCAGTGTGCATTGAGTGGAGAATTGCCCATCCCCCCTTTCTCCCCTCTGGTCTTTGCCACTCGTGGGTGTTGCAAGGGAGTCATAACCTTGATGCTGGATCAGCATTTCTCCTCCGCTAATGTCGTATGATCCCCCCTTCGTTTCACCCCCTCTCGCCTGCATCTTCAGTCTTCCCTTTATCACACTGATCTTTTCCACTTCTCTCGTCTCATGGTGCTCCTCTTCTTGCCTGTTAATTCCCATAACAGGGCTGTAGCCCGTCCTTCTGTCTGTCAGACATTCTGCATCCTCTGCATCACTTGCCTCATCTAGAGACACTCTGCTACTGCACGCTGTGCTCCGTTTATCTTTAGCCTAGGGTACAGTTGTGTCAGAGGACCCCCCTTGTCTGGTTCTGCCATAGCAGTTGCCGAGGTCTGTTAACAGGTGTGGGGCATTACATGTAATCCTGTCAACCTGTTCAACTAAGTGTGCCAATTTACGGTCACTCTCTGTCTCAGCCACATCTAGGACCCCCGAGGTGATGTGTATCACTGGGGCTTGAATCATCTCCAAACTAGCAGGGGCTCTGTGCGGTGCGTACGTGGGGGGATTTGTGCTATACAGTTCGGGGGCCTGTGCTGCTGCCGGGGAAAGAGGGAGGCGAGGATAGAGCAAGGAGGTCAAAGAGCCGGTCTCTAAAGGTGAGGGGATTAAGTCAGTTCGTGGAAGTATCGGAGCTTGTTCCACTGTCAGTACTTTATGAATGGTGGAATTGGCCTGGGCCTGTGTATTGAGTCTGTCCAGCTCATCTATGTCCTTAAACACAGGGCCCACTGCCGTTTGAGTAGGTATTGCGTATTTGAAGTGGAGCAAGAGAGAGGAGACTCTTGTCATACGCCGCTCAGCCTTGTCCAGAGCGGCCTTGGCCTGCCCCATCTTGTGTCTTCCCGCCTTTTCCCATTCTATGGTTTTGACAGTTAATTCTCCCTTCTCATAGTCCAGTATTTCTTGTCTATGTGTCCTCGTAAGGGCAAGTTCGTCATTTTTTGGAAGTAAATTTCTTGTTTGCCAGGTAGATATCAATTTGTCCATTTGTTTTTTGACCTTCTTTCTATTTTGAGGCTCAGTTGTCGCATCAAGCCTCAAATGCACCTTTTCTATAACCAGGCCTGTCGTTTGTTGCTCTATATCAGTCATGATTTTACTGTGAATCAACCGTAAAATAGTAAAAAAGAAATATATAGTATCTATATAAAGAAGTGAGTGCTGGGGGGGGCAAAGAAAGATCTGTGTGTGTGTGTGTGTGTGTGTGTGTGTGTGTGTGTGTGTGTGTGTGTGTGTGTGTGTGTGTGTGTGTCTGTGTGTGTGTGTGTGTGTGCAAAGTGGGGGATGTGTTTTAGGTGTGTGTGTGTGTGTGTGTGTGTGTGTGTGTGTGTGTGTGTGTGTGTGTGTGTGTGTGTGTGTGTGTGTGTGTGTGTGTGTGTGTGTGTGTGTGTGTGTGTGTGTGTGTGTGTGTGTGTGTGTGTGTGTGTGTGTGTGTGTGTGTGTGTGTGTGTGTGTGTGTGTGTGTGTGTGTGTGTGTGAAGTGGGGAATGTGTTTTGGGTGTGTGTGTGTGTATGTATGTGCGTATGTGTGTAAAGTAGGGGATGTGTTTTGGGTGTGTGTGTGTGTGTGTATGTGTGTATGTGTGTGTGTGTGTGTGAAGTGGGGAATGTGTTTTGGGTGTGTGTGTGTGTGTATGTGTGTGTGTGTGTGTGTGTGTGTGTGTGTGTGTGTGTGTGTGTGTGTGTGTGTGTGTGTGTGTGTGTGTGTGTGTGTGTGTGTGTGTGTGTGAAGTGAGGAATGTGTTTTGGGCGTGTGTGTGTGTGTATGTGTGTGTGTGTGTGTGTGTGTGTGTGTGTGTGTGTGTGTGTGTGTGTGTGTGTGTGTGTGTGAAGTGGGGAATGTGTTTTGGGTGTGTGTGTGTGTATGTGTATGTATGTGTGTGTGTGTGTGTGTGTGTGTGTGTGTGTGTGTGTGTGTGTGTGTGTGTGTGTGTGTGTGTGTGTTGTGTGTGTGTGTGTGTGTGTGTGTGTGTGTGTGTGTGTGTGTGTGTGTGTGTGTGTGTGTGTGTGTGTGTGTGTGTGTGTGTGTGTGTGTGTGTGTGTGTGTGTGTGTGTGTGTGTGTGTGTGTGTGTGTGTGTGTGTGTGTGTGTGTGTGTGTGTGTGTGTGTGTGTGAAAAAAGAAAGGAAAAAGGGCGGGAAACTGTGTGATTTTCTGCTCGGGTAAAATAGAGGGAGAGAGATTCACCCTGACCAAGCAGCTGGACACAATGATTCACCTGTATTTCAATTTGTTTTGTTTTGTTAATCGATTTAGCATCAATCGGCCAAATGTGGTATTCCAACCAATAATGGGATTCAGTGTAGCATATTAAATGTACTACATATACCGTCTAGACTGCAACAATTTCATGTGTGTGTGAAAAGCTAATTGAATGAACTGAATGAAATAGTACAATCTATTTATCCAAACTATTTAGCGTGCCTCTGTATCTTGGGAACCAGTACAAAGATGCCAAAATTGTTCCTCTTAATTGCACCAGTCCAATCTAGGAATAAATGCACCAGTCCAATTTAATAATGAATGCGCCAGTCCAATCTAGAAATAATGAATGTGCCAGTCCAATCTAGAAATAAATGCATGCACCAATCCAACCTAGAAATAAATGAATGCGCCAGTCCAATATTCCCTAATAAACCCAACCCCATCACGATAGTATCTTAAAGACTTGTATGTTCTTTGAAATTGTCATAATAACCGGCCATGCTTCTACCCGTATATGGCGGACCAGTTGAAGATTATGACAAATTTCTCATTCCATCCGAGCCTTTCTGTCAAGATACAATTAACCACCCAACACAATCCCATTAAAACACACTGCTTTTCTTTGAGCATCTGCTCCACATCCACACACAATTAAAACCTTACTGCTCTAACTTGGCTCTAACTGTTGTGGCACAAACTGTTGACTCTAACCTGTTTAATTGACTAAATAACCGGCCATGCTTCTACCCGTATATGGCGGACCAGTTGAAGATTATGACAAATTTCTCATTCCATCCGAGCCTTTCTGTCAAGATACAATTAACCACCCAACACAATCCCATTAAAACACACTGCTTTTCTTTGAGCATCTGCTCCACATCCACACACAATTAAAACCTTACTGCTCTAACTTGGCTCTAACTGTTGTGGCACAAACTGTTGACTCTAACCTGTTTAATTGACTAAGTTTATTTTGCAGACTAGGATTGCAGTTGGCTGACGCAATTGAGACACTAATCCAGGACTAAGCAAGGCTGATCATGCCTTCACCCGTAATCTGTCCGTAATTCTTACGCACTTCAGACCTGCAATCCATTTTTTGTCTACTTAATAACTGGCTAGGGTTACCCTAACTTAAATAAATGGGTCACTTCTAACCTATGACACTACTTATTACCTTACAGAGAAGGACTTTTCATTCAACAAACATCAACACCAGCAGTGGGGAAAAAAGGATAGAAACACACAATAATTGCACTTGATTAGGGTTATGGGGGGAAAAAAATTTAAATGAATTTGTTAACATTCAAAATAGTACTGGAACTTGCACCTTGCTCATTCACTTTCAATCAAAAGCATTCATTGAGTTCACTTTTATCTTTAGCAATTTTTACATTTCATTATAAATTGAAAGAGGTCACAAACCCACTTTGAGAGCTCCACGGGCGCCACACTTCTTATTCTATTTTTTAACCATGCATGCTTATCTTACCTTCTTATAAGTAGTTTGGTGTTATATATGATGGCGCCGCGGTTGTCTCACAGCGGGTCTGTAGGCCCACCACAGGGAAGCCAAATTGTCGAGTTTGCAAACTTTGAAACCCGATCGGTAATAAGATTTAAAAAAGAAGTAAAGAATGAAACACTTTTGAAGTAGTTTATTATATAAAAATGAATGAACAAGGTATAAAAGTGAATAAGGTATAATAGGTGAAATAAACAAAATACTAGTTCTTTGAACACAGAGTGATCTGACCGGCCGGCCCAAGTGTGTGCTCCCCAATGAAAAAAAGTGAGGTCCTCCCCTTCCTCCGTTCCCCTATCTCCTCTCTCCATGGCACATCATATAATTGGTGTGTGTGCGTGTGTGTGTGTGTGTGTGTTTGTGTGGGATGTGTTTTGGGTGTGTGTGTGTGTTGGTGTGTGTGTGTTGGTGTGTGTGTGGTGTGTGTGTGTTGGTGTGTGTGTGTGTGTGTGTGTGTGGGATGTGTTTGTGTGGGATGTGTTTGTGTGTGTGTGTGTGTGTGTGTGAGTGTGTGTGTGTGTGTGGGGGATGTGTTTTGGGTGTGTGTGAGTTAAATTGGGGGTCTGTTCTGAAAGGGAGGGAAAGAGATTTATATGTGTCTGTGTCTTATCGTCGGTACTTAAACTCTACCTGGCCCCGTCTTCTAATCGCGGGGTAATCCTAGTTGTTGTGAAGGGCCAGATTAAACCGAATATATATATTTATTTATATATATATATTTAATTGTATTTGTATATTCTCTAATATTCCCTGATATCCCTTGTATATTCCTTGTACAATATGCATTGAATATCCATTCTAGCCTACTGAACATCCCATAATAGTCTCCATTCTACTATTGGTCGAGACCTTGGTGCCAGGCTGCCATACCCCTCAGACCCAGTTCAAACGTACCGCTCAACATGTACGAACAAGTCCTAGTTCCGCGTAGGAATCTGGCTACCGCACCACTAATGGGACTATTTGTTCATAGTGCGTATATATACTGCGCTACTAAAGTAGGACTCCCTTTTCAGTCCAGTTTCTTACCCTCCAATAGAGTCACAGACGTAAAGCCTCCCCGCGACGCCACGTGTGGGAGTAAGGCCAAGTTCGCCTGTATATTAATATTTGAATAGTCATATTTGGCACTATATCGTCGAGTTGGACGTAGTCTATTAAGCTAATAATAGTCTGTTAATATATAGTGCTTCGTGCGGTGAGAATACTACCGTAGTCAGTACCCCATCGTTTCGGGCAGAGAACTGGCTGCTTATCCAGGGTGGTTGACCCCACGTGAAGCTGCACCCGAGGAGCCCCAGAGCCGACGAGCGAGTGGACCTGTATACCGGATTATTCTACCGACGACAGCCCGCCTTCCCCGGCACGGATTATGCTTTGTATACGTTGATTATTCCATGGATAAAGACCCCCGACACTGCCGTGTGTTGGAACCCCCCCCCCTGGAGAGGACGCAAGGTGAGGAGACGCTCTGCAAGACGAGGTCGCTTCACGTCTCTCCTCCGTGGACCGGAGGACGCCGGCCCACAAAGAGTCCACCTGCTTTCATCTGTGGTCCAAGGATCGCCGGCGCATTGAACGGCACTACAGTGGGTTCACCTGGGATACCCTTGGCCGGATGAGGCAGCCGGATTCTACCCCCCCCCCCCTTCCTACTCCTGTCGGCTTACAAGCGACCGGATTAACCCCCCCTAGTGTATCCAGTATATAATCATTAAAGTATCATTGCTGTTATTCCTTAAACTATTCCAGGTCGGTCGTATATGTACCACCTGCGCCTTCAGAGATTGGACATTCTCTATTGATATACCGACGAATACTCTTGCCATAAAAGTGCATACTAATTCCCATTCATAAATGTGATTGATTTGATTAAGTGCTTGCTCTACACACCATCGCTGTGTAGAAATAAAGACCTATTTCTAATTCGTACATTTGTGTTGGATCCGTTTCATCTACGTGACAGTGTTCATCATAATATATTTATGCCGTGTACTGGGTGGCCGAATATTAAGTACAAAGGTAGTGGTAGTAAGTATCATATCTAGTAATACAGTCAGGGAATTGTACCCCTCAGTTACAATTGGTCCTTCGAGCCGGAGGGTAATTAGTGTAATATTAATATAGTGTTATTAATATTGAAATGGCCTATGATGAACACTCCACGAAACGATCCTCCTAACCAACGCCCGCAGCGCGAACGACGGCTCCCTCAGTACTTAGAGGCTTACGCTGTCAGTCAACAACCTAGTCTTCTACTAACAGTAAACGCGGTAAAACTAGAAAGTAAAAGTATGTCTAACCCCAACGCCCAGACTACCCCGACCATAGAGGCCCCTACGGGTTCTAATGTAACTGACCAAGTTCACGGTGGGGACCAGTGGGAACCAGACATGACTTCACACCCCGCCAGTACTGAAGAAGTAGTCCCCGATGAGTCCCGGGAGGAATACAACGCTACCGAGAGAGAACTCGGCACGGAAGAAGACGGGGAGAGCACCGTGGAGATAGAGCTCCAAGGCTCCGCAAGGAGTACCCCGAGGGAAGGCTCCCCTATACAACCGCCTTCTCCCAGCGAGGCAGAGAGGACCCTACAGCAGGCCTTCCTCATCAGCCTGAACGCCGCTGCTGAACGCGACCGACTGCAGATCCAGCAGCGGAGCGAAGAAGAGCATATACGTCTAGAAATAAGACGCATTCAGAGAGAAGAGAATGTGGCCCGAGACCGAGCAGACAGCCAGCGAGCAGCTGCTGGTGCTCTACGGGACGCAGAGCGCGACAGACAGCAAGCGCAACTAATAGAACAGCTGATCAGACGGACAACACCCTCTCCCTCCGCCAGAGGCTCCAGGAACTCGTCTAGACACACCTCCAGGGCGGCATCCCCTAGCCGAGTAAACAACCCTGAACTTGACCAACAGACGAGGTCTATACCCCCCACAGACCACCTCCCCCCACCGGTCCAAGCGAGACCTAGCAACCGGGAAGGAGCAGCATATCCTGTGGAGAGGCTAAACCAGAGACTACAAGCACTGGATGACCTAACTGAAGACGAAGAGGAAGAGGAGGAGAACCACGCCCGACGACAGCACAGTACTCTACCGGACCAGGAGGTCCGGTACAGCCCAGGCTATACTCCCGCGGAGCTGTGCTACAGACCCCCGACTCTATACCCGGGTGAGCACGACGCACGACCCGCACCGAGGAACAGCACCTGGACAAGCGGGCCATGGTACACTGCCGGTACCAGCCCATACCAAGGAGCGGGAGGAGACTCGCCTAGGAGGCCTCTCCCCCAACGCTCGCCGATGTATCCACAGTCAGCATCATACATTGGCACGCCTATGGTACCCGACTTCACCCAAGAGAACCGGGCCCAGTATACAGAACTCCGCATGTGTCTGGAGACCATGTTGGTGGATGTATTGGATGAACGCCATAAATACGCCATCCTACTGAAGCACTTAAAGGTACCCCGCGCACATAATATAGCGCTCGCCTACGCGACTTCCACCACCCCATACACAGCAGCGCTGGTAGCATTGGACCAGAGGTATGGGCGCATATGGGATTACGTGATCCAGGAGATCCGACACATCGACCGCTTACCCCCAGCAATAGACAATCGAGCACTGGACGACCTGTCCATCAGAGTGCAGTCCCTGGTAGGGATGTTGGGAGCGCAGAGAGAGAAGGGGAGGCATGAACTTTACGCCAACTCAAATGTGGAAAGGATCTTGGAGAAGCTGCCGCCCGCTCGACAGGAGCGTTTTAGGCGGCAGAGAGACCACCGAGACCCGAATGGCCCCGAACCGAACCTCCTCGATCTAGCGGACTTCCTGGCGAGAGAAGTCAGCAGCCTACGGCTAGATACATTCGGACGGAGCACCCCTGGCTCCAGAGAAGGAACCAGACGACTAAATGATGGAAGAAGATCGGTGACTGTGATGCACCAATCGGAGTCAGTACCGAGCAGCAGGAGCCACAGTACCCCCTCCAGAACGGCGAAGTGGAAGATAGTGTGCCCCTACTGTGAGAAAGAACACTGGCTAGCGCAATGTGACTCCTTCCCCAAGCTGAACGCGGAGGAAGCAAGTCAATGGATAAAGTCCAACAAGCGCTGTTTTCGCTGTGCGCGCTCACACATGGCAGCCGAATGCCGCTTAAAGAAAAGGTGCACCAAGTGCGATGGAGCCCATCTGGACATACTTCACGACAGTAACAGACGGCGCCCTTCACCCGCACCATCCAGCAGCAAAGCGAGCGTCATGTACATCGATCCCGCCAGCAGCAGTGGAGCCCGAGTACTCCTAAAAGTAGTGCGTGTGACACTAAGCTACCAGAATAAAGTCCTGGACACTTACGCCGTCCTCGATGACGGGTCAGAGAAGACCCTGCTGCTCGCCTCCGCTGCGGCCCAGCTAGGGCTGCGGGGAAGCGAAACCCAAATGACAATTCGGACAATAAGACGAGATTTGAAGACGATAAAGGGCGAGAATGTCTCATTCTCTATCGCAGCAAGCGGCCAGCCTGAGCGACGGTACCAGATTACAGACGCTTTCACCAGCCAAGAAATAGGACTGTCGCGGTACACATACCCCGTCGCCAAGCTGATGGAGAAATATGCACATCTGCGCAAGTTACCGATCCCGCTCATAGACAATGCTATGCCGACCCTGTTGATAGGCTCCGACCATGCAGACCTCATTGTCCCGATAGACCGGGTTCATACCGGACCCCGAGGCTGTCCTGCAGCAGTCGAGACCCGTTTGGGATGGACTCTCCAAGGCCCGCTCGCCAA
Source organism: Notolepis coatsorum (assembly GCF_963971535.1). NCBI lineage: Eukaryota > Metazoa > Chordata > Actinopteri > Aulopiformes > Paralepididae > Notolepis > Notolepis coatsorum. Next base: position 34,072,517 of record NC_140169.1, on the reverse strand, counting down.
ATCTCTCAACCGAAGTACAGCCACTAGATGTCTCCACTCCCGAGTCACAGAGGGAGAAACCGCACTCCTGCAACACGTAGAGCGGTATGGACCTTGGAACAAATGCCCTTTAAGAACGGAAAGAAAGACATTCGCTCTAAAGATGACATTTACGCCATTCACCTCCTCGAGACAGGGACCAAGAGAGTCCCGGTCAACGGCGTGTTGAGATACGCCACGCCACTCCTGCGGCGAGAAGGAATGCCTACTTTCCACGCCAAGACAGACGCCACAGAACGGTACCTGCTGAACACGGAGCGGCGCTTAGCCAAGAACCCCGCCCAAGAGAGTGTATACCGCGCTGAGATTGAGAAGCTCATCACAGCGGGACACGTCACAAAGATGGACATTAAAGAGGCTGACCAGACCACTGAATCGTGGTACGTGCCTCACCACAAGGTCCATCACAACGGTAAAGACCGCATAGTATTTAACTGCAGCTACCAGATCGGATCCCAAAATCTGAATAAAGAGTTACTGCCCGGTCCCACACTCGGCCCCTCCCTACTCGGCGTTCTACTCCGCTTCCGCCAGGAAAAGGTGGCCATCAGCGGGGACATTAAAGGAATGTTCCTGCAGGTGAGATTAGTAGAGGAGGACAAGCCCCTGTTACGGTTCCTATGGAGAGAGAAGCCAGGAGATGAGCACCCAGCCATCTACCAATGGGAAGTCCTCCCCTTCGGAACGACGTGCAGCCCCTGCTGTGCTACATTTGCACTACAGAAACATGTAGCAGAGGACCCAGCAGCGGACGAAGAGGTCCGACACAGCGTAAAGAACAGCTTCTACGTAGACAACTGTCTACAAAGCCTTTCAACCCAGGAAGAAGCCGAGGCTCTCCTGATTAAACTCCGCGCCTCATTGATCAAAGGCGGCTTTGATCTCAGGCAGTGGGCCAGCAGCGATCCGCAAGTACTGCGCAGCCTCTCCTCCGAGGACAAGGCAGCCAGCAGCGAGACCTGGATGGCTACAATCCCGGGAGAAGCCCAGGAGATGACCCTGGGATTGGTGTGGCGATTCAAAACAGATTCGCTTAACTACAGACACAAGCCCCTGACTACGGAGCAGGGAAGGCCGGCGGCGGCGCCGACCACCAGACGGAGTGTGTACACAACACTCGCCCGACAATATGACCCGCTAGGATGTATTCTACCGTACACCACCAGGGCAAAAATGATTGTACGAGCATTGTGGGACAAGGACCAGGGCTGGGACGACCCCATTCCCGCACACCTTGCATCCACCTGGAGAGAGTGGGAGATGGAGCTCCACTCACTCCCAGGCGTTAATATGCGCCGAAGCTACTTCCCACCCACGGTGTGGCCAGAGACATGTAAAATGGACTTACACGTCTTCAGTGACGCCTCAGAGGTCGCATACGGATCAGTAGCCTACTTGCGGGCCCAAGAAAGGGGGGGAGAGATCTACACAGCATTTGTCCTCGCCCGCTCGAGAATAGCCCCACGCAAGCAACAATCTATCCCACGCCTAGAGCTCTGCGCAGCCCTAGCCGGAGCGCACCTAGCCACGCTCATCCAACGTGAGCTCACCATACCGGTGTCTAGAACAATCCTGTGGTCAGATTCCACGACAGTACTCGCCTGGATCAAATCGGACTCATGCAAGTACAAAGTCTTCGTGGGAGTCAGAGTCACCGAGATTCAAGACTTAACCGAAGAGTTAACCGGAGAAACAGAGTGGCACTACGTTGATACAAAACAGAACCCAGCTGACGTCATCACCCGGGGGATGCCCCTGGATGACCTCACCCGTCACAATGCTTACAGTGACGGCCCCGCATTCCTAAGACTCCCGGAAGGACAGTGGCCCATGCCTATCACGAGGGAAGCAAGTCCAGAGGAGGTGGAAAATAAGAAGTCTGTGTTCTGTGGATTGAGCACCGTAGCCTCCACCGACCCTAACATAGACGATTGCACGTCCATAGAGAGTGCACAACAAAGAACATTCCTGCGGTACCACCCGGAGTGCAAGTCCCCCGCTGATATGTCAGCAGCTAACTACGAGGAAGCAGAATTGCTTCTACTGCAGCGAGCCCAGAGAGACTCGTTCCCCGATGAATTGGCCTGTCTACAGGGAGGAAAGCCCATCCCATCCGACAGCAGATTAATTCATCTGGCCCCCGAGAGCGACGCTCATACCCTCATCAGAGTGGGTGGTCGCCTACGCAGAGCCCCCAATCTACCGGATGACATTAAATACCCGATCGTATTGAACAGCCGACACAAGGTCACAGAGCTGATTATAAAGAAATACGATGAGGATGTACATCACGCAGGAGCAGAAAGAGTCTTCGCGGAAATCAGACGTCGTTACTGGATCCTACAAGGAAGAGAGGCGGTACGACGCTTCCAGCGAACATGTCTAGACTGCCGCAAGTGGCGCGCGCAGCCCAGCATACCAAGGATGGCTGACCTTCCTCCATGTCGCCTCCGAATCGGTGACAAGCCATTCCACTCAACGGGTATGGACTGCTTTGGCCCGCTGCACATAAAGAAAGGAAGAGGAACCGAGAAGCGGTGGGGTATTGTATTCAAATGCATGACCACCAGAGCGATACACATCGAGCTTCTCCCGACCATGAGCACAGACTCATTCCTTATGGCCTTCCGTAGATTCACATCACGGAAAGGAAGACCGTCTACCCTATTGTCCGATCATGGGACAAACTTCAAAGGCGGCGAAAGAGAGCTGAGAGAGAGCTTCCAAGCTATGGGCCCAGAACTTAAGACCCACCTCGCTCCAGCACAGGTTGATTTCCAATTCAACCCCCCAAACGCACCCCACTTCGGTGGCACTTGGGAACGAGAAGTGCGCTCCATAAAGACAGCCCTGTACGCAGTACTTGGGGCCCAGACTGTGGCGGAAGAAGTCCTAATGACAGTCCTCACGGAGATTGAGGGAGTACTTAACTCGAAGCCCCTCGGATATGTCTCCAGTGATGTGGCGGATATCGACCCAGTTACCCCCAACACACTCCTGATGGGGCGGCTAGATCCTGCGTTACCCCAGACAATGTACCGGCCTGAAGAAGCGAACGGCCGACGAATGTGGAGGTACAGTCAAGTATTAGCCGACAAGTTTTGGAGCAGTTTCCTACTGCACTACCTACCGTCTCTACAGACCCGCCAGAAGTGGGTAAAGGAGAGAGACAATTTGACAGAAGGAACAGTCGTCATGATTATTGATCAATCACTGCCCAGAGCTATGTGGCCGGCCGGCCGCGTAAGCAAAGTGATCACCGGTGCCGACGGCAAGGTCCGAGCAGCTGAAGTGCTCGTCCAGGGTCGCACTTACACCCGTCCCGTGGCGAGGCTCATAGAACTGCCCCGACTCCCAGACACAATCGATAATGACCATGACCCTATAACCCTATGACTTTGTGAAGTTGACTGACCCCTACAGCAAACCCTTATGTGTAAATAGACAACGCGATTAATCTGTCTCTGTTTAACTGATTAGGTCTGGGACCAATCAGGGGGTGGCTGTTGTGAAGGGCCAGATTAAACCGAATATATATATTTATTTATATATATATATTTAATTGTATTTGTATATTCTCTAATATTCCCTGATATCCCTTGTATATTCCTTGTACAATATGCATTGAATATCCATTCTAGCCTACTGAACATCCCATAATAGTCTCCATTCTACTATTGGTCGAGACCTTGGTGCCAGGCTGCCATACCCCTCAGACCCAGTTCAAACGTACCGCTCAACATGTACGAACAAGTCCTAGTTCCGCGTAGGAATCTGGCTACCGCACCACTAATGGGACTATTTGTTCATAGTGCGTATATATACTGCGCTACTAAAGTAGGACTCCCTTTTCAGTCCAGTTTCTTACCCTCCAATAGAGTCACAGACGTAAAGCCTCCCCGCGACGCCACGTGTGGGAGTAAGGCCAAGTTCGCCTACCATCGGTATTGAGACATCGTGTATATTAATATTTGAATAGTCATATTTGGCACTATATCGTCGAGTTGGACGTAGTCTATTAAGCTAATAATAGTCTGTTAATATATAGTGCTTCGTGCGGTGAGAATACTACCGTAGTCAGTACCCCATCGTTTCGGGCAGAGAACTGGCTGCTTATCCAGGGTGGTTGACCCCACGTGAAGCTGCACCCGAGGAGCCCCAGAGCCGACGAGCGAGTGGACCTGTATACCGGATTATTCTACCGACGACAGCCCGCCTTCCCCGGCACGGATTATGCTTTGTATACGTTGATTATTCCATGGATAAAGACCCCCGACACTGCCGTGTGTTGGAACCCCCCCCCCTGGAGAGGACGCAAGGTGAGGAGATGCTCTGCAAGACGAGGTCGCTTCACGTCTCTCCTCCGTGGACCGGAGGACGCCGGCCCACAAAGAGTCCACCTGCTTTCATCTGTGGTCCAAGGATCGCCGGCGCATTGAACGGCACTACAGTGGGTTCACCTGGGATACCCTTGGCCGGATGAGGCAGCCGGATTCTACCCCCCCCCCCCCTTCCTACTCCTGTCGGCTTACAAGCGACCGGATTAACCCCCCCTAGTGTATCCAGTATATAATCATTAAAGTATCATTGCTGTTATTCCTTAAACTATTCCAGGTCGTATATGTACCACCTGCGCCTTCAGAGATTGGACGTTCTCTATTGATATACCGACGAATACTCTTGCCATAAAAGTGCATACTAATTCCCATTCATAAATGTGATTGATTTGATTAAGTGCTTGCTCTACACACCATCGCTGTGTAGAAATAAAGACCTATTTCTAATTTGTACATTTGTGTTGGATCCGTTTCATCTACGTGACAGTGTTCATCATAATATATTTATGCCGTGTACTGGGTGGCCGAATATTAAGTACAAAGGTAGTGGTAGTAAGTATCATATCTAGTAATACAGTCAGGGAATTGTACCCCTCAGTTACACTAGTCAAGTCATAATTTAGTCACTTGTGGCATTTCGTGTAGTTAAGGCTATATGTTCCAGCGTTGTGTCTTGGGGGAATGAATGTGTCTTTGTCTTAGGGAAGATGAGGATATTGCAACGTGTGTGTGTGAGTTTTTATGGTCACTGATAAGGATCTGTGAGTGGTCTGGCTGTGCGAGAGAGAGAGAACCCAAGGGAACTAGGTTTTGCATAGTGTAATAAATGGGAGAATGTCTTCTGCTATAAAACTACATGATTATACATGTAGAATGTCTCTGCTATAACTTTCATGATTATACATGTCATATTTCAACAAAATCTAAGCAAATGAATAAAGGGAAGATGATTAAACAGAAGGTTTTGTAGATACAGTACTGAATTCTGCCATCCGGACACATGTAATTTGAAATATTATTATAGAATATAGAATACCAGGCCTATAAATGACCTTATTACATGGCGTTTTAACATTCGCCGAAATGCTTGATTGTGATTGGTCAATAGCACTCGTCAGAGGTCCGTTATTATTCGATAACAGACCTCTGCCGAGCAATAATGACCGCTGTTCGCAGCTGTAGCAATCAAGCCCACTGACACACACTGCATCAGTGCAGCCAATCAGACACACCTGCCGGCTGCCGGCGAAGCTGCCGGCGATGACAGCGCGGAGCGACAGAACAGAACTGCGTCTGCATTTGATCTCGTCTTGACGATGGTGTAAAATGAATTAGGTATATTGTTAGTAAGTTAGCCATGTAATAAGCTGGATAATGTATAGCCTATACTCTGTCATTGTCGCAAAATAATTGACCTTCACTGACGTTTAGAACACCTCGGCGAGGCGCCTCGGTATTCTAAACTCTAAATTCTAAATTATTTTGCGACAATGACCTCGTAGCTATACATTATCCCTTTCTTATTATAGCCAACTCGCACATCTATGGATTGGGCCAAATCTCCTCTTTCAAATGGCAGAGTTCAATTTGGATTTAGTATCTCCAGGCATGCACTGAAGAAGAACTCTGAATGAAATCTACTGAATGAACAGCAGTACTTTTATTCTGCACCTTTGTAAAAGCTACGTGGATGTATTATAAAAATAAAAATAAAAAAAATAAAACTATTCTACATAAAGATTTTATCTATAGCACCTTTAAAGTAGAATACGGACGGTTTACGACTGCGTTGAACGAGCAATGGACTTTGGTGGTCCTCAATGACGTGCTCATTTAATCTGGCCTGCATTTGTTTGCACAGGGTCTAGTCTATGCTGTTTTCAAATGCATTCTGATTCCAAATAGAGGATGAGGCAATGCCCTCTGGGTATCGCAGGTATTTATTGTGCAGGCAGGGAAAGCATCTATCATAATGAAAAGCACCAGATCTCTGGTTAAAGTTTACACATTTAAGAAATAAAAAGATTAAATGTTTTTTGTTTTTGTTTAATCTTCTCTGTTGAGCCACAACATTGTGAAGGAGTACAAGAAAACAGCTGTGAATTACCGGTAATGAATTTCGTTTTATAGTGTTTAAAGATGAGGGTGTTTTTTCCCCCCTTGACCAGGGTCTGTGAATGAATAACATACATCTTCCAATAATTCACCGTATTACCTTATTCTTCACCTGTTACATTGACACAAATCACACACCAACTGCAAGGTTTTGACACAATCCAGTTCTGTGTTCATATTCTAGAATAGAACTGAATAGACCCAGTTCTGTGTTTGATAAAGGACCTCCTATAGTTTCTGAATAGATCCAGCTCTCTGTTCTCTGCCCTCAGCTCTCTATTCAAGTGGTTCTATCTATTGCTCTATTTCACAATTTTCTTGTATACTGTGGTTCTGCCATCGCCATGTGTGCATATGCTCACTGCATGTACCTGTTGCTCCATCTCCACCCACTACAAACATGGGAACTATCTAACCCCTGTCCCAACCCCCCCGCCCCCCCCCCCCCCCATCTCTCGGAGTGCTTGTCTCGTAGTGCTGACCAAAGTGGTGGATGTCTTGGGGTCTTGGCCAATATTGCAGTGACTGCTCTACGTGCACCACCGAGGCCATGGATCAGCTTCTTACCGTCTTCTGTCCGTGGACTGTCAACATGGTTTGTGGTCTGTCAACGTGGTTTCATTGCTGGGTTAAGTACTTCTATTCTATTCACATAATATGCTTACTTCATATATCTATTCTATTCACATATATGCTTACCACTTGTATCTATTGCTATGTCCGCCCATTACAATCACACAAGCTGTCTAACGCCTGTCCAATCTCCCTGTCTCCCTGTGAGTTGCTGTTCCGGAGTGATGACCGGAGTGTCGTACGTCCCGTGATGAAGACCGGGAGGATGCGACCCTCGCTGCGTGCCCTCCTGTCTCCCTGTCTCCGGCTGTCTCGTAGTGATGACCGGAGTGCTGGACGTCCCGCGATGATGATGGGGAGGTTGCGACCCTCTCTGCGCCACCCCCTATCTCCCTGTCTCCGGCTGTCTCGGAGCGATGACCGGAGTGTTGAACGTCCCGTGATTAGGACGGGGAGGACACAACCCTCTTTGCGCCGCTCCTGTGCCTCGAATAGATCCGCTATCAGCTCTATCTTTAATCTTTCAAAATGTTCAGTTGCTATCAGCTCTATCTTACATTTTTCAAAATGTTCAGTTGCTATTGCATGCACTCATCTGTGTTTCACTACACACATGAGTGCATGCTTACCAACTGTCCGTCTGCAACACTACTATCACCGACATCTAAGAAGGGAGATCCCCCCTTGAATGGCCCTTCTAAGGTTTCTCTCCTCCACACTGCCTGTGGTGCAGTTTTTCCTATTGCTAGGTTTTAGTGAGTTTTTCCTTACCTTCGCGTGGGGTATGTCTGTTTGCATTCATTAATTTATTTTGCATTTATTTAAAATTTGTTGGACCTTATGGTGTTCTTGTTTTGTTCTTGACTTATTGTTATGTTTCTTCTTGACTTGTTTAAAGAAGACGTGTCCGGCCCATGGGGACATTAACGTGTGTTGTCGGGCCTTACAAATCTATTTGATTTGATTTGATTTGTTGGATAAAGGGTCTACTATAGGTTCTGAATAGATCCAGTTCTGTGTTTAATAAAGCGTCTAGCTGGAGGCAGAACCTCTGTATCCAGTTCACCAACAAATACCAAGACCTGGTCCAATAAACACACACACACACACACACACACACACACACACACACACACACAGACAGACACACACACACACACACACACACACACACACACACACACACACACACACACACACACACACACACACACACACACACACACACACACACACACACACACACACACACACACACACACACACACACACACACACACACACACACACACACACACACACACACGTCTAGACCATTTCACTGGAATAATGTTGCTATAGGAACAGTTTGGACCCAAAAGTATTTCAGTTATTGTTGCAAATATTGCATCAGGAAATAAACTTTTCGTCTTTCAAGAATGTTATTGTTGTTGTCACTTTGAAACTGTCTATACCCCTCTCTCTCTCCATCTCTACTCTATCTCTCCATCTCTCTCTATCCATCTCTCTCTCCATCTCGCTACTCTCTCTCTCTCTACTCTCTATCTCTCCATATTTTTCTCTCTCCAACTATCTACAGTACACTTTGAAACTGTCTATATTGGGGAGCTCCAGTAGCTCACCGCGTACCTCGAACGCTATTTCGGCGTCGGGGACAACCGTGCGCGTCACGGATCTGGGGTACACGAGTTCGACTCCCGGACTCGCCGTATTTTCTCAGAGTGTCTTTCCCCCGATCTATACCCCATTCAACCTGTTTCTGTCGGTCATGCTTGACCAGAAAAAAAAGCGATAAACGCTAAAAGAACCAGCTGACTGGTCAAATTTAAAAAAAAGAAACTGTCTATATTAGGGTGACCAAACGTCCTCTTTTCACGCCCTGTCCGGGCCATCCGGGGGGGGGGGGGGTTATAAATTCATGAAAATGTCCGGCTTTCACGGACCGTTTGCATGTACTTAAATTGCCTGGCGCATTGCACAGAATACTACGGTACTCTGTTGCGTGTGTGACGTAATCCCTGAGAAGCTTTGTGGGCGGCTCTACAACTATGCGCACACAAACAGTGTGCAGGGGACACCAAATGTACCGAACCATTGGAACAAATGGGAGGCGGAGTGCACCGTGTGCAAAGTTTGCAGATACACGTGTGTGTCCAATAAAGGTGCAGGCGATCTTAAAGCGCACATGGACATGTGCATTGTGCAAGTTGAGAGTTTGTCTGCAAAGTTGACAGACTTCTTTGTTCAACCCGGGAAAACAGAGGATGCTGTAAAGCAAAAAAAGGCATTTCCAGACTGACACAGCCAAAACGCTCAGTAGTGCGCACACTAAATCCGAAGCCAATGTGTTATAGCGCCCCACTCGACTCAATTGATGTCGCACATGAAGCACTCAAATCAAATCCAGTACTGTGGTGTTTCTACAGACAGGAGTAACCACGGAGCAGTGAAAATATTCCCAATCATAATACAGTACTTTGACTGGAAGAGTGGTGGCATGCAAACAAAATGAATCGAGGTTAAATACACCAAATAAGACAGCAGAAACCATTGCACAATATCTCATTGAAACATGGCAAAAAAAACGATTTGTCTGAAAAAGATATTTGTTAACTGGATTTTCTATTTTCTATTATTTCATATATTTTGTTATTTATTTTTGTCCGGTAAGACTTGAAAGAGAGCTATTATTTTGTTACAGGTTGATTTTTAAGTTATTATTGTGCCATTGAGATTTGTCAGATAATTCTAGGCATAATCAAGCATGCTGATTGTTGATTAACTTTGGTTTGGTGTGTCTTTGGTTATAGAGAGATATTGTTGTGTTATATACAGTAAAATAATGCACACGGATGTGCACACGCGTGCACACAGGAATGCGCCAACTCGACTGATGCGCAAACTCGCTAAGTACTACTTTGCATAACAATATGGTCGGTTGTCAGGTGTGTTCAAATACGTTCTCAGATACATTCACACAAAACTTGTGAATGAAATGTGTTACATTCCATTGAATGAATGAATGAATGAGAATGAATGAATGAATGAATGAATGAATGAATGAATGAATGAATGAATGAATGAATGAATGAATGAATGAATGAATGAATGAATGACAAGTTTATTTCTTGGACATGTTATTCTTCTTATTTCTTCAAACAACTCACAGTGTCTTGATATGTCAGACCAAACAATCATAACAACAAATTTAAAAAATCCTTAAAGGAAAAAAACATTTAAAAAAAGAACAAAGAAAAAACAGGAATTATAAACAAAAGAGCATTGTGTTTTGTTAGCAGACATGTCCAAAAAAGGAGTAGAGGGAAGCGTAGCTTAGCTACCCCCTTACATTTATATTTGTTCTTCCATTAATATGACTAGAATTTACATAATTTAGTATATTACAATATAGTATATTATTTTTACTTATATTAAAAGTTTACAATAAAAAACATGATTCACTTGACTGCAGTGAATATAGTACATCACTACATACACAATATAACATAATTTTGTTTATCCTCACTACTCATTTCTGTATTTTTCGAATGTGTATTTTTTTAGCTGCTTTTTAACCCTTTAATCGCCGTTGACGCTGAAACACGTCATTCCCTGCCATGCTCATTCTGCCGATGACGCTGGACAGCGTCTTTGATATCAATATTTCAAAAATCTGTGATCGAAATCATATTTCTCCCCCGGAGACATTATATGTACTGGTGAGCCCATGTCAACTCTCTAACGGTTCAAGAGCGCCATCTGGTGGCCGATCGGCCTGATCGCCCAGGGAAGAAACAGGAAGTGGAAGCTGGTGCTCATTTCAATTTGGTCCGATCACTCGCTATAGGTCCCGGGACTCTAGCTCGACACAATGGATAGTGATCCGTTGCCAATAACTCGATAAACAACATGATTTGGACGTATATACTATTATACAACCTGGAAATGGATCGGATATTTCGACATCCCATAATAGAAAAAATTCTGTTCCACGCTCATCTCATTTAATGTCTTCTATACTAACTGCTCTAATGATCATATCACCCACACTAGATGAATGATATAACGTTGCCCACGGAATTATAAACGACCCCCCGCCTATCCGGTCAACATCAGATCATACGTAGTAACTTCTAGAAGTACGTGCAGTTGACATTTTTTATCTCGCGCCGATTGCTATCAAACTGTATACAATCATAAATATAATGCATTTAGGGCTATAAATCACGTTCTGGAGAAAGCTGCAGAAACGATAAAAACATACTTATACTTTAGACCGTATTTTAGTATGAATATGTGAATGAAAAAGTATAACGTTGCTACACCCTGAGCAATAGATATAGGACTTTGAATGGGCCATGGTAATGTCAATTTAGCAATACAATTTAAAAAGTTATAGCCCTGCAAAGAAGGGGAACTTCTCCATGTTAAATAGGGCTGGCGAGGGATGGTAAATTATGAATTTAACCCTGGCGATCAAAGGGTTAAATTGTGCCACATGTTTACTCAGTTTGATGTATTCGGGTAAATTATTCCACAACTTCACTCCACACACCGATATGCACATGCTTTTCAGCGTGGTGTGTACCATTGGTTGTTTGAGATTCCCTCTCCCTCTTAAATTATACCATTTTTGAACCATTTTTGAATGTTGCCTGGGATTAGCTTGTATCTGGCTTTGTATATGAGGGCAGTTTTGTAATCCACTAGGTCCATACATTTCAATGCTTGTAGCTTTATAAATAAGTTATTGGTGTGTTCATAATATCCTACATTGTTGATTATTCTTATTGCTTTATTTTGTATGGTGCATATTGGCTGTAGAGTGCTTTTGTAGGTATTACCCCACACCTTCGCACAGTAGCTCATATATGGTAGGAAGAGTGTACAGTACAGTGGTTTAGAATGTGTCTTATCTTGCATAAAACACCAACACTCCGTGCCAATTTAGTCCTGACATATTTGATATGAGGTTTCCAGTTGAGTTTGTGGTCTATTATCACACCCAGAAATGTATTCTCAAATACCCTCTCCAGTTTAATACTATCAATCCTTAGTTCAACCGGTGTATTTACTTGTATATCACGTTTACCAAATATCATGAATTTGTTTTTTTTAATATTTAATGATAATTTATTTACACTTTCAGCTTGGTTAGCTCAGCTGCGACATCCTTTAAAAGCATTTGGAGGTTCTCTCCCTCACAGAAGACATTTGTATCGTCAGCAAAAATTTAATTTTTCAATATTTTAGACGCATTACCTATATCATTTATATACAGTATGAATCGTTTCGGGCCCAGAATTGACCCTTGCGGCACACCACAGATTATGTTTGACTGAGTGGACCTGTACTCCCCAAACTGCACAAACTGTTGTCTTTAGGGATGCCCCGATCACGTTTTTTGCCACCGATACCGATCACCGATCGTCGTGAGCCATATCGGCCGATACCGATCCGATACTGATCGTTTTTGATTAAAATAAATTAAAATGTATTTTATATAATTTTTTTTTATTTTTTTTTTATAAAATATATATATTATATAATTAGACTTGTACTTGTATTATCTGCGAGACATCGCCACCACGCAACAATCTCCACTGTCTGTGTGTACTCTAGTAGCCTCCAGCTACAGCCAGGATTCTCCGGAGCTGCAGCTGGACCTATACTCGAGTAGCCTCGAGCTACGGCCAGGATTCTCCGGCGCTGCACCTGGACCCTATTGGTATAACGTTACTTAACTGTGCTCAGCAAACCCTCAGCTCGAATACGCATCGAATCAGTGTTATAAGACATTGATATCAGGAGCTATCTGTAGCTACTGCTAGCCGGATATATAACGTTAATACAACGCCTCAGTGAATTATTTAGTTCAATGGGACATTTCGTTTTTAACAGTGAACTAACTTGCGCTAACGTGAGCTAACAGCTAACAGGTATCATACCTACCTACTATACTTGCTGGAGCGTTTGTTGATGTCAGGAGCTATCGGTAGCTGGCCGGCTAGATACCGTTCGGTTAGACAATGCCTCATCATGTATTAAACTAAAAGTGAATAGTTGACTGGGTCATTTTGTAACGGTAGCTAAGCTAACGTTAGCTCAGGGAGACAGCGACACGCCGTCCTCCCGTGTCTCACTAGACTAGACCCGTGTTTACATGCGTGCGGGAGGGGCTGGACTCGAGAGCAGATGCCGCACCACCGGTGTCTGAGACAGAACTCAGCGACAGCGAGTGAGATCGGGTTTGACGATCGGTGAAAATAAAACATTATCACCGATCACTGATCGCATATTTATACTGATTATCGGCCGATAACGATCGGTGGCCGATCGATCGGGGCATCCCTAGTTGTCTTTGTTCTAAGTAACTCTTTAACCATTTGAGCCCTACTCCTCTGATCCCATACCTTTCCAATTTTAGTAGCAGAATATCATGATTTATAGTGTCAAACGCCTTCTTCAGATCTATGAAGACCCCTATTGCAAACTTCTTATTATCAATTATGCTTGTCAGTTCTTCTACTAGGTCCATTAGTGCCAATGACGTTGAATGATTCGATCTAAATCCATATTGACTGTCTATAAGTAATGCGTGTTTATCAATGAAACTGTCCAATCGTGCAGCAAATACCTTTTCCATTATCTTTGAGAACTGGGAAAGGAGAGAAACCGGCCTGTAGTTGGTGAATAGATTTGTCTCACCGGCTTTGAAGATCGGTATCACTTTTGCAGTTTTCATTTTGGTTGGGAAGGCACCCAGTTTGAATGAGAGGTTACAAATATGCACTAAAGGGTCTGCTATGGCTATTATTACTTGCTTAATTAAGGTCATGTCAATGCCGTTCCAATCTGTTGATGTTTTATTCTTAAAATTGTTCACAGTATCCATAATTTAATTTTATCCGTATTTCTCAAGAAGATAGAAACTTGGGTTTCGTTCTTCAAGATAATTAGAAACACCTCCCCCTTGTGGCGGGGTTATCTACTCTGCCAATTTAGGCCCCACATTAACAAAGAAACTGTTGAAACCTTCTGCCACCTCATTTTTATTACTTACTGACTTTCCCTCATCTATAAATTGATCTGGAAAGCCAGAACTAGTTGCTTTATTTCTTATAATTGAGTTTAATATATTCCATGTTCCCTTTATGTTATTTTTTTTCTTTTTCTAATACATTATTATAGTACTCTTTCTTACATTTTCTAACAATATCAGTTAGTTTATTTTTATATAGTTTATAGTTCATTTCTTTCTCTTTATTTCTGTGCTTTATAAATTCTCTATATAAGGTGTTCTTTTTTTTGCAAGCATTCAACAGACCTCCCGTAATCCAGGGTTTGTAGAGGCAATTAGGCACTGTCTTTAGTCTGTGCTATGCGAGGGAACGTTAGGTTATGTATATAACCAAGTTCTGTTAATACTAGTGACGCTCAGCGTCTATTGCATATATCTCGCTTCAGCGTATATACACTGAATAAATTTCAAAATGTACCTTTACATGCCAGCATTCATCTGGCCACACCCCCATCCGCTTACCTACATAAGCAGGGATGGGACCACACACTCATCTCTTTCCCAACAAATTTCACCACAATGAAAAATCAAGGGCCGCAGCGGCGTCTAGACGCTGAGCGTCACTAGTATTAACAGAACTTGGTTATATACATAACCTAACGTTCTGTGTCATACTAGCTCTCGCTCAGCGTCTATTGCATAACAGGAGCTGAGCGGGAGCTAGAAGCTCGACAAATGAACCCCGCTGAGGCCCCCACAACCATCAGAACAGGGAGGGCCGAGCCCCCCCGGACCCCACCTAATGGAGGGCACCCCCCCTATTGGAGGTCCCCGGGAGGGCGACGGACCCGACCGTGCGAAGAGGCACTCAAGCAACTCGACGCACAGGGTGAGCAGACCGTGGCCTGACCCCACGACTACACACACGCACAACCCGCATGCCACCCGGGAACGAACGGAGGGAACAACCTCGTTACTGCCCCCAGAATCACGGGGTCAAGGGCAAACCCAACCCCGTGGCAAGGCCGTAGCAGCGGATCGTGAAGGAAGGCCCAGACCCACCAAAGGGACTGGACCCCCTGGAACGGGGGCCCGGAGAAGTCCATGATGCCAGCATCAAGACCCCACCAGGTGGGCACTTAGTGACCCCGCCCCCCACATCGCCAGCGTATTCGGACAAAGGCCCCTCAGCCGAGCGGGCCCTGCCCCCCAATAGTACACCGCCTGGCACACTGACCCTGCAGAACAGGCAGTCAGCATGGCCGTAAGCACACAAAAAAGGTTAACCAACGGAAGCAGGCAGCGCACCGGGGAAAAACCAGGCAACAGGCTGTAACCTGAGCCTGGAGCACTGCGGACGAGACAGGCGCCAAAGGAGTCAGCTGAAAACAGCCGCCCCGGCGGAAGGGGCGTATGCTGGCGTTGTTGCATGAACAAGCCTCCACTTAAAAAAAACCCACCCAGAGGGGTTGAGGCAGAGAAGGCTGACACGATTGGCAGACGTCATGAACGTGCAGGGGCACCCTCAACCGGGTAACCCGGGAGTTGACACTGCTCCAACACACCAGGGAATCAACCACCTTGGTGTTACCCAATGCGGTGGTTGTTCCTATAACCCCTCAAGAAAAAACTCCAAAACACACCTGCGGGTATACACCGGCTATACCGCAGTACAAGTGTTTCAGTTTTCAAAAAAGGGTCAACCCAGGCCTACGGGTCGACGAAACATTACTTCGGACCGGGCCCGGCGATACGGGAAGCACAGGGTCACCAGAGGAGGTCAAAGACCACCCCAACAGGCTCCTCTTCGCCATGCGTGAGAGAGGAGCGAAAAGAATGGAGAACCAGCCCCAAGCACACCGTACTTGGTATTCCCAGGCGGTCTCCCAACCAAGTACTAACCAGGACCAACCTGCGTAGCGGCCGAGATCTGACGAGATCGAGCGTGTACAGGTTGGCATGGCCGTAAGCCATTACGACAGTGCAGAGTACAAAATGTACCCAACCAGGGTCTCCATAGCGCTTAACCCTGTGACACCCGGACCGACCTGGCATTTTTCCCCCTGAAAAAGCCCAAGTCCCTCAGGGTACCAGAACAGCAGATCTGCATCCCCGGCGGACAACGGGTTCAACTGATCCGGACCAGCGTGACCAGAACCAGTCCCGTGCCCTAACCACGCCGACATGCCTACTCCAGGAGAAGGGGCAGATATGCGTGTTGATCTTAAACATGAAAAGAAGGCGCCACCCAGACGTTCGGTGCGAACCGCGCCCGGTGGCCCACCCCCAGGGCGTGAGACCCCTCTACATATGTTCAGATCCATTCCGTCATCATCCCCCAGATATGAACGAGAATCCGTCGACAACCAAAACATGTCGTCGGAAGAGGAAAACCTCCATCCCAGTTGCTTTATAAAAACGCTGTTTTAACCTCAAGCAACCAAGGCGTGCCAGTCAGTCGCCTGATTACAGAACACCCCGAGCTAGCACTATACGTGCGTCGGGACACAACCACATCAATGAACAGGCTACTTAGACCTGTCATTGAATCCCCAAGGCGCCCAGGGGAACGACAAGAGGGGTGTGATGCTCCCTAACTCCAACTCTTCTTAATAGAAAAGAAGGAAGCACCAACAGTATGTATCCCAGTCTACACAGCCGGGGGTAAACATTTTTCACATTTTTACATCCCACCACCCTCCCATAGGGAGGAGACGGAAATCCCAAGAGAGACTTCCCACGCGAGCTGTACAGATTGAAAAGAATATATTGCACCTTGAGCCATGTAAAAGTTTGGTTTTAAGGCTCTCCGGGGAGGAGGCACTGAACCCATACACACTCAATAATCGAATTGAATCGAATACACACACAATAGAGTAGGACTCCTTCTTGAGGTTCCACTCACCTTGACAATCTGAGGAGAAGGCTCTGTACTCTGAGGAGGCTCCCTCACATGGAAGGAGAGTCCCAACTCACAGAAGGCCCGAATAGGAGCTTCGTGAGGAGGAGCCCTGACCACCCCCCGAAACAGATCAATCATATGGACCTGAACAGCACACGGAAGTCCTACCAACAGAGACGCGCACAGTGACGTACTCTATGGCGGGGGAATTTCTGCGGTGCACACGCCCAATATTCCAGGGCGTGGGACCAGGAAACTCCCTCCCCCCCCCCCCCCCCCCCCCCTCACCCTGTAACGTGCCGAACCACAACGTGACAGGAACCTTGAAGGACAGGTGGGTTTACCCCTGACCAACAGAAAAAAGGGGGAGAAAAGGTTACCAGTTCACCCCTTTACGACCCCACACCCATGATATGATGTAATGACAAAAAAGAGTATGACACAGTCATAGTCAGCTCCATGAAGCGTCTAACAGCTTCACACAGCGCATGTGCCAACCTGCTATCTGATTTTTACTAAGGAAAAAACACAGAATAGAGAGGGCCCTCTCAAGAGCCCCGGTATCAGACTTACACATGTGCTTCTGTGGCCAGCCCAACCCAGTTGTAGGTCACACGACACACACAACCCATTATCACCTACAAAAAATGGCAAAAACACTCTACAGAGGAACGCCGTTTTTCATAATGAGAGAATACACAATTCTCGATTAGTATCGGCCACAGGCCTTGCTAAGCACACACGAAAAAGCGACCAAACAATCTTTTCTTTAGGAAAATAAAGTTTCTCAACTAAGCTAAGGGTTACATCGTATCCCTACCACACAGTGACACAATATAGTGTAACAACATGTCTGAGAGGAGGATGAAGAAGTCCCCAGGGAACCGGGGGGAAACACAACCCTCCTACTTTACCCTTAATACGGCCAGTTAAACAGGTAAACCTGTTAATATGTGAACACACTGTTCATTGTCATTACAGGCTGAGAAAAGAATCATTCTTTACTCATATGTCACTAAGCATAGCTTTATAGGTTAGTTTAACCCCCTTAGTTGTGAGTGCACGGTACAAGAACACACATGATGTTTCTCAACACAACAAACCAGATCATTTTCACATCTGTAATAAACAACCCGATTTGCATGGAGAAGCTAAATACCAGTGACAAGACAATTCACACATAACTCGCGTCGTATCCTAAATGTAGTGCAGCAACACACGTTTTGGAAAACATCGTTATTTACAAAACATTTAGAAGGGAAAGAAAGAAGAAGTGTACAAGGTCTGGTCAGGACCTTGCCTACCGGGAGCGCAGATCAAGTGAATTGCAGTCTCTAACATGGCACCGAAGTAAACACAGCCTCCTGTGTTTGATGACACGGGCAGCTCGCTGCTCCAACCCGCCGCTACGGTGCTCCTTGTTGACGCAGTCCTCGCCGGTCTGGCTCAGGGCAGGTTCGACGAACATCCTCTGTCAAAGATGACGTCGTAGAATAAGGGGGCGCTAGTGAGCGGTGAATGGAGTAGTCGCATTTTTCTGAGCTCCCTCCTCAACTTCTAATTTTGTATAAAAAACACACGTTTATCTAACAGTTTGCTTGAAAAAGTATCAACAGACTAAATATAACACTACCGCCGTGGAAAGTTGAGATTATATGGAACTTACCGATGGGAAGGGGCCAAACAAACAAAAAAAAGGCAACCGCAACTGGCAAACGACAAACAATTGCCACTACGAGACAAGCAGCAGCAGCCCAAACATCTGACGACACTGCCAGCACTGCTATTCTGGCTGCAATTGAAAGCCAGGGTAAGAGTCTGAAGAAAGCGATGGACGAGACCCGAGTCTCTATCACATCCCGTTTGGACAAGTTTGAAGCCACTTTGGCATCCCTGCAGTCCGAGCAGAACAGCGTGAAGCAGCTAGTGACGGGGATAGAAGTGACGGTGAACGACCACGACGCGCGTCTGAAACTCCTGGAAGAATCCCAAAAATCCTTACGGAAGGAAAACACAGAACTCCGGGCTAAGCTCAACGACTTAGAGGGCCGGTCCCGCCGGCTGAACCTCAAATTCGTGGGAATCAAAGAGGGCGAGGAGAAGGGAAGGCCTACTGACTTTGTGACCGAGTTGGTCTCGCTACTACTTGGCAGTGAAAACTTCACCAAGCCAATTAAAGTGGACAGAGCCCATCGTATCCTGTTAGCCAAGTTCTGTCAGCCGCGAGCACGGCCCTATTTACTACAAAGGATCCAGAGTGTATATTTTTCCTGATTATACAGCGGACGTGATGACCCAGCGCAGAGCCTTCAGTGATGTGATGAAGACCCTCTGAGAGGCAAATGTGAAATACAGCCTACGCTTCCCAGCCAAGTTGCGCGTCGAGCACAACTCTACTGTCACAATGTTTGGCACCCCGGAGGAGGCTGTGCGCTTTTCCAAGACTCTCTTAACTGATGGACCTGGTCCCATGCTGGCGGTCTCAAGCTGACTGTATATAAACTGATTTGTTGACTATTCAACATAAGACACGTGTGAACACTTTATTATTTTTCATCCACTGACTTGTGGAGGGACAGCTGTCTAGGTATTGGTAACTATAACGTTAACCGGTGCAATGCGATGCCTATTCTTTTGCCCAGCTGTCTTCGTGAGTATATGGGGATTTTGCCGTTCAGTTTTGGTAAGCGGCGGTGGGGGGGTGGGGGGGTTTATTGTGTTGCCAGTCCTTATTGTTATATTTTTGTATCTGAAGTCTCTTTCAAGAAGGTGGATAATCAATGGATTAAAATGTACTTCATATACCATGCTGTTTGTATTAAGATTGTTATCACTTGGTCGTGATGACGCAAGGGGTTAATATATCGGGGGGTGAGAAGCCTATTACGATGGTGTCATGGAACACTAAAGGATTGGGTAGTGCAGTTAAAAGGGGAAAAGTATTTGCTCATTTGAAAACATTGTCTGCAGATATTATATTTTTACAAGAGACTCATATAGCTCCAACGGAACAGAGGCGCCTGAGGAAGCACTGGGTGTCACAAGTGTACCAATCTGCTTTTTCTTCCAAAGCAAGAGGGGTTGCTATTTTATTTAGTAAATCTGTCCCATTTCAAATGACCACGGTAGTCTCCGACCCCGGAGGCAGATATGTCATGGTGTCTGGTAGCATTAATTCACTACCAATAACATGCCTGAATATTTATGGTCCTAACATTGACGACCCAAGCTTTTTTCGTAAAATATTTGACATAATCCCTGATCTGAATACCACCAACTTGATTTTAGGTGGAGATTTTAATTGCTATCTAGATCCCTATCTTGATCATACGTCCACTCGTCCGCCTCCGACCATTAATTCCGTTGGAGTACTAAACAATTTAATGCGTTCTATGAACATAGTTGACATATGGAGATTGCAGCACCCTAAAGACAGGGATTATTCTTTCTTTTCCCACGTCCACAAATCGTATACAAGAATAGATTATTTTCTTGTCGATGCTAAATTTATATCTAGTGTGCTGCAAACTAAATATCATAGCATCCTTATTTCAGATCATGCGCCAATCACTATGTTGGTAAAGCTGGCACTGCCACAGACGCGATACAGTTGGCGCTTCAACCCCTCTTTGCTCTCGGAGAAAGCATTTCGGGATCAAATGAGATCTCGACTCATTGAGTTTATGGAGACTAATGATACCGGTGATGTCTCCGCCGATACACTATGGGAGTCTCTTAAGGTGGTATTGAGAGGGCACATTATATCTTATGAAGCCTTTGGAAAGAGAGAAAGACGTAAGCGCCTGGCTGAGATTGAGGCACGGCTCCCCTCGCTGGAGCAGGTTTACAGACTATCACAATCCCAAATGGACTTAAATAACATTTTAAAATTGAAGTATGAATACAATTCTATTCTGGGCAAGCAGGTTAGTACCCTCCTCCTTAAACTCAGACAGAAGCACTTTGAACTAAGTGATAAACCAGACAGACTGTTGGCTAGGCAGCTGAGGGGTGTACAGGCCAGCCAGGCAATTCATAATATCAAATCTATATCGGGCAGCTTGCTGACTAACCCTAAAGACATAAATTACCGTTTTAAAGAATTGTATACTGGCCTTTATACCTCTAGATGCCATGAGGTTGAGAGCTTCCTGGACAATATTGATATGCCAGTGCTTAGTGATAAGGCAAGGGATGAGCTAGATGCTGATTTCAGCCTGCAGGAAATAACAAGTGCAATAAAGTCTTTCCCTAGCGGGAAGGCCGCTGGCCCGGATGGGTATGGGGCGGAGTTTTATAAAGCTTACAGTGACATTTTGGCCCCTCTACTTCTTAGAATGATTCAACATTCTATCACTAATAATGTCTTCCCTGACTCCCTTTACGAAGCAAATGTGTGCCTTTTACTCAAGAAAGGTAGGGATGGGACTGATCCAGCAGGGTTCCGGCCTATAAGTTTGTTAAATTTTGACCAAAAGACAGTTGCCAAGGTGTTGGCCACTAGGTTGGCTCAGCATGTCGGATCTCTCGTCCACTCCGACCAAACGGGATTCATTCCTGGCAGGCTTGCTTTTTCTAATATTCGGAAATTACTAAACATATTGTACTCTAACCAAAGAAAGGACACTAAGCCGGCGATCATATCACTTGACGCTGAAAAGGCATTCGACCAGATCGAATGGAAATATATGTTCAGTGTCCTCCAGCGCTTTGGTTTCGGTGACAGGTTTCGTTCTCTTATTGGAATGTTGTATGCTCATCCCAGAGCTTCCATTCTTACCAATTCTGATAGATCTGACTCCTTCCCACTCCATCGCGGCACCCGACAAGGATGTTGTATTAGTCCCTTACTGTTCAATTTAGCCCTCGAACCCCTGGCTATCAGTATCAGGAGTCATCCCAACATCACAGGAATAAAGTTGGGAAAGTATGAGAGCCGTATTTCGCTATATGCGGATGATGTGGTCCTGTATCTTGCTGATCCTGCCTCCTCCGTCCCATGCCTCCTAGATTTAATCAGGCAGTTTGGTACTTTTTCTGGTTACTCCATTAACTGGGAGAAAAGTGTGTTCATGCCCATCTCAGGGAGCCTAGACTCTTGCTTTACTGACAGCTTACCCTTTAAAATAGAATATGACCACTTCACCTATCTGGGAGTAGTTATACCAAAGGATCCCAAACTCCTATTTAAACTGAACTTTGGTGAAATGGTCTCAAAATTGAAGACAAATATGGAGAGGTGGAGAATTTTGCCAGTGTCTTTGGTGGGGCGTGTGAATGTCATAAAAATGGTGGTTCTCCCCAGGTTCCTTTACCTTTTTCAGAGTGTGCCTATTTTTTTGACTGCCTCTTTCTTTAAACAGATAGACACTATACTTCTGCCATTTGTCTGGGGCTATAAAGCACATCGTATTTCAAAAGCACACTTGCAGAAGCCAAAGCATATGGGCGGGCTGGCCCTGCCGGTATTCCAGCACTACTACTGGGCTGCTAATGCAAGGGCCATGACCTTCTGGCAAGATGACTTCATAGGTGATGCTACAGTAGCCATGGACGCGCCCAGGTGGCTAGACATGGAGGCGCATGTGAACCTAAAAAGCTCTCTTCCTGCAATGTTATTTTCTAAGTGTGATACGATTAATAAGATGGCTCTCAACAATTTTATCCTTCCGAACTCACTGAGAATATTGAGTCAAATCAAAAAGGTTTTCAAAGTACCTTCAACCTCGGCATATGCTCCAATATGTGATAACCATAATTTCCCCCCTGGTCAATCTGATATTGTTTTTTCATTATGGAAGGGAAAGGGACTGGCCACTATTAAAGATATATATGTTGATCGTCACTTTGCCTCATTTAACGAACTTAAGTCTAAGTTTAATCTTACAAGCTCACACTTCTTTCGTTACCTGCAGGTTAGAAATTATGTCCGCAGTAATATCCCAGACTTTGAGACATGTCCTGCTGATTACCAGTTTTATAATCTCATGAGCCGATCACCAGTTTCAAAACACCTGATCTCTGATTTTGTTTCATATTTCTCTGTCCAATCTATGGCTTCCTCCGACCACATTAAAGATGTATGGTCCACAGAGCTTAGTATGGAAATCTCTGATGAGATGTGGGAGGAGGGACTTAGCAGGATACATAAATGTTCTATTAATGCCAGAGTCCAACTTATACAGTGTAATGGCTTCTTGTAGGTCAACCAGGTAGTGTCTTTAACACGCACATTCCAAAAAATCCAAAACGAAATCCAAGGTATTATGAATTAAATTATAGATTTATTTTAAGCATCTAAATAAAACACCAAAAGAAAGATTCCAATACTCATAAATAATAGTATTCTAACACGGATGTGGTTTAAAGAAAAATGTATGACCTGGCACCTTCACCAAACATGTTTACCATGCCTAGGCCTTCTCTTCCTGCTCATTAAACCACCTGTGATTCCAAGAGTCCCCGCCCCCCACTCTCAACATGCACTACCGGCCTTCGGATACTAGGTGGGGTAAATGACTACAGAGGGGCAGAAACAAAATGTAAACAAATGATAAGAACACAATAGAATGGCTCCAACACACCGGCCCCTAATTGCCAAGCAAGGCAATAATCAATAGAAATGGAGCCCATATAATATAAGCAGCAATTACCATGAAAACTAATTTATATATATATTCTTTTTTACGGGTTTTCAAAGTCCATGCGTTTCTTGCTCTTCTTGAGAGTGTGCATTGTTCAATGATCGGTGTCAATCAGTATGTGTGTAGGTGTCGATGAGTCCGCTGATTCAATGTCAAGATGTTGCTTCTTCCAGGAGCAAACAAAGCTTGGTGATAGGTCTCTCCAATACGCCGCTCTTTGTTTTAACTCGAACACGACGAACCAGACCTCTGGAGCAGCTTCGTCTTTGTTTATGACTGTACTGTAGACAGAGACATCTTTTTTCACCTCAGGATCGTCAACAGAAACAGCATCAATCTCTTCAGGAGATCTTTGCCAATGTGATTCAGGGCTTGAGAGGAATCCCGGGCCTTGGATCCACCTTTTTGACTTCAAGAAAGCATCAACTCGCAGACCACGAGAGGCCTCATCAGCAGGGTTTAACTTAGAGCAGATGTATCTCCATTGAGATGGCTTTGACAGATATGTGATGGTGGCCACTCTGTTTGCTACAAAGGTCTGGAATCTTTTAGTTCTGTTAGAGATGTACTTCAGGACAGTCATGCTGTCAGACCAGAAGACTGATTCATCAAGTTGAAACTGTAGTTCACGTCTTAGCATCTTCTCCATACGAACAGCCAAGACTGCGGCTGTAAGCTCAAGTCTTGGAATGGTAGTCTGCTTTAATGGAGACACTCTAGCTTTCCCCATAACGAAGGCAGTATGTATGTCATCCTTGTCACTTGTGAAGCGAAGGTAGGTCACTGTCCCATACCCTGCTTCACTGGCATCACAGAAATGATGTAACTGGGCTGTCTTTATCTCAAAGTCTCTTGGTAGGAAACATCTGTCCACATAGAATGCATCTAGCTGGTGCAATTCGGTTTGCCATCTGTGCCACTGTTGAGCAATCGTGTCTGGAATGTCTGCATCCCAGCCACATCCGATCCTACACAAATTCTGTAGAATTATCTTGGCAGTTAGTATGACTGGAGACAGAAATCCCAGGGGATCGTACACAGAGCTGACAACTGAGAGGATGCCTCGTCTTGTAGTGGGCTGTTCTTTTACTGCCATGTTGAAGTTGAACGTGTCAAGTTCAATGTTCCATTGGGCTCCTAGAGCTCTTTCCATAGGGAGACTCTCCCTATCCAAGTCAAGGTTTTTTACCTCTTTGGCCTTGTCCTCTTCAGGAATCCGAGAGAGTACAGAGCGACAATTGCTTATCCATTTGGTCAGCTTGAATCCTCCCTTGGAACACACCTCCTTGAGGCCTTGATACAGTGACAAGGCCTGACCTTCGGTTTTGACAGACTTCAAACAGTCATCCACATAAAAGTTCTCTTTGATGGTATTGTCATCCGCAGTCTTCCTCAGTGCGAAGGTGGCACAGCTTGGAGATGATACGGCACCGAACAGGTGCACAGTCATTCTGTACTCAACAAGCTCTTGGCTGATGTCACCATTAGGCCACCAGAGGAAACGCAGCAGGTCAACATCTTCATCTGCTACCTTTACCTGGTGGAACATTCCTTCCACGTCAGCCATGAGGGCAATTAGACTCTGGCGAAAACGGAGGAGCATGCCGATGAGGGAGTTTGTTAAATCAGGTCCTTGGAGAAGCTCTTGATTCAGGGATGCACCCCGGAAAGATGAGGCACAATCAAACGCAACACGAATTCTTTTCTTTCTTGGATGGTAAACTCCGTGATGTGGAATGTACCACACTTTCCCGTTGTCACATTTTACTTGCTCTTGGGGAACCATTTCAGCATATCCTTTGTCGATAACATCCTGAAGAAAGTCTTTGTACTCCTCAAAGAATGTGTTATTCTTTTTGAACTTTTTCAAGAGGTGCAGTGCTCGCTGCTCCGCCAATGGGCGATTATTAGGCATCTTTACATCCTTCTTCCAAAAGGGTAGTTTCAAATGATAGTGCCCATCTTTTAGCATAGCAGAGCTGGACACAATCTGCATGAACTCTTGGTCTTCCATGGACATCTCGCTTTTGTCTGTATCATGCTGCTCTAGAAAGTCTTGATTATACTGCTTGATTAGCAGTTCCTCCACTCTTTCAATGGATGTACGGTTGACACTAATGCTAGGATGACCACATTCATCCAGGCCGATGTTATCATGGAGTGGCCCATTGACCACCCATCCAAGGAGAGTCTTTATAGCGTAAGGCCCATTACCTTCACTGCTGACGATTCTCCATGGTTCCAAAGCCTTAGGTGTGTTGACACCAATCAGTAGCTCAACATCGGCATCAATTTGCATTAACTCAACATCCATTAGATATGGCCACTGTCGGATATCGTCTTCTGTAGGAATGTTGTCCTTTGTGACAGGAATGCTTTGTTGAGTATAGCATTCTGGCAATTGCAGGAAAGAATCACTCTCAAGAGCAGCCACTTCTAGTCCAGAAACTTTAAAACTGGGAACAAGCCTTGACTGCCTGGTATCTTGGCCCATTGTTGTCAGAAGTATCTCCACCTTTTTTCCTGTAGCATTTAGCTTCGTCATCAACTTTTCAGTACAAAATGTACCGGTGCTTCCATTGTCCAGAAAGGCATATGTGTGCACAATCTTGCTTCCTTTCGAGAGCTTTACCTGAACTGGTACAATGGCAAGCGCACATTCTTTGTTACCGGCCCCAGTAGAGCCGCTGATATCTAGAGAGACCATTGCACTGGTTACTGGAGCTTTGTCTTTGGTGGCTTCTTTGGAAACATTTACCTCTGCTTGCATGCTTCCTTTATTTTCAATTTCTCTGTGCAACAAAGTGGGGTGGTTTCGCTGGCATTGTTGACAGGTCATGCGCTTCTGACAGTTCTTGCTCATATGTCCCCTTGTGAGACATCCAAAACACAGTCCTTTGCTTCTGAGAAACTCAACTTTCTCCTCGTTTGGTCTGTGTTTCAACTTCTGACAGAATTCCAATGCATGCCCATTATCACAAAAAGTGCAGCGTTTTTTAGAAGCATCCACTATGTTGTCCTGTTCTTTGTTTCTAGTCAGGCTTGCCTCCACAACTTTTTCTGGTATAACAGTTATCTTTGTTGCAAAACTGCTCCCTCTGCTGGGCGGTTTAGCTTTTTGCGTTGAGTCTGTATACTTAGGCTTTGTACCTGGTTTTTGAGTTGCAAAGTCTTGAATGTCCCCAAAGACTGGGTCCAATGCTATTCTGGCTTG
The DNA here is from genome assembly GCF_963971535.1 of Notolepis coatsorum. NCBI lineage: Eukaryota > Metazoa > Chordata > Actinopteri > Aulopiformes > Paralepididae > Notolepis > Notolepis coatsorum. Next base: position 34,045,672 of record NC_140169.1, on the reverse strand, counting down.
CTTCTCCACAAACTTTACTAGATCTCCAAACCTGGCTCTTCTTTTGTATCTTTCCTGAAAGTCACACACGGCTGATCTCCATTTATCACGGAGCTTGAATGGTAACTTTGAGACGATGGTTCTGAGATGCGTTGGATTTTCCAACTCCATCATGTGCTCCATATCCTGCATTGTATTACAACAGCCTCTCAAAAACAGTGCATAGGAACGCAAACCATTACCATCTTCTGCTCTAAGGACTGGCCAGCTCAGGGCTTTATCCATATAGGCAGTTGTTATTTTCATCTCATTGCCAAAGTTTAACTGAAGCTGTTGTCTTGCTTTGTTGTATCCTCTTGTAGGATCCATGTGTAAACAGCTGCGAATGAGTTCTCTCGGTTGGCCTGTTGTGTACTGCTCCAAATAGTAAAGTCTGTCTTGCATGTTATCGGTTTTACTCTCAATCCCATGTTGGAAGGCTTTAATGAATGACCTATAATGAAGTGGGTCACCACTAAACACTGGTATGTCTCTTGTTGGCAGTAGAGAGCTCTGCTGTTGCTTTATCAGGAATTGAGTGATGTAATTTTGTCTTTGGATAGCATTAGCAAGAGCATTCTGGTTATTGTTCACATCATCCTGTCTGTAACCTGCTCTTTGAGAGTCAAATACATTGGCACCTCCTGTATTGGTCAATGGTGTTTGTCTCAAGCTTGTATGCAGAGCAGGAGAATGGGGCCTTGATTTTCAAAGACTTGGTCTCCCTTTTGGAATCTTGTATTCAGTGGCATTGGATACATCCTGTAATGCTGGAGGATGTTTCTGTGTTAATGATGGTTTGTATTCATGAAAATTATTTTGCTCACTTCCATTCCAACTTGCTTTGCCATCCAGTGATGTTCTTATTCTTGCCTGAGCAAGAGAGGATTTTTCACCCTCTTCCAGTTCCAGGATCTTTATTTTTGCAATTGAAGCAGCCAGCTCAGCTTCAATTTCCAGTGCTTCTCTTTGTGATTTTAGTCTGGATATGGATATGGATTCTTCCATATCAAGCATGTGTTTCCTTTGCAAAATTGCAGCTTTAGCCTCCAAAGCAGCATGCTCAGCCTTTGCTCTTAGTCTAGCAGATGATGCTTTTGACGTTATGGATGCATGTGTCTTTGTGATAGAAACAGCAGAGATGCTGTCATGGGGATGGATCATATCCTGTAGGTTTGAATCCTCTTTCAACTTTACAGCACATTCTGATGTAACATCAACATTTAAACCCAAATTACTTGGCAAGTCATGGTTATCGGCATCCTTATCATCAAACTCCAGCACACCATGCACCCACATGTTAACTTGACTAAGAAAGTCTTTGAAATCCAAGAGCTTTGGTTCAAACCAGCTGGCATGATCAGCCTCTTTTTCCTCTTCAGGCAACATGTGCTGCACAGCCACTTGCATCTCCATAAATGTTGACAACAGATCATTGAACATGCAAACATGATAGTCCATATCATCTTTCTTGTCTTTTTTCATGAGTGTGATGGTTTCATTATTTTTCTTTGTCAACATGCCCAGCCTACTTCGCCGAGTGCCAATCAACTTCCATAACATTTCCTCATGACTGGGTTTAGCAGCATCGGCCATTTTGATTTCCAGTCACAGCTCTTTGTTCCAAACATCCAATTCAATACAGCATTTCCAGTGAGGCTTTACTTGTAAATCCATTCACAGTTGTGACATCATGATTCTGTGACATTTGTGACATTTGCTTCCAACAACAGATGACTTGTAGACAGTAGATGAGCATCTTTGGTTCTTCATTAACTTGATTTACTTGTAAATTAATTCACAGTTGTGACATCATGATCTCCATTGAGCTTCAAAACACTTGCTGTTAACAACAGATGAATGGTAGACAGTAGATGAGCATCTTTGGTTCTTCATTAACTTGATTTACTTGTAAATTAATTCACAGTTGTGACATCATGATCTCCATTGAGCTTCAAAACACTTGCTGTTAACAACAGATGAATGGTAGACAGTAGATGAGCATCTTTGGTTCTTCATTAACTTGATTTACTCACTGTTTTCATTGTTGTCCTTGATTTACTCACTGTTTTCATTGTTGTCTGTATTGTTCCAAGTTCAACTCCATTGTGTGGAATTCCATCCATGGTAGAATTTTTCTTTAAACTTTAATGTAATGGCTTCTTGTAGGTCAACCAGGTAGTGTCTTTAACACGCACATTCCAAAAAATCCAAAACGAAATCCAAGGTATTATGAATTAAATTATAGATTTATTTTAAGCATCTAAATAAAACACAAAAAGAAAGATTCCAATACTCATAAATAATAGTATTCTAACACTGATGTGGTTTAAAGAAAAATGTATGACCTGGCACCTTCACCAAACATTTTTACCATGCCTAGGCCTTCTCTTCCTGCTCATTAAACCACCTGAGATTCCAAGAGTCCCCGCCCCCCACTCTCAACATGCACTACCGGCCTTTGGATACTAGGTGGGGTAAATGACTACAGAGGGGCAGAAACAAAATGTAAACAAATGATAGATACACTAAGAACACAATGGAATGGCTCCAACACACCGGCCCCTAATTGCCAAGCAAGGCAATTATCAATAGAAATGGAGCCCATATAATATAAGCAGCAATTACCATGAAAACTAGTTTATATATATATGCTTTTTTACAGGTTTTCAAAGTCCATGCGTTTCTTGCTCTTTTGAGAGTGTGCATTGTTCAATGATCGGTGTCAATCAGTATGTGTGTAGGTGTCGATGAGTCCGTTGATTCAATGTCAAGATGTTGCTTCTTCCAGGAGCAAACAAAGCTTGGTGATAGGTCTCTCCAATACGCCGCTCTTTGTTTTAACTCGAACACGACGAACCAGACCTCTGGAGTCTGGCAGCTTCGTCTTTGTTTATGACTGTACTGTAGACAGAGACATCTTTTTTCACCTCAGGATCGTCAACAGAAACAGCATCAATCTCTTCAGGAGATCTTTGCCAATGTGATTCAGGGCTTGAGAGGAATCCCGGGCCTTGGATCCACCTTTTTGACTTCAAGAAAGCATCAACTCGCAGACCACGAGAGGCCTCATCAGCAGGGTTTAACTTAGAGCAGATGTATCTCCATTGAGATGGCTTTGACAGATCTGTGATGGTGGCCACTCTGTTTGCTACAAAGGTCTGGAATCTTTTAGTTCTGTTAGAGATGTACTTCAGGACAGTCATGCTGTCAGACCAGAAGACTGATTCATCAAGTTGAAACTGTAGTTCACGTCTTAGCATCTTGTCCATACGAACAGCCAAGACTGCGGCTGTAAGCTCAAGTCTTGGAATGGTAGTCTCCTCACTGTTTAAGAGAGAAGAGAAACGAGATGTTAACACAGTTTTACAACGGTGATTTTACCAACATCCGACGGAGCCAGCACAATTCCCATCTGGGCTGTAGCTGACGTGAACACGGATCTTCCGCTAACGAACATCCATGCCCATATTTCCTCGTGAGGGTATACTCTCATGTGTATATGAAAGACGGGGCCTCACGGTGACAGAGAAACATCCACTCGTCCAGAAAACACAGGGATCACCAGTGTTACTGGTCGTGGCCCACTAGTTAACTATAATGGGCTTCAGACCAAGGTCCTCCGCCGTTGCCTAAGAGGCTGAACAAAAGACCCTAATCTGGGGCCGGTTTTCGTAAACATTGTCAGCCAGCCCCCATAGCACTAACAGACAAGCGGAGCTCGCAAGCAACATTACTCACCAACCTGGAACCCACCACTTCTCACAACAGTCGGTGCGTCACTACAGTCCAGCTGCACCGTCGGAGGGTTTCACCCCGTCCAGCCGCAGCAAGGAGGACTGTAGTTGGGAGGCATGCAGCGGCGTGAACTCCCAATACGAAAACCGATGGAGGTTTTTAGAATGATCACCATCTTCCAGACACTCCAGTACGAAGACAATATCGCCGTATTTTCTCGAAAATAGTGAGAGAGAAAATAAAGATATGATGTCAACGTATCTCCTTGTTCTTCCTTTCCTCAGAGTAAATATTTTTCTCCACGTCAAGTGGGCATGTGAGCAGCACTTAGCTTGTGATGAAATTTGAGAAGGAGATGAGTGTGTGGTCCCATCCCTGCTTATGTAGGTAAGCGGATGGGGGTGTGGCCAGATGAATGCTGGCATGTAAAGGTACATTTTGAAATGTATTCAGTGTATATACGCTGAAGCGAGATATATGCAATAGACGCTGAGCGGGAGCTAGTATGACACAGAACATCTATGCGCATGCGCGGGAGAGCGTGCATGCGGCGTCATTAAAACATAGTGCAACCAGTCGTCCCATGAGCAACGCATGCCTGAGTATCCTTAAGTATCTCGAGGCTGGGGGGGCAAAATATGGTCACCCTAGTCCAGGGAGGGGCAACTGGCGGCCCGCGGGCCGCATGCGGCCCTCACCGACGTTCCATGCGGCCCCAGGCCAATATATAAAAAAAAAAAAATTATAATATTTTTTTATTTTTTTATTTTTTTTATTTTTTTTATTTTTTTGTATTGTATTCGACTAAGAAGAGTTGGCAGTCGACTATGGCTCCTTTCGATCGATTAGTCGACTATTTGACTAATAGGGGTCAGCCCTAGTGTGGACATATGAAACGCTGTTGAAAGTGCCGTGCAGCAATATGGGGGTTTTGATAAACTGTCGGCTGTTGTTACCGATGGAGCACCGGCAATGAAAGGAAAACACACAGGATTCGCCGGGCTTCTATGGCAGAGTGGCGTTGAGTGTCCAATGCTGCACTGCATTATACATCAGGTAAGTTCGCTAACATAATTTCCATCTATTGTGGGTCACTATAATGACCAATGCGAGTCGAGTGTAGTCAAATCGTTAAATCGTTTTTCTTTTTTTTCATCTGATATAGGAGGCTCTCTGTGCCAAGAAGCTTGACTACTACAGCCATGTTATGGATTTGGTTACCAAGGTTACCAATCTAATTCGTGGAGGCAACAGGTCACTAAACCATAGAAAGTTTGTCTCCTTTTTGGAAGAGATGGACACTGATTATGGCGACTTGCAGCTACACACAGAAATCCAATGGCTGAGCCGTCGGAAAGTACAGGAGCGACATTGAAACACTGCAAATGCAATTCAATGATCGGTTTGAAGATTTCAATGGCATGCAGTCACGGATAGCGCTGTTTGCCGGCCCCCTCACCGCTACGGTGTCAGAGCAGCCCCCACCGTTGCAGCTTGAACTGTGCGAGCTACAGTCAGATCCTTTTTTTCAAGCAAAGAGAAATGAGAGGGGAATTTCGTTTTGGAAACTGCTACCTGAGCCCCGCTTCCCACTCCTCAGGGACTTTGCCCTCTCTATGGCCAGTATGTTTGGGAGCACATACATATGTGAGAGCAATTTCTCAAACATGAAGCACATCAAGTCAAAGTAGAGAAACAGGCTGTCGGATGAAACATTATTTCATCTGATGCAGATTGCATGCACAAACATTGAAGTTGACATTCCTGCTATTGTGCGCCAAATGGAGAGACCACAAGTGTCTCATTAAAGACAGGGGGGGAGGAGATGATGAAGAGGTGTAGAGGGGGGAAGGAGATGATGAAGAGGTGTAGAGAGGGGGGAAGAGATGATGAAGAGATGTAGAGAGGGGGGGGAGATGATGGAGAGGTGTAGAGAGGGGACCATTATTATTATTATTATTATTATTATTATTATTATTATTATTATTATTATTATTATTATTATTATTATTATTATTATTATTATTATTATTATTATTATTATTATTATTATTATTATTATTATTATTATTATTATTATTATTATTATTATTATTATTATTATTATTATTATAACCATTATTGACCCACTGTGGGGCGAGGGTGAATGTCATGCCAGTTTGATAAAGGGTCAATGGGAGGCATGTAGTATTGCACTTTACTTTACTTGCACTTTACTTGTTTACTTTTGTAGTGTTCAGATAACACTAATAACACAAACACAAAGCAGCATTCCTGCTGCATTTCACTACAACAGTAAATCAAAAGTGCAATAATAAATGATTTTGTTAAATGTATACACTTTTATCCTGCTACTAAACAAAACATTCCTGAGTGCTTCATATCCATAACATGCATTTCAGTGTTATAATGTTTTGTTTAGTAGCAGGATAAAAGTTTATACATTTAACAAAATCATTTATTATTGCACTTTTGATTTACTGTTGTAGTGAAATGCAGCAGGAATGCTGCTTTGTGTTTGTTGAGCAGTGGGCTTTAAGTTCATACATTTATTTTATTAGAAGCCTTAATTATAATTGATATTTTTTGTATATATATGGGGTTACACAGCAATACTTTTAAATTCAGCTGTTTATAAATTCATAAAGTTGAAATTGCATTACTAAATGCATTTGAAATGGAATAAAAACAAAGTTACAACAAATTATAATTGTTTATATACCTTGTGACTATTAGGGCTATTTGAGTGATTACTGGCGGGACTGCCGATAAACAATGCGGCCCCCCAGATTGATTGTGGACATTTTGTGGCCCTCACCATATACAAAGTTGCCCACCCCTGCCCTAGTCTATACCCCTCTCTCTCTCCATCTCTACTCTCTCTCTCCATCTCTCTCTCTCTCTCTCTCCATCTCTCTCTCTCTCTCTCTCTCTCTCTCTCTCTCTCTCTCTCTCTCTCTCTCTCTCCATCTCTCTCTCTCTCTCTCTCTCTCTCTCTCTCTCTCTCTCTCTCTCTCTCTCTCTCTCTCTCTCTCTCTCTCTGTCTCTCCCCTGATCCTATAAACACTTTACTGCAATGCCAATCTCAGGTTGAATAAACAAATGAATACTTTGTTCATCTCTCTCTATTTTTCTCTCTCTCTCTCTCTCTCACACACACACGCACACACACACACACACACACACACACACACACACACACACACACACACACACATATTCATAAACACATGCCGCTTTTAAATTCAATATACTTTCAAATACCAGCCTTAGGTCCAGGTTCCACAAACTAATTTATTTCTAATTATCGGTAATGCTCTATGCGGAGGTCAGATGAACTCTGATACTCTGGCTTCTCATCCAGAGTCTCCAGCTGGATCTAGTGTGTAGTGACATGACCTGCTGTTAACGTCAACACACAAAGAATCACACACTCACACACACACACACACACACACACGCACACACACACACACACACACACACACACACACACACACACACACACACACACACACACACACACACACACACACACACACACACACACACACACACACACACACACACACACACACACAGAATCCTACACACACACACACACACACACACACACACACACATACACAGCAGGCTCGCACATGAATGCACACACAGATAAATTCGATGCCAAGCGGGAGGTTTAAGGGATTTGGGCACCAGCCTGGCAAATCCAGTTAAAAACAACAGAGTCTGGGCAGGACGTAGCCTGCAGTATTGTCTTATCTCCTGGCATCCTATGCATCAATCCCAACCCAAATATCTTCAATTGGACCGCTATTGAGTGAGTTGTGTTGCATAGATGTGAACCATCTCTATGGCCAGTAGTCATTCAGTCACGGTTGGTTAGCCGCTCTGCCCCTAGCGGTGGTTCTTGCTTAAAATTATGTAAATAAAGTACTTATCGACCACAGGAAAAGGGTACATTGTTGAAAAATACATACTATGTTGTACAAGTACATTGTATGTTATATGCCAACTTCTTGATGTTGTACCCCCCTGACTAAACGTATAATAAACCTCTATGGAGAAACCATGGCACCCCCCTGACTAAACGTATAATGGAGCACTATGAAGAAACCATGGCACTCCCCTGACTAAAAGTATAATGGAGCTCTATGAAGAAACCATGGCACTCCCCTGACTAGGGTGACCACCTGTCCCGCGACTCGCGGGACAGTCCTGATATTGGGCCGTTTGTCCCGCGTCCCGCAACAACAAAGCAATGTCCTGCAATTCAAAAAAAAAAAAAAAAAAAAAAAAAAAATTATTTTTTATTTTTTATCTTTCAAAGATTATTATTTAAAAAATGTTTTAAATGTTGTTAATTTAATGCCTCGTTCCAATACCCTCTTATATTTAAAATAAAAAAATCGGGCGACGTCACAAACCAATGCATTGCGCAGCCGAGCAATAGTATCCATCTGCAGGACCACAGCACCGACACATTTAGGACCGCGACACTTTGCGGACCCACACTCTCCAGAACCTCGCTCCCATTGGCTGATTTGGGTCACGTGACCGTCCCACCCAATGGCCTAGTGGAGAGTGTGGGTCCGCAAAGTGTCACGGTCCTGAGAGTATCGGTGCTGTGGTCCTGCAGCGGGATGCATCTCCAGCCGAGGCTGCTGAGCAGCTCACTCGAGTCGCGCTGCCTGTCACCTGTCCGAGCCGGTGTTCTGCAAAATTCTACTACTCTGCTGAGAACTGCTACCGTAGCGCGAATCGCCTATATGTTTGGACAGCTGGGTGACGTCACCCTATAGTTCACTCCGAACTCCAACAGGTGTACCGACATTTTATCATCTACAAATACATTCGGCTGCAAAGCCAATTACATGCAAATATTTACATGCATATACAGTTCAAAAGGTGCAATGAAAAACATATGTTTAAGATATTGTTTAAGATATATCAACAACAAGACTCAACAAGACGTTCGTCAGCAAGGTGGCAGGATATTGTAGTGTGAACGATTGTGGGTCATGCGAATGCGTGCCAGCAGGTATAGTAGAATTTCGCAGAACACCGTTTCAGATGATCCCCAAAAGGTAGAATGCAGGATCTGCCACTGACAGGAGCTTCACCATCACACATGGAGGAGAGGGGGACGTCACATATAGTTGTTCAGCAAGTCTGGCCCGACTATTATTGAGAACTGAATCAATCAGAGGGTCGGTTTGTTATAATAACAGAATACACAGGGAGTATCGCCGGGACACTGTCCAGAGGGAAGGGGGCAATAGAATCCGGAGGCTAATATCCCCAAAACCGGCGGTGAGTTTAATAAGATTAATAACAAAATGAGCTATATATAGCCTACCGTCTGCGTCGAATATGATATATAGGCATTTAAATAATAAATACATTTATTTAATTTTAATTAGCAATAAAAAAAATGTAAATACTTTTTTTTTTTTTTTTGCCCCCCCCCACCCCCCCCACGTGTCCCGCATTGTCCCGCAAAAGCAGTGCTGCTGTCCTGCGACTGAACCATTTTGACCTGGTCACCCTACCCCTGACTAAAAGTTTAATGGAGCTCTATGAAGAAACCATGGCACTCCCCTGACTAAAAGTATAATGGAGCTCTATGAAGAAACCATGGCACTCCCCTGACTAAAAGTATAATGGAGCTCTATGAAGAAACCATGGCACTCCCCTGACTAAAAGTATAATGGAGCTCTATGGAGAAACCATGGCACTACCCTGACTAAAAGTATAATGAAGCTCTATGAAGAAACCATGGCACTCCCCTGACTAAAAGTATAATGGAGCTATATGGAGAAACCATGGCACTACCCTGACTAAAAGTATAATGGAGCTCTATGGAGAAACCATGGCACTCCCCTGACTAAAAGTATAATGGAGCTCTATGAAGAAACCATGGCACTCCCCTGACTAAGGGCCCTTTCTCACTCACCCTATTCGTTTCTATTTCGTTCCGTTCTGGCCCGTTCCGAGATCTGATGCGAACCCCCCCCCCCCCTCTCTAGTTTGCGTACACACTGCAGTCTTGTTTCGTTCCGGGTTCTGTTCACGGTTTGCCTTTTGAGCGTTTACGCTTGCCGTAGGTGATGATGTCACGTTCGAAAATGTAAACACAGGAAGTGTTAACATGGTGCTGGAGATTGGATGCTGATATAAAATGAATAAATAAGCAATAAATATGAAGTTATATTTGAACCTCTGTTGTCAAGCCTTGTCAATATAACCCACCCCATTTTATCACGAATGGATGGTGTTGTAGAGTTCGCTTTTGAGCGTTTCCCAGGGCTAACGCTAAGCTAACGGTTAACGCTAGTTAGCTTAGCCTAGTCTAGTATAGCCTGTAGCACTTTTTCTTTTCAGCAAAGAACGTGCAATAAACAAAACGGATACATTCACTGTGTGTTCTGCCTCTTTTCTCACGAATGGAACTCTGTTGTAGAGTCCGCTTTTGAGCGTTTTGCAGGGTTAACGTTAACGCTAAGCTAACGCTAGTTAGCTTAGCCTGTCCAGCAGCTAACATTATCCCATCGTTCATGGCAATTATATTACATGTCATTGATCTACTGGTCGACCACGGCCGACTGGTTGGGCACCACTGGTCTAATAGAAATAAATGCATTCAAACAAGAAACTAATGTATAGAAAATAGCATGGCAAACAAAAATTGCCAGGACTAATGCGAGCCAGGGAAGTGCTGTGCGTTTGTAACGTGCGTTTGTAACGTGGCTTCATGTTTTCATCCACTTGTTTTTGGTTGAGGTCTGAACTCTCAAATTGCCCATAAATATCGTTTTTGTGGGTATTCTCCAGTTGTTGCTGTGTGTGGTGTTATCTGCCCAAAATTCAAGCAAGCATGACAGTAACGACGCTGTGTGTGTCACGCCCCCCGCACCCGCACGGCCCGATTCCGAGACCACCTAATCCAACTGATCCCGTTCAGCGGGGGGTAAAACGAATCAGCGCTGTTTCGCATCCCAAAAGGGGTGAGTGAGAACACTCCCCCCCGTTCCCGGGAGCAGTGATTCGATCCCCAAACGTAAGTGAGAAAGGGCCCTAAAAGTATAATGGAGCTCTATGAAGAAACCATGGCACTCCCCTGACTAAGGGCCCTTTCTCACTCACCCTATTCGTTTCTATTCCGTTCTGTTCTGGCCCGTTCCGAGATCTGATGCGAACTCCCACCCCCCCCTCTCCCCCCTCTAGTTTGCGTACACACTGCAGTCTTGTTTCGTTCCGGGTTCTTTTTACGGTTTGCCTTTTGAGCGTTTATGCTTGCCGTAGGCGATGATGTCACGTTCGAAAATGTAAACACAGGAAGTGTTAACATGGCGCTGGAGCCTGGATGCTGATATAAAATGAATAAATAAGCAATAAATATGAAGTTATATTTGAACCTCTGTTGTCAAGCCTTGTCAATATAACCCACCCCATTTTATCACGAATGGATGGTGTTGTAGAGTTCGCTTTTGAGCGTTTCCCAGGGCTAACGCTAAGCTAACGGTTAACGGTAGTTAGCTTAGCCTAGTCTAGTATAGCCTGTAGCACTTTTCCTTTTCAGCAAAGAACGTGCAATAAACAAAACGGATACATTCACTGTGTGTTCTGCCTCTTTTCTCACGAATGGAACTCTGTTGTAGAGTCCGCTTTTGAGCGTTTTGCAGGGTTAACGTTAACGCTAAGCTAACAGCTAACGCTACTTAGCTTAGCCTGTCCAGCAGCTAACATTATCCCATCGTTCGTGGCAATTATATTACATGTCATTGATCTACTGGTCGACCACGGCCGACTGGTTGGGCACCACTGGTCTAATAGAAATAAATGCATTCAAACAAGAAACTAATGTATAGAAAATAGCATGGCAAACAAAAATTGCCAGGCCTAATGCGAGCCAGGGAAGTGCTGTGCGTTTGTAACGTGGCTTCATGGTTTCATCCACTTGTTTTTGGTTGAGGTCTGAACTCTCAAATTGCCCATAAATATAGTTTTTGTGGGTATTCTCCAGTTGTTGCTGTGTGGTGTTATCTGACGTTGTGTGTGTCACGCCCCCCGCACCCGCACGGCCCGATTCCGAGACCACCTAATCCAACTGATCCCGTTCAGCGGGGGGTTAAAACGAATCAGCGCCGTTTCGCATCCCAAAAGGGGTGAGTGAGAACACTCCCCCCCGTTCCCGGGAGCAGTGATTCGATCCCCAAACGTAAGTGAGAAAGGGCCCTAAAAGTATAATGGAGCTCTATGGAGAAACCATGGCACTCCCCTGACTAAAAGTATAATGGAGCTCTATGGAGAAACCATGGCACTACCCTGACTAAAAGTATAATGGAGCTCTATCGAGAAACCATGGCACCCCCCTGACTAAAAGTATAATGGAGCTCTATGGAGAAACCATGACACTCCCCTGACTAAAAGTATAATGGAGCTCTATGGAGAAACCATGGCACTCCCCTGACTAAAAGTATAATGGAGCTCTATGGAGAAACCATGGCACTCCCTGACACTGTATGTAGTATACTATATACTGTATGTAGTATGTACTGTATGTAGCATGTACTGTATGTAGCTGATTGTTGGCTTTGCTTCAGTGTTTCTTCTTCTCTTTCGTCACGTGTCAGGTCATGGAAACACAGGAAGCTTTTTTCTTTTTCTTGTAAATGTTTATATTGAAAAACTTTATGGTTGATGCTCAATACAAATATACAGTAGAAAGCCCTGTCTCACGCACGATGGTGTGACTGTTAACAAGAACACGTTACTGTTTTTGAGGATGTTTGGAGCTCCTGCAAAGTGAGCCAGAGAGAGTTCACCTTTGGTTTGTTATGTATGTGGTATTAAGTATTAAACACAGCCTAGAGCGTGTTTGATACTTCTTGCGATATGTGCGGTCTTACAGTCTATAGTGCGGACCCTAATGTGTCTGGCTGTGTGATTATGTTATCAAGAAAAATATTTCACCAAGATAGCTTAACTTGGCATGAAAGAGATATATGAAAGAGAAAATTGTCATTCAATCAATCAATCTGCACGGTGATTGATTGAATGAACATTGTATTAACAGATTGCAGAATGGGTACAATACAGTACGGCTCAATACACACAATTGTTAAGGGGATGCAGACCAGAGAAAGACTTTCGTCTTGTTTACATCAGGGTCCCCCATTTTCAATTCATAATGAATTTTAAGTAAGGGTGCAACTTGCTCCGTGCAATCCATTCTTTGTGGATCTAGCCCTTAGTGACCAAACATGGCACTGAAACCAAATAATAACACAAAAAGATAGTTTTAGAAATATAGTCACAAATATAACATTTGTGAACGTTACAGGACAGTGCGCACGGCCTCCGTGAACGCCAGGGCCGTTTCTGAGTTGTGTTTAAGCATTACATCACGAGACAGAGTGGGTTATAGAAATTAGATCATGCCTATGGGTGGTTGTTAGGCCCGAGGCGCAGCCGAGGGTTGTTAGACCCCCATAGGCGTGATCCAATTTCTATAACACACTCTGTCGTGTGATGTAATGCTTTTATACAATGGCCGAATTCATCCAACCTTATTGCTATACAATAAACACACATTCATTCAAGATTTATTGACAAAACCATCCGCAGAAAAAGTAGTTCCAAAAAAATTCAATAAAAAGTTGCCTCCATGTGGAAGTAGCTCGGAGGTGCGCTGTTTCAAGGCAAGAATGCAGTGAGCATGGGTTATAGGTTTGATTGATTGATTGATTGCAAATTTTATTAATGTCCGCCTTGTTTCGAACTGGTTAAGAACTGTTAAGAACTTCATTCTTAGATGCTTCTATAGAAAGTAGGTAAAAAAAATTAAAAAATTTTCTTTACCCTATAGGAGGCAATTTCTTTTAACCTACTTTCTATAGAAGCAGCTGGGAGGAGCGCTGTTTTAAGTGAGCGTGGGTTATTGAATTGATTGATTGATTGATTGGAAATTTGATTGATTGGAATGGTTATGCTTAGAGTTTGGAATCAGGGCTGGTGGTCTATCGCCCTGCTCTAAAGATAAACTCTAAGCATAACTGACTTCGAAAGAGGGCGACTTCGAAAGAGGGCCTAAGCCTAACCAATTTGAAACAAGGCGGACATTAATACAATTTTCAATCAATCAATCAATCAATAAAATAACCCACGCTCACTTAAAACAGCGCACCTCCCAGCTGCTTCTATAGAAAGTAGGTTCAAAAAGAAAATTGCCTCCTATAGGGCAAATAAAACTTCTTTCTTTTTAACCTACTTTCTATAGAAGCATCTAAGAATGAAGTTCTTAACAGTTCTTAACCAGTTCGAAACAAGGCGGACATTAATACAATTTTCAATCAATCAATCAATTCAATAACCCACACTCACTTACAACAGCGCACCTCTGCGTGTTCCCGCGATTTATATTTTGTTCCACAATTACTCATGACCCACCAATTACATAATCCAACATTGTGTAAGAAACACATTCGCCGTGACAGAATCGTTTTTGATTTAGTCGTTATGACGCTTTCAACATATCCATTCGTAAAGATTATTGTCCGCCATCTTGCTTTCATTTCTAAAACCACGAACGGCGGAGTGATTGTAATTCGGTTGTGGGCGGGTTCTGGGACCACGAGTGTGGGTTATAAGAAATAACCATGTGTAACTTGACTGTTTCAGCCAATCAGAATCGAGAAATTTGCATGCCATTGTATAATCATTCATAGTTAAAGACAGTAGAGGTTACAGTAAGTACTTTCTGGTGATGATGTATCACATTCACACTCTGATCTGGATTGACGTTACACCTGCAAACACATGAGCTGTCCAAAAGAAACGTCTAAACTGAGTTATGTGTTAGTTCAGTGCAATAGCTCAGTTCTTGCAGTCGGAATGGTATAGCATTCAACAGCGCCGTGCAAAAGTGTTACAACCCTGAGTCGTATTAGTATGTTCTCTCTATCTCTCTCTGCCCGTGTTTATGAAAGAGTGATGGTTTCCAGCTGGTGGATTCTGATGGTCTGATGGGTGTCCTGTCTGTCTTAGCACCTTGCCTGGGAGCTCCAGGCCAGACACCAGAGCCAGAGAGAAGAGCAAATAATGTCTCTCGTCACCGTCCAAGCCAGCAGGTTTAGCAGTGTTCAGTGTAGTTACTTTATGCTATTCTTCTAAATATTTATATTTATGCTAATCTAGCCCACAGGTGTAATGCTATTCTGTACTGTTATGACCTGCGTTGCCTTTTCTTACTCTCTGCATTGCTTTTATTCTGTAAATTTTATGCCAATTGTATGCCTATATCTATTTATATTATGTCTATTTTATGTCCGTTTTATGTAGGTGCTATACAAATAAAATGTATTATTATACTAGTATACTTATAGCTATCAGTCATCATTTGTGTGTGGTTTGGGACCAGGGAGAGGGGGTCCAGGTTATGTTCTGGTTCCCCCAGGCTTCGACATGACGACGGACACAGTGCAGTTGTTGTGGGGAGATGTTAGTCTTGTGAGGAACTGTCTATCACCTGGTAAATAATAATAATAATAATAATATTAATAATAATAATAATAATAATAATAATAATAATGCAGGACCTCTTTAGAGAGGTCTTTATTCGGCATGCAACGACACAACGACATGCAATGGGCGGCACACACAGAGGAATACACACACACACACACACACATGCAATTGTCTTTCTGAGGGTCGCAGAGGCGATTGAGCTCTGCTCTTAACCCATGCCATCGTCCTTCCCCCCAAGGGCTGCCGGGAGCAGACAGGGCGTCGGTGAGGTACCATGCCCGGGGACCAATCCAAGTGCCCGTCTTCGTCAAGGACGCGACAGCGTCAGCCATCTGTTGTGCATGTTTTTCCATTGGGTTTCTTTTATCGGGGAGGGGAACCCTTGTGAGCACGGGGAGAACATGCAAACTCCACACAGAAAGGCCTAGGAGATCCCCCACCTGGGTACCTGGCATCGCGGACACCTGGTGAAGCGGGAATCGAACCCTGGACCTTCTTGCTGTGAGGCGACAGTGTTAACCACTACACCACCATGCCGCTAACCGGGTGGCGTGAACACTTTGGGCAACGCAGTTGTACTTCCGCGTTTCTCTGATTGGCCTAGCGCACACATGAGCCGCGACGCGCTCCTCAGAGGCAGGAATACTAAGCTCCCCCTTAAGCTCCAGGAGAGAGGAGAGAGGCTGAAAACCCGCAGTTCTTGCCCGACTGATGGGAGCCGAATCCCGGATCCGACTGTCACTGTGTGTTGTTGTAGCCACCGGGTAAATCGCGATTTTTTTATTTGTTTGTCATGACAAACCAATTACATAATCCAACATATGTGTAAAGGCACAACAGTTAACGGTATCTTTTTTTAATGATTCGTTACGGCGCAATCAATACTTCCATTTGTATAAATTGCGTTCGGGACCTCCATGTTTTGGGGGTATTCATCAGAAAAATTGGATCCGGGATTCGGCTCCCATCAGTCGGGCAAGAACTGCAGGTTTTCAGCCTCTCTCCTCTCTCCTGGAGCTTAGCGCTCGGCCAATCAGAGAAACGCGGAAGGCGCTCGGCCAATCAGAGAAACGCGGAAGTACAACTGCGTTGCCCAAAGTGTTCACGCAACCGGGTGTCCAAGACACACTTGCCTGTGATAGCGGTCTAGGGTCAGAGTTTAACCAGGCTCATTTATCTCTGATGATCAGCAGCACCTCTCTGTGTGGCCGTCTGATGAACTGTGATCATGTTGCAGAGTTCACTGTCTCTCTGGAGCTCCACTTCAACAGCTGTGACCTGGTTCTGGCATTAGCACACAGTTTATATAGTATATACACACACACACGTACACACACAGACACGCACACACACACGCACAGACACACGCACACACACACGTACACACACACACACACACACGCACACACACATACACACACAGACACACACACACACGCACACACACACACACACACACATACACTCGTACACACACACACACACACACACACACACACACACACACACACACACACACCTGTAACTGCAGCTATGGTTAACAGTTGGTTAATATAGTTATATTCGTTTACAATTTTATATGCTTATTTTTTGTATATTAATAATACACACAATTGTATTTCTTTGTATTTCTTATGGGTTTATATAAGATATATTAGTGGTGCACTATTTCTATTTGTTTGTGCAATTATTTCATCTCACAAGACTTGGTCCACCTGGTATCCGGTGACGTGTTTCCGCCTTCTTTCTCTTTTGCGACATGGCTGTGGGTGGATTATTGACTCCCCTGTCAATCCTTACAAGCAAAAGACAATCCATCAAGACAACTTAACAAGACAATCTTCCAAGATAAGGATCAAAGACATACCACCATAACGCATCAATGTTCTCTTATACTGGCACGCAGCCAATAAGGTATTGATTGTTTTGGATGATGATTTTGGTATATGTGACAGTTGATGTTCTGACCATGGTTTTAATGGACTTTCAATGTTAATGGTATCTTTTGTATGCATTTGTATGTTATACAGATTTTACGGTTTGGATGAAGGTTTGGATGGAGAATGAACAAGCTTCATTAAAATCAGTTAAAGAAATCTACTTGTGTTAATTGCGTCGTGCCCGGAGGATGTCACAGTCAAATCTTAAGGAGCAGGACAGTAAAATCTTAACTGTCAACGCGAAGTCAAGTGGAAGCAAGATGGCGCCGGTCTTCGTCTCGCTCGTCATGAAGCAGTGCGTGGGATGGACCACGGTGTAAAACCACAAGATGGCGCCGGTGTTCAAGTCAACGCTCATCGAACTACAGCATCTGGAATGACAGCATCTGTGTAAAGTTTAAACTCACTTTCTCCACCATATAAAGGCAAAAAAGTTGCACCAAGAGATATATTTGCAAGAAAAGCCATAAGGTTGGACACTTATAAGAAGTAGTGATCTAACAAAGGGTAATATTGTAAATGTACTAAAAAGGCAAAAAGTTGCACCAAGAGCTATATTTGCAAGAAAGCCATAAGGTTGAACACTTATAAGTTTAGTGTTCTAACAAAGGGTAATATTGTAAATGTATTAGAAGGGTGAGAGAAGTGAGACACAACCACTGTAGCCTAGATCCCCATTCATGCATGTATTGAAATAAGAGCTTTGAGGTTTAAAAGTGCAATTTCATTGATCAACCTTATTTGATACATATAGATTAAAGGGGAATTTAGCCTACATTAAAAAAGCAAACTAGCCTGGTATAAAGTCAACCAGCCCAGTTAAATAAGTAAACTAGCCTGGTCAAGATAAGTCAACCAGCCCAGTTAAATAACCCAGATAGCAAAAAATGAGTGAATCAACGTTGAAATAGGGTTAGGCAGAAATATTGAATCTATGTTGAAGCCTGACATCGAAATTATACAGATCGTTGTCTATGACTTACATGTTGAATCAACGTTAGGTGTCAACCATAACTGATACTATATCAATGTTGATTCAACCATCATCTAAATGGTAATCTACATGCACATTTTAGTTGATTTTATATTGAATCAATGTTAGACATCAATGTTTATTCAACCATAATCTAAATGGTAATCTACATGCACATTTTAGTTGATTTTATATTGAATCAATGTTAGACATCAATGTTTATTCAACCATAATCTAAATGGTACTCTACTTGTACATTTGTAACTTGTACATCTACTTGTAACTTGTAAAGTTAAGGAATCAATACTGATTAATGTACATTTTACATTAAAATATTGCTGCTGATATGTATACATCATAACATTACATGTTTTTTTCCTGCTGTTAAACACACTATTGTTAAATAAATAATAATAAAATTCTTATATGACCATATTTGTTATGGTTTGTAACCGACCCCAATCGCACAACACAAGACAGGTATGAGAGTAAGCCAAGAACTGGGCATTTATTGAAACACACAGAAAACGGCACTGTCCCTTTAAGGGAGAACACAAATTACTGGAAAACAAGAAATGGGAAAAAGGCACAGTGCCTTTAAGAGGCGAGCTGGCTAAGGGGAAGGCTAAGGGAAACAGGACAGGGCAAGGGACAAGGGCAGGAACTGGGAGGACTAGGAGGACTGGACAGGGATGACTAGGAGGACTAGGAGGACTGGACAGGGAGGACTAGGATGACTAGGAGGACTGGACAGGGAGGGCTAGGAGGATTAGAGATGGGAAACAGGGACAGAGGCTCGCGGAGGCGGGCTGGGGAGAGGGAGGACTGGAAGGACTAGACAGGGAGGACTAGGATGACTAGGAGGACTAGAAGGACTGGACAGGGAGGACTAGGAGGACTAGACGGACTGGACGGACTGGACAGGGAGGACTAGAGAGGGGAAACAGGGACAGAGGCCCGCGGAGGCGGGCTGGGGACAGGGAGGACTAGGAGGGCTAGAAGGACTGGACAGGGAGGACTTGGAGGACTAGAGAACTGGACAACAGACAAAGACTGGGATAAAAGCATTAGAAGAATGTTGCTGCTCTGCAGCTTCTCCCGGGAAGGTTCGTCTGAGGAATCTGACAGTGACGTCAGAGCCGCTCTGCAGAATCCTCTCGGCAGCTCTCCGAGGTGGAAACGGGACAGAGAGGGAGAGAGAGAGCGGGTTAGCTCAGAGTACAGTTGGGAACAGAGCAGGTGACAGGAGAAGTGACTTGTCCCAAAACAGAGTAATCCAAGTGACTGAATCTTCGGTGTAAATACACACTGCGAGTAATGTCCCAACAACAATCCACGTGATAGAATCTTCGGTGCAAATACACACAGTGAGCGAAGTCCCAATATAATCCAAGTGATAATATCTTCGGTGTGAAATCACACAGTGAGCAAAGTTCAAGCAAATATTATCCCAAATGAACAATCCAAAAAGCAGGCACAGGGTGAGTGACAGTCTGAACAAAAGCAGGATCTCTTCAGTGTTTAACACACACGAAAAATGATAGGGTCAAAAGGCAGTCTTGCAAAACTCACCCAGGCGCTGGGCGTAAAGAGAGCAGGATCAAACAGGGCGAGCGCGTCGCTACGGGGAACGGGTTGTCCAAGCGGAATACTGAGTGGTGCGCGGCTGTTTGGAGTACGCGCCGGTACGGAGAGCGCGTCTGGCTCGGAGGTCTGGATGCTTGTCAGGATGCGCGTCTGGAGTGAAGAGCGCGTCTGCTGCGCGGAGGTCTGGATGCGCGGCTGGATGCGCGTCTGGAGTGAAGAGCGCGTCTGCTGCGCGGAGGTCTGGATGCGCGTCTGGATGCGCGTCTGGAGTGAAGAGCGCGTCTGCTGCGCGGAGGTCTGGATGCGCGTCTGGATGCGCGTCTGGAGTGAAGAGCGCGTCTGCTGCGCGGAGGTCTGGATGCGCGTCTGGATGCGCGTCTGGAGTGAAGAGCGCGTCTGCTGCGCGGAGGTCTGGATGCGCGTCTGGGCGTCTGCTGCGCGGAGGTCTGGATGCGCGTCTGGACGTCTGCTGCGCGGAGGTCTGAAGTGGAACACTGGAATACCTCCCGTGGAAGTTTAGAGAGCGCAGTCCAGTGTCTCCTTCCAGGCAAACGGCGACAGGAGGCGAAGGCTTGAGCGCATCTCACGCCGGAGATGAAAACAGCATAACAGACAGAAACCGAAACTCCCGTAGGAGCCCTTAGACAGAGAACCTCCCGAAGGAGTCTTGGTGATAGAGATATGATACGGAACGACCCGACAAGGCCAGAGGGGAAGAGCGAGGTACTTAAAGCCCAAAGGGGAACTAATTAGAATACACGTCAGGTGCGTGAAGGTAATTGATACTTGAAACTAGAAGTGTGTGTTCGGCACCAGACCAATCAAACACATAATGACAGGTAGTCCAAGGGTGTGGCTGCTGAAGAGCAAACGAACGCGAGGGTGGGGGCTAGTGAAGTGAGGAGACAGGGAATTAAAGTACAGGGAACAGGAATTAAAGGTCCAGGGAGAGGAGAACCTCACAGTACTCCCCCCTCCACGGGAGCCACCGGGCGACCCAAAAACACAGACAGAGGGGCAGGGGGAAAAAAAACAAGGCAACAAACAAAAAGTACTGGGCCATGCTAGCAGGGGAAGCCACAACAAAAGTGGGGCTAGCAAAGGAACAGGGCAGCTGAGGGGTAACCAGGGTAGCAGAAGGGGTAACTAGAGGAGCTGAGGGGTAACTAGAGGAGCAGAGGGGTAACTAGAGGAGCTGAGGGGTAACTAGAGGAGCTGAGGGGTAACTATGAGGAGCACCGGGAAGGGGCTAGCAGAGGGAAAGGGTAGCTGCCAGGGCACAGATAGCTACAGGACCTATGCTAGCAGTACTGCTACATTAACAAAGAGGCTGCTCTAGCTGCCGGAGCTAGGCTAGCAGACAGGGCTGGAACAGGGGCACTGGAGAGGGGAACAGGGAAGGGGCTAGCAGAGGGAAAGGGTAGCTGCCAGGGCACTGATAGCTACAGGGCCTATGCTAGCTGTACTGCTACATTAACATAGAGGCTGCGCTAGCTGCCGGAGCTAGGCTAGCAGACAGGGCTGGAACAGGGGCACTGGAGAGGGGAACAGGGAAGGGGCTAGCAGAGGGAAAGGGTAGCTGCCAGGGCACTGATAGCTACAGGGCCTATGCTAGCTGTACTGCTACATTAACATAGAGGCTGCGCTAGCTGCCGGAGCTAGGCTGGCAGACAGGGCTGGACCAGCATGAGAGAACAAGCTAGCTGGAAGGACAGTCCTAGCTGTGGGGAACTGACCTTGCTAGCAGAAGGGGCAGTCCTAGCAGTGAGAGAAAACAGACCTTGCTAGCTGAAGGGGCAGTCCTAGCAGTGGGAGCAAACTGACCTTGCTAGCTGAAGGGGCAGTCCTAGCAGTGGGAGAAAACTGACCTTGCTAGTTGAAGGGGCAGTCCTAGCAGTGGGAGAAAACTGACCTTGCTAGCTGAAAGGGCAGTCCTAGCAGTGGGAAAACTGACCTTGCTAGCTGAAAGGGCAGTCCTAGCAGTGGGAAAAACTGACCTTGCTAGCTGAAAGGCAGTCCTAGCAGTGGGAAAACTGACCTTGCTAGCTGAAAGGGAAGTCCTAGCAGTGGGAAAACTGACCTTGCTAGCTGAAAGGGCAGTCCTAGCAGTGGGAGAAAACTGACCTTGCTAGCTGAATGGGCAGTCCTAGCAGTGGGAAAAACTGCCCTTGCTAGCTGAAAGGGCAGTCCTAGCAGTGGGAAAACTGACCTTGCTAGCTGAAGGAGCAGTCCTAGCAGTGGGAGAAAACTGACCTTGCTAGCTGAAAGGGCAGTCCTAGCAGTGGAAAAAACTGACCTTGCTAGCTGAAAGGGCAGTCCTAGCAGTGGGAAAAACTGACCTTGCTAGCTGAAAGGGCAGTCCTAGCAGTGGGAAAAACTGACCTTGCTAGCTGAAAGGGCAGTCCTAGCAGTGGGAGAAAACTGACCTTGCTAGCTGAAAGGGCAGTCCTAGCAGTGGGAAAAACTGACCTTGCTAGCTGAAAGGGCAGTCCTAGCAGTGGGAAAAAACTGACCTTGCTAGCTGAAAGGGCAGTCCTAGCAGTGGGAAAAAACTGACCTTGCTAGCTGAAAGGGCAGTCCTAGCAGTGGGAAAACTGACCTTGCTAGCTGAAGGAGCAGTCCTAGCAGTGGGAAGGCTACACAAAAAGTGGAGGCCATGCAGAGGGACCGGGTTAGCTGCCTGGGCATGGCTAGCTACAGGGCCTATGCTAGCTGCAAGGGCTGCATTAACATAGAGGCTGTGCTAACAGCCGGGGCTAAGCTAGCAGACTGGGGCCATGCAGAGGGACTGGGTTAGCTGCCTGGGCATGGCTAGATACAGGGCCTATGCTAGCTGCAAGGGCTGCATTAACATAGAGGCTGTGCTAACAGCCGGGGCTAAGCTAGCAGACTGGGGCCATGCAGAGGGACTGGGTTAGCTGCCTGGGCATGGCTAGCTACAGGGCCTATGCCAGCAGCAAGGGCTGCATTAACATAGAGGCTGTGCTAGCAGCCGGGGCAAAGCTAGCAGACTGGAGCCATGCTGGTAGTAGAGGCCTAACAAGCTGCAGGGGAGCTAACGAGGCTAACAGGGAAGCAAACAGGGAAGTCAACAGGCTAACAGGGGAGACAAACAAGCTAACAGGGGAGCTAACAGGGCTACTAGAGGGAACAAAAAAAAAGGCAAACTCAACATACACCGTCTGTGCTGGCTGGGGTCGTCGATTGGTCGGGTCGTACTGTTATGGTTTGTAACCGACCCCAATCGCACAACACAAGACAGGTATGAGAGTAAGCCAAGAACTGGGCATTTATTGAAACACACAGAAAACGGCACTGTCCCTTTAAGGGAGAACACAAATTACTGGAAAACAAGAAATGGGAAAAAGGCACAGTGCCTTTAAGAGGCGAGCTGGCTAAGGGGAAGGCTAAGGGAAACAGGACAGGGCAAGGGACAAGGGCAGGAACTGGGAGGACTAGGAGGACTGGACAGGGATGACTAGGAGGACTAGGAGGACTGGACAGGGAGGACTAGGATGACTAGGAGGACTGGACAGGGAGGGCTAGGAGGATTAGAGATGGGAAACAGGGACAGAGGCTCGCAGAGGCGGGCTGGGGAGAGGGAGGACTGGAAGGACTAGACAGGGAGGACTAGGATGACTATGAGGACTGGAAGGACTGGACAGGGAGGACTAGGAGGACTAGACGGACTGGACGGACTGGACAGGGAGGACTAGAGAGGGGAAACAGGGACAGAGGCCCGCGGAGGCGGGCTGGGGACAGGGAGGACTAGGAGGGCTAGAAGGACTGGACAGGGAGGACTTGGAGGACTAGAGAACTGGACAACAGACAAAGACTGGGATAAAAGCATTAGAAGAATGTTGCTGCTCTGCAGCTTCTCCCGGGAAGGTTTGTCTGAGGAATCTGACAGTGACGTCAGAGCCGCTCTGCAGAATCCTCTCGGCAGCTCTCCGAGGTGGAAACGGGACAGAGAGGGAGAGAGAGAGCGGGTTAGCTCAGAGTACAGTTGGGAACAGAGCAGGTGACAGGAGAAGTGACTTGTCCCAAAACAGAGTAATCCAAGTGACTGAATCTTCGGTGTAAATACACACTGCGAGTAATGTCCCAACAACAATCCACGTGATAGAATCTTCGGTGCAAATACACACAGTGAGCGAAGTCCCAATATAATCCAAGTGATAATATCTTCGGTGTGAAATCACACAGTGAGCAAAGTTCAAGCAAATATTATCCCAAATGAACAATCCAAAAAGCAGGCACAGGGTGAGTGACAGTCTGAACAAAAGCAGGATCTCTTCAGTGTTTAACACACACGAAAAATGATAGGGTCAAAAGACAGTCTTGCAAAACTCACCCAGGCGCTGGGCTTAAAGAGAGCAGGATCAAACAGGGCGAGCGCGTCGCTACGGGGAACGGGTTGTCCAAGCGGAATACTGAGTGGTGCGCGGCTGTTTGGAGTACGCGCCGGTACGGAGAGCGCGTCTGGCTCGGAGGTCTGGATGCGCGTCAGGATGGGCGTCTGGAGTGAAGAGCGCGTCTGCTGCGCGGAGGTCTGGATGCGCGTCTGGATGCGCGTCTGGAGTGAAGAGCGCGTCTGCTGCGCGGAGGTCTGGATGCGCGTCTGGATGCGCGTCTGGAGTGAAGAGCGCGTCTGCTGCGCGGAGGTCTGGATGCGCGTCTGGATGCGCGTCTGGAGTGAAGATCGCGTCTGCTGCGCGGAGGTCTGGATGCGCGTCTGGATGCGCGTCTGGAGTGAAGAGCGCGTCTGCTGCGCGGAGGTCTGGATGCGCGTCTGGGCATCTGCTGCGCGGAGGTCTGGATGCGCGTCTGGACGTCTGCTGCGCGGAGGTCTGAAGTGGAACACTGGAATACCTCCCGTGGAAGTTTAGAGAGCGCAGTCCAGTGTCTCCTTCCAGGCAAACGGCGACAGGAGGCGAAGGCTTGAGCGCATCTCACGCCGGAGATGAAAACAGCATAACAGACAGAAACCGAAACTCCCGTAGGAGCCCTTAGACAGAGAACCTCCCGAAGGAGTCTTGGTGATAGAGATATGATACGGAACGACCCGACAAGGCCAGAGGGGAAGAGCGAGGTACTTAAAGCCCAAAGGGGAACTAATTAGAATACACGTCAGGTGCGTGAAGGTAATTGATACTTGAAACTAGAAGTGTGTGTTCGGCACCAGACCAATCAAACACATAATGACAGGTAGTCCAAGGGTGTGGCTGCTGAAGAGCAAACGAACGCGAGGGTGGGGGCTAGTGAAGTGAGGAGACAGGGAATTAAAGTACAGGGAACAGGAATTAAAGGTCCAGGGAGAGGAGAACCTCACAATATTTCCAAAAATGTGTGAACAAAAATGACAACATGGCTTTAATATGAAAATTAATTTTTTTCTAGGGTCTCATATCATACTTCCAGTGACCATACCTTTTACAAAAAAAAATAACAGACCTTATAACAGGCTTTCATTAACAATACTATATAGCCACTGCCAGAATAGTGACACACGTATTGTGTGTGGTGAGCACACGCATTCATGCACAACGAAGACAAGATTGCGTTGTCTCAATCATTTTAACTATAAATGTATGAGCTCAAAGTATGAGCTCACTGACTGAAATGTCCAACAAAAAGCATCAATTGTCAAATAATATTGATCACATTAACTAGACTAGATGTTTTTGAGGAAATTAGAAAGGGAACAACAACTTAACCCTTGTGTCTGATCAGATTCGTATTTGTTTGATAACTTTGCAGTGATTATGTTTGTAGCCAACATAATATGTGGCATAATCTTTTAATTATCTTGTATTTTTTTTGTACTCTTCATAAATTGTTTATTCCACTTCAGCCCGATCATAACCACCACATATTGTTTTTTTTTGTCATATTTAACAACTCTTTTCAGAAAAGTGGGAGTATTTCATTACAAAAATAATATAAAAAATGGTTATGATCAGGGCTGAAGTTGAATAAAATATTTATGGAAAAGAAAGTGGGAAATTATTTCAACATAATCTTTTTATGGAGTTTTTCAATTTAGTCCCCTAATAAGAGTATAATACTTTAGTTTTCAGACACAAGGGTTAAATAACAATGGCAGAGGATTTGAATTTAAACACAGTGGAGCTTAGATGATCTACAGTTGTCCACGACTTATCCTCCAAGGCATCTGCTATATAATAATCTTCAGATTTACTTAAGTGTTATTAGTAGGTTACAGCAGTAAGCATTAGTTTGCTCAGTCAATTATGCGCCCCCCCCCCCCCCCCCCCCCCCACTGTACCAAAAATAATACCGAACCGTGTCGTCAAAACCGAGGTACGTACCGAACCGTGGAATTTTGTGTACCGTTACACCCCTAATGTTTCTATAACTCTCTCCCATATAACTCTCTCCCATACCCTTAACACCAACCGCTGAAGTGCCCTTGAGCAAGGCACTAAACCCCCAACTGCTCCAGTGGAGTTGCTCAGTGGCCAACAGTGTCAGACTGTGGTTGTACTGGGGCCTAACAAAATTAATAGTTGGTTTCAGGTTGGTTGTCAGTTTGGCCATGGGTAGGTAGGGAATTTATTTTATTTAATTTTTTTATTTTATTCTTTCCCACGGCGACTATGGATAGGGAATTTCTTTATTTAATTAAAATGTTCACAACAACATGGATGCATGTACTCTGCCAGCATGTTTAATATCCATAATACTAAATGTTTGACTAAGATTTCTATGAAACTTTATTAAAAAAAAAAAAAAAAAACGGATTTTATTTATTTTTTATAATTTTTTCTAAAAACTCATAAAATATATTGGGTCGCACCTAAATCGGCAGGGTCGGTCGGCAACCTGAAACCAACTATTAATTTTGTTAGGCCTGGGCAGCTCCCAGGTGTGAATGGAACTCTGTGAATGTGAAGCAGGGCGTAGCTGAAAAAGAGCATCCGTGCTCAGCGAACCTACCCTGGGTAAATAAAGGTTAAAATAAAAAATAAAAAAAATAAACACTGCAAGAACAGGCTGAAGCAGCAAGTCATTCAAGTAGATGCCGTCCATGGAAGAACAGTGTCCATGAGGGTAATTCCTTGTACTGTATGAACCAGGGAAACAGTGTGCTGGGGTACCCCAAGTTTGACTCTGGTTCGCTTGACAATTAAGTTTGGGTCACTTCGGTTCCAAGAACAGGCTGAAGCAGCAAGTCATTCAAGTAGATGCCGTCCATGGAAGAACAGTGTCCATGAGGGTAATTCCTTGTACTGTATGAACCAGGGAAACAGTGTGTGCTGTGCTGGGGTACCCTAAGTTTGACTCTGGTTCGCTTGACTTAAGTTCGGTTCCTTGAGATGCCTCCCTCCCGGTCTGGCGCATAACGAAGCCACTTCTTGACAGTTTCGCTGTAGTCCTGGTCGGTCAGCTTGGGGTCAAACTGTCGAGCAGCAGCTGATAGACACAAAAATAAAAAAGTGAGGAAGAGAGGTGAGATGATGTACGATGATAAGAGCACCCCTCACTTCACACGAGTGCGATTTTTTTTAATCACTCAATTACTCACTCTGTAGGTCTACAGTAACAAGCTACAGTCAGCATCCAGTTAGACTGGACAGGAAAGAGAATTAAGCAATCGCCTAGCCTGACACCATCTAGGCAATACAATGTGTATCCATGCACCTCTAAAGCTCACCAATTACGTTGTCCATTTCTTATAGGTTGCACTTTCATCACTTTATTCCAACATAACACTTTTTTTTAAGTTTTTGCAACAGCATAATTATATTCTGAATCACCAGCATCACCAGCATCACCACCTCACTACCTAAACTTAACCTATGAAGTAGTTTGCAGGGGAGGAAGCTCACCAAACATGCAGGCTTGTAGTGTGGTGTGCTTGAATGGCTTCTTGCTTTCTGAACAACGCTTGTCTTTCTTTCCAGCCCAGTTGAACCCACTGGCCAGGGCGTTGGTCATAGCAGTTTTCAACATCAGTCTGATCAGGTTCTCTGAATTGGTGCCTCCTACCAAAGCCAAGCGAGAAATCTAAATCAGAGAGAAGAAAATGAAGGCCCTGCGTTAGAAACAGCATAACATTTATTTTATGAACACAGAGCAACCAACTTGTTTATACACACACTTTATGCATGCACTGATATTCCAGCCCATGCCAGTCATTAGGTTTAACCACATTAACCCTCCTGTCCATATGTAAACGGTATATTTGAACAATTTCAAAACGTTTCATAAATAGCAGATATACAAGCTCTAACACGTTTTGAACTAGAAAGTGCTAAACACATTTTTCCCCTGAACAAGACCACACTGAAACGATCTACATTTGATAAATGAATGCAGTTCAATAAATTACCATCTTTTGACGGACTGATTGCTCCATCAGTAATGATTCTGCCTCATTGAAGTCTTGTTCACTGGCGATTGGCAGCTGGAAGGGGAGCATAGTGGTTGTGGTGGCCACCCCGTGTCCCCTGGTCCCACCAGATATGTTGCCCTCAGCCAACTCGGTCTTGATGAACTGCACATCTCTGGACAGATCCTTCACCACGACAAGTTATTCAGCAAGCATTGAATTCATCTTCTGGATGGTAAGGTCTTCAGAAGAAGAGTTAAAATCATTAAGTGAGAAATAAAAATAAGCAGCAAATCACACGAGGAATTACACCATGTCCAATAGACTTGCCTTTCATAAGCTGCCCGTCATCGCCGGCCATCTGTCTACGCTGTGAAACACCAGATTGCCCTGAGCTGTATCCTGACATCGCTGTAGAAACAAAATCATAGTTATATATTTCACTATAGTTTGACTGCATTGGATCAAACTGGTGGTAGTTCCCTCTAAAATGGCATACCATTTTGTGCATGTTGTGAGAGACCAGGGGGACTGTAGTATTGCCCCGAGCTGCATCCCGACATCCCTGTAGAAACAAATCATTATATTTAAAAATACAAAATCTGACTTGTCAGTCAAATTAACATACATGTCATAATCACTAACACCGGTTCCTGACAGGCAGCAAGCGAGCGAACTGGAGACGAAATCGCACACGACACTGTCCTGATATGACGCAGCGCGTGTCCGAGTGTGTGTTACCTGGATTCTCGACCAATAAAAAGTGTTTAGGGGCGGGACTCGGCCGCGTAATCGCTCAACTAGAGACACAGCGAGCGAATATTTGAGGGGTGAACGACATCACTGCTCAGTTCACTGTCGCTCGCGGCAGGTCAGGATAGTCTGATTGAAACGAATACATTTTAATCACTTTTTCTTGCTCGCTCGCGTCGCTCTATGTCAGGAAGGGGTGTAAGGAGTTGTATCCCCGTCTCTCAAAACACTGTTACTGAAAGAGTACAGTATCATACCACTACTTGCACTTTGTCGATCTTGCAGCTGCTGGACATGTGAGGCCTGCTGCTGCTGGTGGTACTGTACAATATCAAATACTGGCATCTCGGCTGAAACACAGTAGGAAATACACAAAGTTATTAGCAAATGACGCTATTGTAATCCCCCATGTGAGAAAATGTTTGATTTCCATTCAGCTGATTTCACGTGCACTGCCAAATACTACTTTAATAAAAATATCAAAGACAATGCGAGACAATACAGATATTTTAAACATGCCAGAATATTATGTTATGAGATTGCTTGATAACTCACCATTATGTTGAGTTAGCGATTGCCGGTAGTTGCTAGTAACCAGATCTACAAAGGGGAAATGTAAAATAAGTTGCGACTCAAACATGGTGGAAATTGTGCTCAATATAAAAGCATTATGTACAACTACACATTTTTATTGTGACATTGCTTGCAAGTTGTGAAGGCTTTGAATTTTTGTAGTGGGCTGGCATGCACATTGTAAACATGTATTCTGTTGCATGCATGATGCCAGCGACCTGCCAGCAAGCTCCTCACAAGAACACAGATATGGGTTCACTTACTGTTATTTGGATCAGGAGTCTGCAACGAATCTAAATAGCTGTAGATCATGCCACCATCCAAAGAATCTAAAAAAGGTAAGCCAGGGTGAGAATTGAAGATGCTACAAATCATGTTTAAACAGTCATCTAGTTGGCATTTTAACATTCATAGCAACATACCATTCATTGTAGGCTCTTGGCCAACAACTGGAGGGTTGCCGGATCTTAGCGCCTTACGAGACCGGCTCGATTTTGGAGTCTGTCCTACAACATATTTTAGTTGGCATGTTATTCACAATGTATATATTTTGGGCCAACTATAGAATAACTGCAAGAAATGCAGAAGTCCAATCAAATTAAAATGCTCAATTTGTCGGTACATGGTCAGACTAATTTGTTTAACTGTTTATTATTATTATTATTATTATTATTATTATTATTATTATTATTATTATTATTATTATTATTATTATTATTATTATTATTATTATTATTATTATTATTATTATTATTATTATTATTATTATTATTATTATTATTATTATTATTATTATTATTATTATTATTATTATTATTATTATTATTATTATTATTATTATTATTATTATTATTATTATTATTATTATTATTATTATTATTATTATTATTATTATTATTATTAACTGTAGCAGTGATCATTTCCAAAGTGCCTATATAAAATAAATGCATTGCATCAATACCTGGGAAACCCACATCAGGTGCTTTGGCAAAACGTTTTCTTTTGGCGTCGCCACTCGAGTGGTCATCAGAGTCCGAGTGCACATACTGCTGATTTGGCCTAAAAAAAAGTATATATATACACACATGTAATAAATGTAGTTATGATACTACGTTTATTAGTCAAGGCTAAAGTCTGAATACATAGGCCCTCAGGCCACTGTGTGTTATCCTTTTAGCACTACTTGCAACTACAACAGCAGTGCCATTATTTACAACACCCTAGGGAGAGTTGTCCCTTTAACAAAGTGAACACTGTACCTGGATCTTCTTTTCTGGCGGAGATCTCCTTCGTCCTCAGATTCAATTTCAGATGTTGGACACATAGTTGAGGTGTACTTGGTCTCTCGTTTTTTGGCCTCATCATGGGTCTCCGGAAAGAGCAGAGAGAAAATGACAATTAACATATCTGCAGTCCAGTGTTTAACGAAAAAATATATGTACCTCTTATCATATGTGCATCGTCACAATTTGCGTCCTCACTTTTTGTGTATGTGTTGCACGAAATACTCACCACACGTAGTAAGCTCACGTACATCCTTATAGGTGATCCATTTATCATCTGGTTGCAGTCCATCTCGAAGGGCTTTTGTGAGCTTTATGTGTTTAGGGGGCCATAACACAGTCTGGTCTTTAGCATTAAACCAGCTCTCTAGAACTACTGCTGTCCCACCATTTTGGAACTGTACAACTGACCACAGCACCACCTCACCATTCATCTTCAAAGGGCTGAAATGAGAATTTACGGTACTCATAATGATCTCTCCTTACAAGCCATTCCCATACCGTCCTAAACCAGCCACAGGACCAAAGCAATATAATCCAGCCGAAAAGGGCTCTGTAGTCGTCGGTGTAGGTTATCCAGTGTACATATCCACACGGTTCTCGTCTAGGGCTTCTCGGATGGCGGCACAAGGTTAGGCCGCCCAGCCTGGATAAGCACACTAGCTCGGTACGATGAAACGTTGGTAATGCTGGTCACTGTAGAACGGTAGCCGCACGATACACTATACATAATAGACTAATACTTAATAATAGAATAGGTCGAACTCGATGATACAGCGTTAAACTCTGACACTTCAGCTATCAATTCGCACGCGGTCTCAAGGCTCTATTTTGGGGCAAAACGGGCCCACTTCACAGCACGTTGTATCGTGGTGAAGGCTTCAACTTATTGGGGTAACTAACTGCTGTATCCACCTGCAACGTATTTATACGTAAGGTGAATAATCTATAGTACCAGCCTTATTTCTGTCTGTAGTCGTTGGTGTAGGTTATCCAGTGTACATATCCACACGGTTCTTGTCTAGGGCTCCTCGGATGGCGGCACAAGGTTAGGCCGCCCAGCCTGGATAAGCACACTAGCTCGGTACGATGAAACGTTGGTAATGCTGGTCACTGTAGAACGGTAGCTGCACGATACACTATACATAATAGACTAATACTTAATAATAGAATAGGTCGAACTCGATGATACAGCGTTAAACTCTGACACTTCAGCTATCAATTCGCACGCGGTCTCAAGGCTCTATTTTGGGGCAAAACGGGCCCACTTCACAGCACGTTGTATCGTGGTGAAGGCTTCAACTTATTGGGGTAACTAACTGCTGTATCCACCTGCAACGTATTTATACGTAAGGTGAATAATCTATAGTACCAGCCTTATTTCTGTCTGTAGTCGTCGGTGTAGGTTATCCAGTGTACATATCCACACGGTTCTCGTCTAGGGCTCCTCGGATGGCGGCACAAGGTTAGGCCGCCCAGCCTGGATAAGCACACTAGCTCGGTACGATGAAACGTTGGTAATGCTGGTCACTGTAGAACGGTAGCCGCACGATACACTATACATAATAGACTAATACTTAATAATAGAATAGGTCGAACTCGATGATACAGCGTTAAACTCTGACACTTCAGCTATCAATTCGCACGCGGTCTCAAGGCTCTATTTTGGGGCAAAACGGGCCCACTTCACAGCACGTTGTATCGTGGTGAAGGCTTCAACTTATTGGGGTAACTAACTGCTGTATCCACCTGCAACGTATTTATACGTCTTAGCGGTGACTTTGAACTAGACATTGGGGGTATGGCCGTGGCGCCTAGGGGGGTCGCTATCCAATAGGATAATGAATATTATGGTCTGGCCTGTACTAGGTAAAGGGATATTCCGTGTATATGTACAAAGAATATACAAGGGATATCAGACGATATACAAATACTATACAATATATATCAAGTAATAAATATATATATTCGGTTGAATCTGACCCTTTGTAACAGCCGCCTCCTAATTAGTCCGCACACATTGCATTTTTGAAGCATTTAAAGGAAAACTCCAACATTTTGTTAAATTAGCTTATTTGACATCTTCCCTGGAGTTATAAGAAGATACATACCTTTTTCATCTCTCTGCATGCATTGGGCTTAGGGAACGCCTGGACAGTTAGCCTAGCTTAACTTCATCACTGGAAGTGGGGCAGACATCTAACCTAGTTCACTACAGTCAGGAAATATACTCCAAATACAATCAAAATACAACTCCCAAACGTTCCCGTAAACATGTTGTGACCTGTGTATTTACCAAGTCACACAAGTCTCCCAGTCACACAAGTCACACAAGTCTCCCAGTCACACAAGTCACACAAGTCTCCAAGTCACACAAGTCACACAAGTCACACAAGTCCAAGTCTCCAAGTCACACGAGTCACACAAGTCTCCAAGTCACACAAGTCACACAAGGCACACAAGCCCAAGTCTCCAAGTCACACGAGTCACACAAGTCCAAGTCTCCAAGTCACACGAGTCACACAAGTCTCCAAGTCACACAAGTCACACAAGTCACACAAGCCCAAGTCTCCAAGTCACACGAGTCACACAAGTCTCCAAGTCACACAAGTCTCCCAGTCACACAAGTCTCCAAGTCACATGAGTCACACAAGTCTCCAAGTCACACAAGTCACACAAGTCCAAGTCTCCAAGTCACACGAGTCACACAAGTCTCCAAGTCACACAAGTCACACAAGTCCAAGTCACACGAGTCACACGAGTCACACAAGTCTCCAAGTCACACAAGTCTCCCAGTCACACAAGTCTCCAAGTCACATGAGTCACACAAGTCTCCAAGTCACACAAGTCTCCAAGTCACACAAGTCACACAAGTCCAAGTCTCCAAGTCACACGAGTCACACAAGTCTCCAAGTCACACAAGTCACACAAGTCACACAAGTCCAAGTCACACAAGTCACACAAGTCACACAAGTCTCCAAGTCACACAAGTCACACAAGTCTCCAAGTCACACAAGTCTCCAAGTCACACAAGTCACACAAGTCACACAAGTCCAA
Source organism: Notolepis coatsorum (assembly GCF_963971535.1). NCBI lineage: Eukaryota > Metazoa > Chordata > Actinopteri > Aulopiformes > Paralepididae > Notolepis > Notolepis coatsorum. The sequence continues at coordinate 34,011,862 of NC_140169.1, read as the reverse complement.
GTCACACAAGTCACACAAGTCACACAAGTCTCCAAGTCACTCAAGTCACACAAGTCTCCAAGTCACACAAGTCTCCCAGTCACACGAGACTCATGTGACTGGGAGACTCGTGTGACTTGTGTGACTGGGAGACGGGGTAAACACACAGGTCACAACATGTTTACAGGAACGTTTGGGAGTTGTATTTGGAGTATATTTCCTGACTGTAGTGAACTAGGCTAGATGTCTGCCCCACTTCCAGTGATGAAGTTAAGCTAGGCTAACGGTCCAGGCGTTCCCTAAGCCCAAAGCATGCAGAGAGACGAAAAAGGTATGCATCTTCTTGTCCAACTCCAGGGAAGATGTTAAATAAGCTAATTTCACAAAATGTTGGAGTTTTCCTTTAAGCGTTTCAATTGGCCAGCCAAACATGTTATCTGTGTACATGTAATATTGTACTAATTGTGTATTTATTAATGAGGTAAGTTATGCCCCGAAATCCGACGTTAGAGTCAGTGTGTCAATATAGTTACTGCACTTTAGCTTTGTAGGGCAGTATGGTTATGCTGTTAAATGAAGTAGTGGTATTGCAATGGCACCATCTCCGTCTGGAGAGAGAAGACATTTGCGCTTGATATAGCGAAGTTTACCTATCCCTATATCTTCTTGCAAGCCACTGACCTTGTATGTACCAATGTATGATGATTCACAGGGATACATGTAGTATGGCTGTTTGTGTCTGTACTTTCTGTAAATTATATATACCTCTTCCTCTGATTTAAGAATATTCTCTACTAATGCAAATCCATCTCCAACCTCAATACAATTGTCTCCTTTCTTTGTGGACAAAGTAAACTGATGAGTGGAGACCTTCCTGTACTGTTGTGAAGAAGTAAACTGTGGGGGGACAGGCCCATCAGTGTGAATATTACGCAAAATTGGATCATCTGTGGGACATGGGGATCCAACATGTGGAATTTCAGACAACCTTTTCACTACCTGTTGTAGAGGCTGATGTGGCTTGCGTAGAAGATGCTTAATTTGTCCAAGATAGTTCTCAAAAGGGAATCCTGAGATATTATCTAGAGTGCCAAACTTCCTGTATTCCTCAGCCAAATGAATAAGCTGGTGTACATTGTACACAATTTCACCTCTTCCATACACTGTCCCAAAGTGTTCAACAAAATAAACCATCAACTTGTGCGCAAAGGCCAACATTTCCTCAGAAATACTAGGGGACAGCAACAAGTACATTCCAGCAGAAAACAACATGAAGTTGTCATACAGCTCACTGGGGAGGGAATCCTTCAAAACAACAGGACCCCAATACAACATGAAGGATCGCAACTCAGTAGCTTTCCAGCGATCTAACTCTGACAGTTCCCTTGGTTTACGGTTAAATTCACAAGGCATGTAGGGACGTAGCTTTAGCAGTTTACCTGAAATGGCTTGTACAGTTTTGGAAGGGACCCTTGTTGCCAAATTCTTCCCCTTTAACCATATATTAAGCAGTTTCCTTGTAACTCCGAGACAAGAGATGCATGTAATCAGTTGGAAACATAGAAACCATCTTAACTAAACCTGTTAAAGGGCTCGTCCCATTGTGATGTGCCTCATCAACCATGTCTGAGAAACTGGAGTCTGTCCTAAGTCTGACTTTTGTTTCAGGATATGTCATTTTATTTCTCCATACACCCTCCTGAAAACACTTGTCACAACCAGAATAGCCATTAAATGCCTTGGTCTGCTTAATATAAGCTCTAGCCGGGGCATCACAAATGAAAGAAGAAATCTGTACATCAAATTGCTTGTCATTATAAATAATGCCATTAGACAGTACATTCTGAAGATCTTTGACAAACTGCTCTAGGTACTCAAAAACACTCTTTGGCTTGCTTAGACCACAAAAAATGCCAACAACAAATGGGGACTTTGTGCAGTCACATTTGAGACTTCCAAGTATGGGCCAAAACTGAAGTTTAGAACTTTTGAATAAAGGTAAACCATCTATATTAAACTGTAAATTAAGAGTTGTCAGAGTTGCCGGTAAAATCAAACATGCCAACCGTGAAAGCACCCCTTTGACTAAACCAAAATGATAGTATTCTCCCCCTTCAATCTTAGTGGTAGGCACATGTTTTTGTGTTCCTAGCAATGTTCTTCCATCTTTAGGAAGGGTGGGGTGAAACATCTTCAAAATGGACAGCAAAGATGATAGTGCAACCAGAGAGACTGAATAGGATGTTGCCCAATATTTTAAACTTGTCATGAGGAAATCTTCATTATGCTCATCACTGTCAATGACATGTTCAGGTTCAATTTCGTCATCCCCAGCTATACTTTCAAAATGTGCATTTGACTCACCTGGTGAGTCAATATTTTCACTTTGATCACTGATAGTTAGTGGTCTGTTTAGTGGCAAGTCTGAAGTTGATAAATCTAGTGGCAAGTCTGATCTAGTTGTTAAATCTAGTGGCAAGTCTGTCTTTGGTAAATCTAGCAGGCACTCAGTAGAGGCTGTGACAGGATCTGTGTTCTCTAAAGAGTGATGGTTTGTCCTTGAATTAGCAGCAACAATTAACTTATAATCAGTGAGGATAGCCTGCTCTGTCTCTCTCACTAATTTGTTGACTCTACGTCTTTTAGCCAGAGAATGAGATGACATAGTGATGAGGTGCTGTAGTCAATGTAATGGTACATACATTGTGCTATTTACTTGGCTAGAACAGGTATTTGCTTCAATTGCTGCAACGTGCGGCTTCTTGAAACTGGTACGTGATTCTGGAAAAAGAAAGAAAAAAGGGGGGAGGGTCCTGATTAATGTGCTGCATTGCAATGTGCAGGGTGAAACGCTTGCATAATTCTACATTTTGATCAATATCAAGAGAGTCCATTATTATATTATTGTTATATTGTTCATTAGAAAATACCATGCATATAACCAAACGTCTAACTATATAGTCAATGTAATGGTACATAAATTGTGGTATTTACTTGGCTAGAACAATTAAGTCTTTGCTTCAATTGCTGCAACATGCGGCTTCTTGAAACTGGTACGTGATTCTGGAAAAAGAAAGAAAAAAGGGGGGAGGGTCCTGATTAATGTGCTGCATTGCAATGTGCAGGGTGAAACGCTTGCATAATTCTACATTTTGATCAATATCAAGAGAGTTCATTATTATATTATTGTTATATTGTTCATTAGAAAATACCGTGCATATAACCAAACGTCTAACTATATACTATCTGTATGTCATGCATGTCCCTCCCTATGCCATAAATGTCATCATGTGTATGTCATAAATGTCACTATGAATTGAAAATGGGGGACCCTGATGTAAACGAGACAAAAACGTCTTTCTCTGGTCTGCATCCCCTTAACAATTGTGTGTATTGAGCCATATTGTATTGTACCCCTTCTGCAATCTGTTAAATAAAGTTTTCATTCATTCATTCAACATTAGCAGGACCAGTGGCACGCCAAACAGCCTGCAAACTACCTGGCGTTCTATCGCCATGCTCTAAGACAAACTCTAACCTTAACCAACTTAGAAAGAGTGCCTAAGCTTAAAGGGGAGATGAAGCATATAGCGATATGAACATAGTCATAGCATCAAATTAGTATTTAGATAAGCCACAGAAAAAAATCACGTTATAAAAATAAGCAGTTTCTAAGAAAAAACGATTTGTTATGTGAAGCGCTTTATCACCATGGGCGCCACCATTTTGTTTGGTGACATCACCGTCGCGGTGCATTTAGCTAGCTGGCTACCTAGCCGCAGCCGGGATTCAAAGCCAAGTAGCCGGCTAACCCAGCTCGCTAAATACTGCATGTAGCTAGCAGAACTGTAAAATTAGTTTGAACAGCCAGGAGCAATACAAAAAGAAACACGCGGTCCCGTTGTCTGGTAGGCAACGTTGCATTTACGGATCCACGTGTTTACTAGGCCAGCTAGCGCGTGCTTCCTTGACTACTTCCTGTTCACCCAATAAGCATGCTTTTGATTGGCTGAGTCGCACAACGTCATTCAGTACCAACGCACGCAATTGGAGCACGCAATTTCTGTTCGTTTGGCGCTAGAATATATTTACATCGAAATAACTTAAACAACCGTACGATTCCACTTGCACACTCTCCAGAGTTATATTAAGCACACGCTAACGAATATTCATGAATATTTATCTTAGTTGACGTATATATATATTTACCTACCAAACTGCAGCATAAGCACATGCACAACGCCGTCAAGATCCACTGGTCACACTCACAATAACGTTATTTTTCACAGAACACAGTTAAGATAAAAGTAATATAGCCAAAACGTACTGTAAAGCACTCAGTAGAATCAAATCCGGGGGATCCAGACGTGCTGTTCTGTTGCCATGCAGTTCACATTGAGAGAGTGCTGCATGCTGGGACGTACCATATCTGTTTAAATTGGGGGGGGGGATTCGGATCGGTCCAACTTAATGACGACAAACAGCATACGTTGAACAGCATACGTTGATTCAACATTTATTAGATATTGGCATTTCAATCATTAAAATGCAACCACAAAACAATATTGATTCAATGACATGTTTTCAACATTAGTCAATTGCTTCAGCGGTTAATGGGTGATTCACCATCAATCGTCGACCTTAACCAAAAATCAAGCATTTTGACCATAAATCAACATTGAATTAACACCTTTTGCTATCTGGGAAGTCAACTAGCCTGGTATAAATAAGTCAACCAGCCTAGTTAAATAAGTCAACTAGCCTGGTCAAATAAGTTTACTAGACCGGTTAAATAAGTCAACCAGCCTAGTTAAATAAGTCAACTAGCCTGGTCAAATAAGTTTACTAGACCGGTTAAATAAGTCAACTAGCCTGGTATAGATAAGTCTACCAGCCTAGTTAAATAAGTAAACTAGCTTGGTCAAGATAAGTCAACCTGCCTAGTTAAATGACCGTCAGTCTCTTATAGACATTGGATTACGGGAAATTTACCGACTGGATTACTCTCTGGATCAGCTCTCTGAATCACAACAATGGCCTGTTGAGATCTAGAGGATATCAGGACCAGATCTCGCCCCCAGGAACAAAGGAATCAGGCGGCGAGGAAAGAGAGCTGGAGTCCGTAATAGATTGAGAACCAGGCGGCACAGGACGCCACTACCCAGTATATTGCTAGCCAATGTACAATCAATAGACAATAAACTAGACGACATCCGAGCAAGGATTCAATTCCAGAGAGACGTTAGAGACTGCAATGTTCTCTGCTTCATTGAGACGTGGCTGACGCCAGACATTCCAGACCACGCCATCCAACTGGCCGAACACTTCTTCATTCACCGCAAGGATAGAACAGTAGAATCCGGCAAACAGCGTGGAGGTGGAATAGCCTTCATGTTGAACAACAATTGGAGCGATCCAGCCAACGTGAAGGAACTATCGAGCCACTGCTCCCCCAACCTGGAATATATATCCATCAAGTGTTGACCTTTCTTCCTCCCGAGGGAGCTAACGTCGATCATCCTGGTCGGGGTGTATATTCCACCGCAAGCCAACACTGGTGACACGCTCTCCAGGCTCCACGACGAGGTAAACAAACTCCAGTCAGCGAACCTTGACGCTGCTATTGTTGTTGTGGGTGATTTCAATAGCGCCAATCTGAGAAAGGTATTGCCGGACTTCTATCAGCATGTGACTTGTAACACCAGAGGCGGTAACATTTTAGACCACTGTTACACGCAATTCAAGTGTGGATACAAGGCTCATTCTGCTAGCGGCTTCGGAAAATCTGATCATGCAGCCATTTTTCTTTCACCAAAATATAAACAAAGGATCAAGAGCACTCCGGTAGTCTTGCGAGAGGTGCAGAAATGGGATGTGGAGTCAGAGGAGACGCTCCAAGCTGCGCTTGAGTGCACAGACTGGAGCGTGTTCCGCGACACAGATAACATTAATGACTACACAGAGACAGTGCTGGACTTTGTTCGTACTTTGGTGGAAGAAACAATCCCCACTACCATAATTAAAGTTTACCCAAATCAAAAGCCCTGGGTAGACAAATCCGTCCGTGAAGCTCTGAAAGCGCGCACCAAAGCATACAACGCCGGCCTGGTGGCAGGCAACATGAATGACCACAAGGTGGCGCGATACAACGTAAGGAGGACAGTAATAGAGGCAAAACGGCGCTACAGGGATAAAACAGGCTGACTCCAGAGCTATGTGGCAGGGCGTCAAAACGATGACAGACTACAAAGGCACCTCCCTCAAACTGAACAGTGACATCTCCTTAGCAAATTATCTCAATACCTTCTATGCGAGGTTTGAGGCGGTGAATAACAACACCAGCCTACAAACCACCGCAATGGGGGGGGGGGGGGGTCTGCTGATGGAGACTCAGTGTTCAGGGTAACAGAGCATGAGGTGAGGCGGACCTTTAAAAAAGTGAATATCAGGAAGGCAGCAGGACCGGACAGCATCCCCGGCCACGTCCTAAAAGTCTGTGCCGACCAACTGGCCCCGGTATTTACTGACATATTTAACCTGTCCTTAGAACAGGCTGTCATCCCCACCTGCCTGAAGAAGTCCACTATCATCCCTGTACCTAAAAAATCCAAGCCTGCTTGCCTCAATGACTACCGCCCTGTAGCTCTCACCTCCATAGCCATGACGTGCTTTGAGAAGCTAGTAAAGGCCTACATCTGCTCCTCCCTCCCCATCAACCTGGACCCCCTGCAATTTGCATACCGCCCCAACAGGTCCACGGAGGACGCCATAGCCCATGTGCTGCACACAGCAGCATCACACCTGGACAAGAGGAAGGGGAACTATGTGAGAATGCTATTCATCGACTACAGCTCGGCATTCAATACCATAGTCCCCTCCAAACTCATAGCCAAGCTCAGGGACCTGGGCTTGAACTATGACCTCTGCCAGTGGGTCTTGGACTTCCTGACGGGCAGACCCCAGGTGGTGAGAGCAGGCAACTGCACCTCCTCATCCATCACCCTCAACATAGGGGCCCCCCAGGGCTGTGTTCTGAGTCCCCTCCTCTACTCCCTGTACACACACGACTGTGTGGCTCAGCGGAGTAACAACACAATCATCAAATTTGCTGACGACACAGTAGTGGTGGACCTGATCTCTGCAAACGACGAGAGGGCCTACCTGGAAGAGGTCAAGGTCCTGGCGGGATGGTGCCAGGAGAACAGCCTCTCCCTGAATGTCAGCAAAACAAAGGAGATGATTGTGGACTTTAGGAGGTCGGGGGTCAAGGACTACAGCCCCCTCAGCATCGACGGGGCACCGGTTGATAGAGTGAACAGTTTTAAGTACCTCGGAGCCCACATATCCGAGGACTTGACATGGAGCACACACATTGACAGTGTTGTGAAGAAGGCACGACAACGCCTCTACTTCCTCAGGCGCCTAAGGAAGTTCCAAGTCAGTCAGAAGATCCTTAAGAACTTCTACTCATGTACAATAGAGAGCATCCTGACTGGCAACATCACCTCCTGGTTTGGGAATAGCACTGCACAAGACCGAAGCAGACTACAAAGAGTGACACGTTCAGTTGAACGCACAATTGGAGGGGGGCTCCCCACCCTCCAGAACATTTACAACAAGCGGTGCAGGGGTAAGGCTAAGAGAATCATCAAGGACTCCAGCCACCCGAACAACTGCCTCTTTGAACTGCTGCGGTCAGGCAAGCGATACCGGAGTCTCAAGGCGAGCACAGAAAGACTCAGAAGAAGCTTCTATCCCCAGGCCATCAGGCTGCTCAACGAACAATAAACACTATACAACAACCATCAAATGCACACAGCACACACATCCACACGCACACACTCACTTTAAACAAACAACACACTGCAGCACCCACTCTCCACACTTTAGATCACCTAAACACACTTTATATTTATTGATAAAGAATTTGCACTACAACTCGTACACCTTACTGTAAATTGAACCTAAATTGTACCTCATCCCATTTCTGCTTTGCATTATATAGTATTGTATATTAGTACACTGCATAGTATATTGTATATTTTATGGTAACTCAGTTACTTCTATTCTGCATCGAACATTGTACATATGTCTATACTGAACACTGTGACCTCTTTTTACTTCTAATTTACATGCTATACTATTTTATTTCATACTTATCTTGTCTAGCACAGTCTCTGGAGCGTAACAGTAAGAAGCATTTTGTATAAAAGTATTCTGTACTTCTCTATGACAACTATTAAAGAAACTTGAAACTTGAAATAAGTAAACTAGCTTCGTTAATTAAGTCTACATTATAACTAAGCAATTAATTAAGTAATCGCACATCAAGTAATAATAGTAAGGCTTATAGACTTATTATCCTCACATATTAACTTGACATTTACATATAGCCTTCAACATGTCACGTAAAGGAAAGATTACTGAGCTAGAACAAGAAGATGACACAATAGCTCAAAAGGAACAGATTATCGAACAGGTTAAAGATAAACCCAGAAACAAAGAAGATTCCCAAGAGCAGCCCGAAAAGTGTAAAGACGGCGACACTGCTGAAAGGAATACAAGAAAAAGTGAAAGAATCATAACTCTGACAGAGAAGGGCAGAGAGATGCAAGAGAAGAAAATTATAGGACTCCAGCGAAGGTTCCAAGTCGTATATAAGAGATGGAAAAATAATGTGAGAGACACCAAGGAGATACTATCACAAACTGAGATAGTAACTGGGGAACTCGAAACAGTCATTACTGATACCCGTCGTTTCTCCACTGATGTCCAGCGCGCATATGAAGAATTACGACAAGTTGAAACGCCAGATAGTCGATCTGTGCTCCCAAATGTCCCGGTTCATCTGCAAAAGAGCCTCAAGCCTACTGGATGGACATACATCTGAAGAAGAAGATGACTGTCCTGAAGTCGGTTTTCTATTCCACGCAAGCATCAACTCTCGCTTCTCTAACTCAAAGAAGACCTCTGTACGTACAAATAGGTCCATAGTAAGACGTCAAGAAGCTGCTGCCGATGTCGCTGCAGGCCAAGCTGTTCTCAAGTTAACAAAAGAGCAACACCAAGAACAACGAGAAATACAGCGGCTGGAAGAGGAAGCTGAAAGACAGATAGCCAAACAAGAAGCAGCAGCTGTTAAGCGTCGCTTGGAGAGAGAAATAGATGAGTTGAAAAGAAAAATGGAGATAGAAACAGGTGAGTTGAAAAGAAGAATACAGCGGCTGGAAGAGGGAGCTAAAGAACAGATAGCCGAACAAGAAGCAGCAGCTGTCAAGGGTCGCTTGGAGAGAGAGAAAGATGAGTTGAAAAGAAGAACGCAGCAAGAGGAAGAGGACACTAAAATCAAAGCTCAAATGATATCGCAGCATACAGGCCTCCAAAGAACCCTGGATGAAAGGAAAAGAAGGGTACAGCAACTGGAGGAAATGAAAAGTCTGAATGCAGCCCAAGTGAGAATCCAAGTGTACGACCAAGTGGTGAAAAAAGAAGAAGAGAAGCTAAACATCAAAGTGGATAGTGAGAGGAGAACAGTCAACCAAATGCCTGCTCCTACGGGGAAGACCTCCTTCCCTGTATGTGCTCTCTGCACCAAGAACTGTAGTCCCCCTCCTGGGTGAAAGTACTTCAGAGCTCGTCAGGGTCCTGGCAGATGCAGGGAGTTCAAACAGAATCCCCATTAATCATCATATAGAGGTAAAACAAGTGACACCGGATTTTGAGTCTTCGATCAACCTTCAAACAGAAGTACACTATGTAAATCGGCTCAAAGTGAAAGAAGTGACCCCTACAGAAATCATAAAGGTCCTCGAGTCCGACTTCTCAGAAAGGTCCAAGGAAGATAATCCCATCTCACAAGATGACCTGAAGTTCCTGTCGAAGCTGAAAATATATATCACACCGAAGGAAAACGGTCACTATGAGATGCCCCTGCCGTTCAAAGGAGAATGACCAGAGCTACCTAACAACAAGATCAGCGCTATCCACCGCCTGAAAGGTCTCGAAAGAAGACTGAACAAAGAAAGTAAGCTACAAAAGCAAAGACCCTTCCTGGACGAGGACGGGATCCTCAGGGTGGGAGGACGTCTAGGTCAGGCAGAGCTACACCCACACATAAAACATCCGGCAATACTTCCACAGAAAGGCCACATCTCATCCCTACTCATCAAACACCACCACGAAAAGATCCAACACCAAGGGCGTGGAAGGACAACAAACACACTCAGAGCTAATGGATGGTGGATTATGGGATGCAGCAGCGCTGTCTCATCGCACCTCTGCAGATGTGTCAGGTACCGAATATACAAAAGAACGCACCAACGAGAATACAAGTATCGAAGAAAGAAAAGAAGCTGAGCTTGTTATCATCAAGCTTGCTCAAGAAGAGGCCTTCCCAGCTGAGATAAAAGGACTCAAGCAAAAGCATGCGCTATAAAAGCTAAGTCCCTTCCTGGACAAAGACGGGATCCTCAAGGTGGGAGGACGTGTAGGTAGAGACGCCCAATCTGCGTTAAAGAAGGAAGAAAAGATCTAAAAAGATATGGACTTATACTCACCTGTCTATGCTCAAGATCCGTTCACATAGAAGTGGTTGACAATATGACTACAGACTCATTCATCAATGCACTCAGATCATTCATTGCGATCAGAGGAAATGTTCGCCAACTCAGATGTGATCAATGAACCAATTTTGTTGGCGCGAGAAGAGAATTTACAGAACTTATGAAGGGAATGAATGAAGAAAGACTGAAGGCTCTGGGATGTGAGTTTCTGAACGACCCATCCGGACCTGACCCTTTAACCCCGAATCACATTCTAACGATGAAATCTACAATCATTCTGCCCCAACCTGGACAATTCATCAAACAAGATCTGTACCTACAAAAGAGGTGGCGCAGAGTTCAGTATTTGGCCAACGAGTTTTGGACAAGATGGAGGAAAGAATATCTTCTCAACCTACAACAGAGACAGAAGTGGTGTAAAACCAGAAGGAACTCTAAAGTCAACGACATCGTCCTTCTCCAAGATTAACTGACACTACGCAACGAATGGCGACTAGCAAGAGTCACTGAAGTCTACCCAGGACAAGATGGTAGAGTCAGAAAGTTGAAGCTGCTAGTAAGCCACACCACATATGATAGCAAAGGGAAAGCTACAACCAGTACAGTGTATTTAGAGAGACCAATACACAAGATCATTACATTGATAGAAGCAGATTAGAGCACTAGTGAGTTATTCAACATTAAGCTGTTTTGGCACTTACCCATTTTCTGCTTACCTTTACTCTGAAATAGGAGTTTTTAGTTTTTTGTCTCACACTGGAAAGAGATACTTACCTGGTTGAATCCAATTGATCTTAGAGACATATCCTTTGAAGTATCCACAATAAGAAATTCCACATTCTATAAGTATGTGCAATAAGACATTCCACATTTTATTAGTATGTGTAATTGGTGGGAGTGTAACTGCAGCTATGGTTAACAGTTGGTTAATATAGTTATATTCGTTTACAATTTTATATGCTTATTTTTGTATATTAATAATACACACAATTGTATTCATTTGTATTTCTTATGGGTTTATATAAGATATATTAGTGGTGCACTATTTCTATTTGTTTGTGCAATCATTTCATCTCACGAGACTTGGTCCACCTGGTATCTGGTGACGTGTTTCCGCCTTTTTTCTCTTGAGTTGCGACATGGCTGTGGGTGGATTATTGACTTTCCTGTCAATCCTTACAAGCAAAAGACAATCCATCAAGACAACTTAACAAGACAATCTTCCAAGATAAGGATCAAAGACATACCACCATAACGCATCGATGTTCTCTTATACTGGCACGCAGCCAATAAGGTATTGATTGTTTTGGATGATGATTTTGGTATATGTGACAGTTGATGTTCTGACCATGGTTTTAATGGACTTTCAATGTTAATGGTATCTTTTGTATGCATTTGTATGTTATACAGATTTTACGGTTTGGATGAAGGTTTGGGTGAAGGTTTGGATGAAGGTTTGGATGAAGGTTTGGATGGAGAATGAACAAGCTTCATTAAAATCAGTTCAAGAAATCTACTTGTGTTAATTGCTTCGTGCCCAGAGGATGTCACACACACACACTCACAGAGGGGTGGCAGAGAGAAGTGAAAAAAAGAATTATATATAAAACGGGAGTGGTTCTTGTATCGTAATAGATGGATATAGCAAGATAGCATAAGGATATATAACTGTATATTGTAGTATAGTATTGTATAGTAGTGTACATAAGACCCAGTGCCTCATCCGTAGTAACACTGTATTGCACTATCGCTCAGCATGTCTTTTACCATGCATTTAAAAAAAACGTTATGTACATTATACCTGTTATGTCTTATTCTTATTACTTGTTTATTGCACAATCGCTGCAGGCATGACCACCCGCATTTCACTGTATGCCTTGTATGCCGTGACAAATAAAACTCTTGACTTGACTTGAACAGCACCATCAGAGGAAGTGTCTGTGTGGTGTGGCAGAGAGAAGTGTAACAGCACCATCAGAGGAAGCAGCTGTGTGGTGTGGCAGAGAGAAGTGGAACAGCACCATCAGAGGAAGCAGCTGTGTGGGGTGGCAGAGAGAAGTGGAACAGCACCATCAGAGGAAGCAGCTGTGTGGAGTGGCAGAGAGAAGTGGAACAGCACCATCAGAGGAAGCAGCTGTGTGGGGTGGCAGAGAGAAGTGGAACAGCACCATCAGAGGAAGCAGCTGTGTGGGGTGGCAGAGAGAAGTGGAACAGCACCATCAGAGGAAGCAGCTGTGTGGGGTGGCAGAGAGAAGTGGAACAGCACCATCAGAGGAAGCAGCTGTGTGGGGTGGCAGAGAGAAGTGGAACAGCACCATCAGAGGAAGCAGCTGTGTGGCGTGGCAGAGAGAAGTGGAACAGCACCATCAGAGGAAGCAGCTGTGTGGGGTGTAGGGCTGTCCCCGACTAAGGATTTGGATAGTCGACTATGATTGGCCGAAATTAGCCGATAGTCGACTATTAGTCGACTATGAAAAAAAAGAATTTGAGAAAAAAAAGTATTATTATTATTATTATTTTTTTATCATTCCATTTGGGCTGTGGGGGGTGCTTAATGTCTGAAAGAGTCGACTGAAGGCTTCTTGTCCTCTGCAAAAGCATGCAATTTGTCCACTGATGGATACATCTTGATATTTGTCTAGTCTAGTGTGTTCATTAGATGGGTGAAATCCTCTTTTTTTTCGACTAAGAGGTTGGCAGTCGACTACGGCTCCTTTCGATCGATTATTCGACTAATGGTGGGATTAGTGGGATGTGGGATGGACTAGTGGGATGGCAGAGGGAAGTGGAACCATCAGGGTAGATCACTAGTGCCGCCAACAACAAGCAGCACAACACAGCACTGTGTCTGAACACATTTTAACTCCAGAGCAACTGTTGTGAAACCGATTTTAGGGTTAATGATTAAAATGAGTAATTTCTGAAGTAGCGTCCAGCAGCTCAATTAGAACTCTTTATTGAATAAGAAAGGCCCTAAGTTACATCTGGTCGTAAAATACCTTAATAATAACACAAATGGTCCCCAACAGGGAGGGACACTGTCGGTTCTAACGTGAAAATGAGCTCCAAATGAGGCTGTATTTCCCGTCAGAGATACGATTATTGTTTCTTGCCAAGATGTGGTTCTGCTGTGGGGGCCAACTCTCTCTCTCCAACGAACACTTGACTGATAGATCTGGTTATATCATATTCAGGGATGGAGTTATTAAGTGGTATTTGGTTCAACAGAACCGTTTGGCTCTTAGAATCCTGCCAGTATTTCACATTCTCTATGGCCTAAACAACAAGGCCATTGCACGCATTCTGACATCAATAGAAGAGGACATCTGATAATTTTAGTTCATTGATCTGATGTCAATATCTTATATATGTTTAGGCTGCACACTGCTCTCTGTGTCTCTCTTCCCCTGCATGTGGACACAGGGCCCCGTGCACACACATGCAAAATCATGTAGCAGAACATGCAAAGTCCTAGTTCCCTTGGCACTCTCTCTCTCTGGCAGTTATACATGCAAAATCATGTCCCTCCCTTTCAGCACACACACACACACACACACACACACACACACAAGCACACACCACACAAACACCCATACATACACACACAGAGACATACACACACGCCCCTCCCCTTTCTCAAGAGTGTATAAAGTGACATGTAATATGGACACTCTGCTTCTCTTTGGTCTACTGGTGATGTGCCCGCGCGGGGTGACTGACTGTCTGCTTCTCTAATGAATAAAAGCTCCGTTTGAGAAATACTCTGTCTCCGCTTCGTCTTTCGGCCGACTGGCCCACTGGCAAATCAATTAAGAACTCACGACCAGGGATAGGCTAATCCCTAACAAATGGAGGTTCCAGTGAGAATTGATGTGGGCCAGCCGCAACCAAGGACGGAACGGGGAATGGAGACGCGGAGGAGGAGGAGACGGTGCAGAGGATCCAGCAGTCACTACCAGCTGTCTGCAGCGCGTCTGAACCAGGGGTGAGATACCAGCAGCCCCTCAGACGTCCGTGACCAGACCACCAGACGACCGGATGACAGGCAGGAGGAGACGAAGGACAGACGGGCCAGGATGAGAGGTGACCGGAGGAGATGGCAGCTGTGCGAGAGGCCGGAGATGACCACCGCAGCACCGGAGAGGAACACCGCAGCCAGGCACCGCTGGCACCGCAGATCAATCACCGCTGATCGTCGTCTACGACACGCAGTTCATCCACGACTAGAACGGGGGAAGCGGCCGCAGGGGAGACACTGAGCTGAGTTGGAGTGATGGTGGGCCGGCCGGCGAGAGGTGGAGAGGACAGTCTGAGACACTGGGAAGGCAGCGGACCGGAGGAGGCACGTTTGTCTAGGGGACCGCACCCTGGAACGGGGACCAACCTCAGGAGGTCAGCCCTTGCCCTCCAGAAGACGGGGCCGACCCAGGTGGGCGGTGCACTGTGACAGAGGGAAGGAAGCGCCCTGATGGACGTTGTGTGTGCCTACGGGAACCAGCTCAGGAGGAGACCCACGTCCCCTAGAAGACGGGACCAGGGGTGCACTGTAATAGAGGGGGGGTTCCTCTGGGTTAGGTGATGAGTAAGGGGGGTCCGGCGGGGTTACGTGCTATCTTCTGTTAAGTTGCCAGAATTGTGTTTCTCTCTTTCTTCTCTCTCTCTCTCCCGCTTTCTCCCCTCCCTCTATCTCTCTCTCTGCTCTCCTGATGTTGATTATCCTGTCTGGTATTGGATGTGATGCATGTAATGAGGTGACAATCGACGGGTACAGGTCCATCAATGAACTGTTGTGTTTGACGTATGTATTTAACGTCAAAAAGGGGGATTGATAGTTTTAGTTCATTGATCTGATGTCAATATCTTATATATGTTTAGGCTGCACACTGCTCTCTGTGTCTCTCTTCCCCTGCATGTGGACACAGGGCCCTGTGCACAGACATGCAAAATCATGTAGCAGAACATGCAAAGTCCTAGTTCCCTTGGCACTCTCTCTCTCTGGCAGTTATACATGCAAAATCATGTCCCTCCCTTTCAGCACACACACACACACACACACACACACACACACACACACACACACACACACACACACACACACACACACAAGCACACACCACACAAACACCCATACATACACACACAGAGACATACACACACGCCCCTCCCCTTTCTCAAGAGTGTATAAAGTGACATGTAATATGGACACTCTGCTTCTCTTTGGTCTACTGGTGATGTGCCCGTGCGGGGTGACTGACTGTCTGCTTCTCTAATGAATAAAAGCTCAGTTTGAGAAATACTCTGTCTCCGCTTCGTCTTTCGGCCGACTGGCCCACTGGCAAATCAATTAAGAACTCACGACCAGGGATAGGCTAATCCCTAACACATCACACACCCAGTCAATCACTACTTACCCTACTGCCCTCCAGGTGCAGTACAGAACACTGTTGTACAGAACACTGTTTTTTTTTTTATCCACTTTTTCTCCCATTTTTCTATATTTTCTCCCATCCCAATTTCTTATCATCCAATTCAACCCTCCCCTGTCACGGATGCTGTTTCTTGCCTCCCACAACCCGGCTGCAATGTGGACTAAGTCATACATAGCACAAGTCCCCTCCGGTACTTGAGGTAACAGCAGTCGCATCTTTTCACCTGCGCAGCTCGATCTCTCAGTGGCGAGGAGTGTGAGGCTCACGCTGCCCCCGACACTTCCTGATTCTACTGCGCAGGCGCACCAACCGACCTGTAGGAGTCGCTGTCCACAACGCCCGATCCCCACCCATCAGTTTCCCACCCCCTAATACGGCCAATGTGTATTAGTACTGACGACCAGCTAAACTGAAAGCAAATGTGGAGCGCTGGGCTCGAACTGACGAGCCCAGCGTCTCCAGCATTTCGTGGCGAGCGCCTTGCCCACTACGCCACATAGCCGCCCGCATGTACAGAACACTGTTGTACAGAACACTGTTGTACAGAACCCTGAGGTACAGAACACTGTTGTACAGAACACTGTTGTACAGAACACTGAGGTACAGAACACTGTTGTACAGAACACTGAGGTACAGAACACTGAGGTACAGAACACTGTTGTACAGAACACTGAGGTACAGAACACTGATGTAGAGAACACTGAGGTACAGAACACTGAGGTACAGAACACTGAGGTACAGAACACTGAGGTACAGAACACTGGGCTACAGAACACTGAGGTACAGAACACTGAGGTACAGAACACTGAGGTACAGAACACTGAGGTACAGAACACTGTTGTACAGAACACTGTTGTACAGAACACTGAGGTACAGAACACTGTTGTACAGAACACTGAGGTACAGAACACTGTTGTACAGAACACTGAGGTACAGAACACTGAGGTACAGAACACTGTTGTACAGAACACTGAGGTACAGAACACTGATGTAGAGAACACTGAGGTACAGAACACTGAGGTACAGAACACTGAGGTACAGAACACTGGGCTACAGAACACTGAGGTACAGAACACTGAGGTACAGAACACTGAGGTACAGAACACTGTTGTACAGAACACTGTTGTACAGAACACTGAGGTACAGAACACTGTTGTACAGAACACTGAGGTACAGAACACTGAGGTACAGACCACTGAGGTACAGAATACTGAGGTACAGAACACTGTTGTACAAAACACTGAGGTACAGAACACTGAGGTACAGAACACTGGGGTAGAGAACACTGAGGTATAGAACACTGCGCTACAGAACACTGAGGTACAGA
This sequence comes from Notolepis coatsorum, assembly GCF_963971535.1. Lineage (NCBI taxonomy): Eukaryota > Metazoa > Chordata > Actinopteri > Aulopiformes > Paralepididae > Notolepis > Notolepis coatsorum. The sequence goes on along the minus strand of NC_140169.1, from coordinate 33,994,565 downwards.
ACACTGAGGTACAGAACACTGAGGTACAGAACACTGGGCTACAGAACACTGAGAACACTGAGGTACAGAACACTGAGGTACAGAACACTGGGCTACAGAACACTGATGTACAGAACACTGGGCTACAGAACACTGAGGTACAGAACACTGGGCTACAGAACACTGAGGTACAGAACACTGAGGTACAGAACACTGAGGTACAGAACACTGAGGTACAGAACACTGAGGTACAGAACACTGGGGTACAGAACACTGAGGTACAGAACACTGAGGTAGAGAACACTGAGGTACAGAACACTGAGGTACAGAACACTGAGGTACAGAACACTGGGCTACAGAACACTGAGAACACTGAGGTACAGAACACTGAGGTACAGAACACTGGGCTACAGAACACTGAGGTACAGAACACTGGGCTACAGAACACTGAGGTAGAGAACACTGGGCTACAGAACACTGAGGTAGAGAACACTGAGGTAGAGAACACTGGGCTACAGAACACTGAGGTACAGAACACTGGGCTACAGAACACTGAGGTACAGAACACTGGGCTACAGAACACTGAGGTACAGAACACTGAGGTGCAGAACACTGAGGTAGAGAACACTGAGGTATAGAACACTGAGGTACAGAACACTGGGCTACAGAACACTGAGGTACAGAACACTGAGGTACAGAACACTGAGTTACAGAACACTGAGGTACAGAACACTGAGGTGTAACTGATGTACAGAAGGGCCTGCTTTGGGAAAGGCCTGAAGTGTGCACTGCTGTCTGTCACTGTATGTTGTTACTCTGTGCTGTTGTATGTACTATTTTGATACTGGTGTACTGTTGTCTGATGAGTACATGTGAAATGTCAATTTCCCCCTGGGGACAATAACATCTCAAATCTACAGTATGTGCTGTCTGTGAGGTTGGTTGGTTGGTATTTATTTATATATTCATTAATTTATGTATGTATGCATATAAATGGTAAATGGACTGCATTTATATACTGTAGTGCTTTTATCCAAAGCGCTTTACAATTTGTTCCTCACATTTTACCCATTCACTCACACATTCACACATCGACGGCGGAGGCAACCATGCAAGGTGCCAACCTGCTCATCAGGAGCAATTAGGGGTTAAGAGTCTTGCTTAACACATTGACGACCAGCGTCCCGCGCCGATTTATAGGCCAGAGGACCGAGCGTTGTCAACAAACTGATGTACTTTCTAACAGCTATATATATACTTTATAGTATTGCTATCTGTCCATTCTCATTGTCACTTGAGTGCATAAACCGTGCCTTCATAATGGCTTAAAGAATTTTTTTTTTCGCCTAGTCTTTTTTCTGGGGAGCTAGATAATAGGCTAAAGGCTAGTCACGTTATATCAAACGCCATTTCTGCTGTATATATACGAATGAAATAAAACAAACTGCGTAGCATCCGGACTATTACAGAGCATCTATGGATGAAATGGGGGCGGCGGGGGACGCCGATTAATATTATTGATTAGCAATACAGTGTGCGTTCACGTAGCCATTTTCACTGATCGATCACGTTGCATTTTAAAACAATGTCCAATCCAGCTGTAATTTGTGGGAATAGTATCCTACCGTCAGCCCATGTGATTGCCGGCAGCATTTCGTCATTAGTCATCGGAATCTGGTAGATCGATATGTCCAGTGGTTGATCATAAATCCCATTATTCCAGGCTGAAATCTGCGTTCGGTAACGGGATCAAAGATGGAGTATGTTCGGCTGGGACCGAGGCTCATATGAAACGCCCACAGACAGTAAACACTTTTTTTTTCAATCGCCTTCAATGATACTGCAGTTGAGCGATGGCACCCCTAAGCGGATCTGGCCGGTATTGCATGTTTCGAAAATCAAATATGCGGGTAGGTCCTGCAAGTCGATCGGGGACGTTAATAGCGTTATTAATATGGAATAAAACAATAACAACTTGCCACGAGTTAACTCGTGGCTCTGGTCCACAACGCATGGCACCGAAACACGAGTTAACTCGTGGCTGGTCCCTATAGTGTTAAGGACACTTTGACACGCTGCCCAGGAATCTAACCGGGAACCTCTGGATTACCAGACAACTTCTCTACCTCCCGAGCCACTGTCGCCCCTATGTATGTATGTATATGCATGTATATATATATGTATGTGTAACGGAGTTGATATCGTCACCTTTTTGCGTTGTGTTAAACTTCGATGCCCGAGGGAGTTTCGAACCTGGGTCTGCTGCACCACGGGCAACATCACAGACCGCTACAGACCGGTGAATTCACTCTTGGTAATGTGTCTATGTGTCTTTTAAGGGGGAGTGAGTTTTACTTGCAGTACCGGTACTTGCCACAGTCACTTCACAACATTTGAAGTCCATCGTGACTGTGCTTCGCGGTACCATCTGTTACATAATGTATGTATTTATTTTTTATTTATGTATTTATTTAACTATTTATGTATTTATCTATGTATTTATCTATTAATTTGTATATGTGTAACGGATGGTATCGTGAAGCGCAGTCAAGAAGGGCTGGGGTGAGTAGCAGTGCTATGGGTTGAACTCACTCTCACATCCTCAAAAGACAGATAGACACGTTGCGAAGTAGTGGATTCACCTCTTGGTATACCGGTCTGTGTTGTTGCCTGCGGCGTGGGAGACCGGGGTTCGACTCCCACTCGGGGCATCGAAGTGCCTTGGGTGGAGTGGAGTGAGTTTGAGAGGGTGAGTGTAACGGATGGTATCGTGAAGCGCAGTCAAGAAGGGCTGGGGTGGGGGAGCTCCAGTAGCTCACCACGTACCGCAAGCGCTATTTCAGCGCCGTGGACAACCGTGCTCGTCACGGATCTGGGGCTTAGCGAGTTCGAATCCCGACTGCAGCCGTGCCTTTCCCAGAGTGTCTTCCCCCCCATCTGAACCCTTTCAGCCTGTTTCTGTCGGTCATCCTTGACCAGTATAAATGTGATAAACACATAAAAGAGCCAGGGGAATGGCCAAAGTAAAAAAAAAAAAAAAAAAAAAGAAGGGCTGGGGTGAGTAGCAGTGCTATGGGTTGAACTCACTCTCACATCCTCAAAAGACAGATAGACACGTTGCGAAGTAGTGAATTCACCTCTTGGTATAGCGGTCTGTGTTGCTGCCCGCGGTGTGGGAGACCGGGGTTCGACTACCACTCGGGGCATCGAAGTTTGAGGTGACGTTGTCACAACCGTTACATATGTATTAATTTATGTATTGGTTTATTTTTGCAGGAGGTGCATGTCTCCTATGCAGACGGCCACTGCAGCCTACAGATGTACCAGATCAGGCTTTGGATGCTATGCTAAATCTTTTACTTTTCACCCCTCATTGAAACCCTCTTTGTGTTGCAGCATGTTCTGCTTATCCCTCCAGTACCCTCCAGATTCCCAGACACAGCGCTACACAAACATAATATTGTGATCCATAAAACTATATAACTATAAATCTACCTTGAGTGGTTTCCCAGCTGGTGGACGGTAAATGACCAACAGGCCTCCTGACTAAATCTTTACAGTCTAAACGTAGAAACAGACTCCTGCCAGACAGCCTGGTCTGACCTTAAAGATTCAGTACAATGAATGTTTTTTCAACCGTGTTGCATTTGTTAAGGTATGTTGACATAAAATTCACGAAAATGTTAGAACTGTTGTTGTTGTTGTTGTTGTTGTGAAAATATAGACTAAAGCCCTTTGTTGTCTATCCCTCCTGGAAATCAATTAATCAAGCCATTTCAGATATCCAGTCTACTTCCTTTGAAATATTGCATAATATACACCGGTTGCCCTGATTGGCCCATCAGTCAGCCTGTCGGTTGTCAATAGTTGTAAAGGATATCATCTAGTTAGTCCACAAGTAATGAAACTAGTTTGTTCCAACTTAAGTTAATTTTAGTAGTTCAAAAACATCCACAGTAACTGTAACAATTTATTCATCGCCAACCAGTCAAGTCAAGAGTTTTAATTGTCACGGCATACAGGTATACAATGAAATGCGGGTGGTCTTGCCCGCAACGATGTGCAATACAGTGGTACATATAATAGAATCAAAAGAAGAAACAACATTGTGCAGTAACAGATAGCAGGTAACATGGAGTGACATCTCGGTATCTGTACATAGTTATTTACAGCGCATGTGTGACATGCTAGTTAGCTTTGGTAGTGCAATACACTGTTCCTGTTATTCAATGGTTAGACAATGTTAATAATATGCCATAGCAACAGATCACATTTACATTTTACATTTAGCTGACGCTTTTATCCAAAGGGACATGTCATCAGCCTGTGACTGCAACTTGTTCCTGTTCGCAGACGACTCTGCCCTGCTGGTCTCTGACAGGGACAAGTTGCAGGTTGAAAAAGCCCTCAGCTCTGAACTCGGCAGAATCTGCACCTGGCTCGCTGATAACAAACTATCATTAGCTACACCTGGGTAAAACAGAGTCCATTCTCTTTGGATCAAATAACAAACTCAGCAAGGCCAACGGCTTCTCTGTTACAGTGGGTGACAATATTGTCACAAGGATAGATAAAATTACATACCTGGGTTCCATCCTAGAGGCAAATCTTTCCTGTGACAAAATGGCAACCAATGTAATCAAAAAAGTCAACCAACGAACAAGATTATTGTACCGGATCTCCTCTCTGGTAAACAAGAATACCCTGAAGACTCTAACAGGAGCACTCGTTCAAGGGTACTACGACTATGCTTGCACCTCATGGTACCAAAGCACCTCAAAGGCACTAAAAACAAGATTACAAACATTGCAAAACAAACTGGTCAGACTACTGCTTAACCTCACTCCTAAAACCCACCTCACCCCTGCCCACTTTGACAACCTAGGATGGCTTAGAGTAGATGACAGAGTACAGCAACTTGCAATGGGCCTGGTCTACAAGATACACTACACCACTAAGGTACCCATATACATGTTGAAATACTTCCCAAAGGTCAGTGAATACCACAACCACAACACCAGAGGGAGCTCCACAAATCATGTTAAACCCAGAGTCGGCTCAAACGAGGGACTAAACACGTTTCGCAATTATGCCACATCAATGTGGAACGCCCTACCCACAGCTGTAAAGGAATGTGAATCACTACCCACCTTCAAAACCGCTCTCAAAGAGCGGTTTTGAGCGGCAAAAGGAGTTGAGTTGATCCGCGAGAGAGGCGTCGGCACTCCCGATTGAGGGGGCGCTGACTTTGTAGTCAGTTATCGTCCATAGTCCTCGCCATAAACCTCTTGTGTCGTTCTGGGCCATTTGTGCGTCCTCTTAGCAAGCTTTACGGCCTTGCGCAGAGTATAGACTGTAGCCAATACTCCTCCATATTTCCTGACGCTCTGCCCAGGTTATAAGCAGCGGTGCGAGCATTCAGGGCCACTTGGATAGTATTGTCAATGTCAACCCACGGTTTCTGGTTCGGGTAGACTCGAACCGTCTTCGTGGGTACAATGCTATCGGCTAGTGTTGTTATGAAACTGACAACAACATCAGCAAACTCACTGACATCACTGGAGCTCGCCTGAAGCATCCCCCAGTCGACATCATCGAGTGCGTCCTGTAGCGTGGCCTCTGATTGGTCGGACCACTTCTTTACCTCACGTGACACGACAGCATCACGTGATCTCTGCCGGTAGGCGGGGATAAGCAAGATGGCGTCGTGATCCAATGTGCTCGTTGATCCAGCTAATGGAGGGGCCGGTACTGCCTTGTAACCGGCTCTGAACGGGGTGTAACAATGATCCAGCGTATTTCCTCCCCTGGTGGTGCAAGCGATGTGCTGGAAGAAATTTGGCATCAGTTTCTTCCGCTTGTGGTGGAATGTACACCGCCGTCATGATTATGGTGGTGAATTCTCAGGGGAGATGAAACGGGCGACATTGGATGGACAGATGTTCCAGGTCCGGCGAGCATGAACGGGAAAGTATCTTTACCTCCTTGGGGTTGACCCAGTTGTTGTTGGTCAGGAGACATGCTCTTACCGGACTCTTCTGTACGGTCCGCACGGAAGACAGAGAAGGAATCTGACGGAGAGATGATGTGATCCAGAGTAGTTGCCTTAAGCCATGTCTCCGTGAAACACATGATGTTGCAATCCCTCACGTCCCGTTCGAAGCGGACCCTCGCTCGGAGATCGTCCATCTTATTCTCCAGCGAACAGACTTGAAGGGATCGCCGGCCGGTAAGCAGAACTTTTTAGCCTAATTCTGATTCCACTTCTCCTTCCCCTATGCTTCCGTTTCGTCCAGCCACCCTTTCCTTTGTCCTCGTCTTTGTCCCGTCTGATCTCCGATGGCCAATCTTGGCAAAAAGTGTCATTAAACTCATCTTTCAGTCCGGAGTTTAAGTCCATGAGTGCCTGGCGGTCGTATGACGTCCCTGCCAGCGTTGTTTTAATAAAGCGGCCGTCATGGAGGGGGGGGGGCATTCTCTCATTGACGGAACACGTGTGAGGAGAGAATTTATGCGGGTGAACACCAGAAAAGACACTGATATATGACAGGCGTTGTACTCTTAAACAGTACTGTATATTTGTAGATCTGGTATGTCATAAATGTCTGGATGTAACAGTAGACGCCTGCGCAATAGAGCACTCGAAGCAGCTGCTCCCCCACTATTGAACTTGGGGGAGCAAACGTGTCCCTTTGCTCCCTCACTTTTTGATCATATGAAAAATATGATATACCCCCCCCCCCCCAATATATAAATCTAACCATAACTACGTAATTTCAATCAAATTAATAATACGCAATGACACTTAATAGCAAGTTTTTAAGTTTCCAAAGATTGCGACCCCCCCCCCCCTGCCCCATATGGTTTGATCCAGTGCCTCCCACACCCAGCAGACCGTGGCGCGGCGCACAGCGCTGCAGCCTCCAGGTGTAAAAAAGGCCACCTCATTGGTGGCCAGGCAGCGTGAACACTTTAGGCACAGCCAGGCTTTTCCACTAAGTAAGTTGTTCGAACAAACTATTATGTTAGACATGTCTTTACTATTGAGTGGTAGAACTTCTACCACGCAATACAATAAAAGTGTTTCACGTCACGAAATGCCATCTGGTCATACCGTAAATTCTCTAATAATAATAACAACGTTTCCCTCTGGTTGGCGTTAGCTTTAGTGCTAGCCGCTAGCTAACGTTGTCATATTATCTAGATATGTGGTCAACTGGATGACGTGACTTCGTTTGCAAATGTTAACGTTCGCTATATGGCAGACGAGCAGGGCCGGATTATACAGTATATATGCAGTATATATATATATATTAATATATTATTATTATAGTAATTGGCTATCATACTGCAATATAAACTGAGTTTTATAGTGAAAAGAGCAGCTTTATTGGTCAAGATTGAAGGCTCTATATTGCAGGAAATTGCACTTACAGGTTCATTAAATTCAAAATAAGTCTGCCGTTAAATTCAAACCACCCTGTTCCAAAAAATTAAAAAAAAATAAAATAAAAAAACGTGCACCCCCACTTTCAATTATAACTAGGTGGCCATGCTGTCTATCTTTATGTCATAATTATATGTTATGATGAATTGAAAATGGGGGACCCTGATGTAAACAAGATGAAAGTCTTTCTCTGGTCTGCATCCCCTTAACAATTGTGTGTATTGAGCCGTACTGTGTTGTACCCATTCTGCAATCTGTTAATAAAATGTTCAATCAATCAATCAATTGTCTTATTTTCTGTCTTTGAATAAAAAAAAATTATATGACCAATGAATTAAAAAAAATTATATGACCAATGAAATTGATTTTATCTTTTTGTTATAAGGATTATGGATTGCTTGATTATGTATGTGTGTATGTTTTATGATTTATGTTTTATGATTGCTTGATTACGTATGTGTTTATGTTTTATGTTTGTGTATGTCTGTCTTGGACCCCGGGAAGACTAGCTTGACGGCAAGGCATCCAGTGAATGGGGATCCTTTTAATAAACAATAAACAAACCACAGAGAGTTGCTACCCTGCTTCACACCTACACAGTTCCACACATTCACGCCCAGTATAGTCTTCTGAACAGCCGGGGGTTAAGTGCCTTGTTCAACGGCACCTCAACAGCAGCTGTTGAGGGAGGGGAGAAATGTCCGTTCTTAGATTAAATCGAATTAGATTTATTAATGGAAGCAGATGTTAGCCTATAGGCGTTTGCCAAAAACACCTCACCCAAAGTTTTAAACTAGGCTAGTGGTCCGTATCCACTTCCATTAATTGGTGCTAAGCTAGGCGAGCTTGCAGCCTACTGAATGCACAGAGAGGAAATTGGCATCTATCTTCTTGTCTGACTCTGGAGAAGACAGTGAGCACATTTCCCATAATGTCGGCGTGTTCCTTTAAGCTCAAAGGTGTGTATAAGTCATGGCTGAAGAGGGGGGGGGGTCAAAGACATCGTGTGCACACGGCCCAGAATTTCTTGATCTTTAGGCTTTTATGCCAAAACTCCAAAGAGTTTCTAAAGTCTGATACAAGTCTGTTACTGGCACATTCAGTGACAGTCTATAATAAATGTCTGATTTATTCATTCTAGGGGTCTGCACTCAATATGATGTCGCAACGACGGGGAGTCACGCAGTATCAATGCGTTAATAGCCAGGCTTAAGAAAACGGCTGAAAATATATTTTACATCATGACAGTTCCGATTAAGTCATCATCTCATAGTAGCCAAGTGCAGGAGCATGAAGAATACAGCTAATACCTTGCTGACTTGAAACATGTGTCTGCCACAGTAAAATCACACTATTATTTAGCATGGCGGAGGTGTCTGAGAGAGGCGCTAGATACAGGGGACCAGACGCGGCACGGTCTAGGAGGCCGTCACATCTCTGCAGAGAAGAGTCTTCAGAAATGCCGAAAACATTGCGCATTTCAGAAACAGTTCAACATTTAGATATTGACAATTTTTTGTGCTTTGAAATGTTCTCTATCTGTTTCCTTATTTGCAAAACGTAATACACAACTTGTAAATGTGTTAATTATTGTTAACTTGTCTGGCTGTATAATTTCCCTCGCTGTTTAACCTCTTAAGCCCTCTTAAGCCCTAGAACTATTAAAAATACATTGTAAATGGAAGATTGCTCCACTTCTACAAGGTCCATTTGCATGTTCTTGGTATCTAGGGACATCTATGGATCTCAGGGAATGCATTCCCATTGTCAGAAATATTGTGTCTATTACTAGGCTTGAGTAAATTGTAATGAACCAAAGGAGAATAAAAATGTTTCATCTTTGACGGTGAATAACACCATGCTATAATGTACCAGACATGAAAGCCACTGAGCTCATTCAGCACCTTCTCGAGATCATGTGTACAAAATATAATATAATATAGAATATCAGGCCTATAAATGACCTTATTATAGCCAAGACGCACATCTATGGATCGGGCCAAATCTCCCCTTTCCAATGGCAGAGTTAAATCTGGATTTAGTATCACCAGGCGTGCAGCAAAAAACATGAATGAAATCTACTGTACAGTAAGTACAATTACTTGTTTATAATGTAAATGTATCCGCCATTTTCATCAGATTGCAACGCCGTTTTTTTTTTGCTTGCCTGGGGTCATAAGTCATCAGAATAACAAAGACTGGAAGGTGTTAAGTGGGGAGGGGGGGGGGGATTGATTTCTGGGTAGAGTAGTAGAGAAATGGCTCCATTTTCTCTTGTGGCCTGTAGCTCTGGAATAAGTATTGTGTTATCAGCATATTTCATAAGACATATATTGAAAAGTATCCGCCAGATTTGTACAAGTGATGGCTTATTTTGAAGGTATAATCCTGCACTTTCATATAATGTAAATACATTTGAAGATCCCTCGAAAGGACCAAGAGTCTGTGCTGGGTCACAGGTGTGATGTGTCTGAGAGGCAGGCGATACAGCAGACTAGATCTGATGTGTCTGAGAGGCAGGCTAGATAAAGGAGACTAGATCTGATGATGTGTCTGAGAGAGGGGATAGACTGTTTGCGGCTAGCTGGTCCAGACACACCTGTACTTTCTTCAGCTCTGAAACCACACATACTGTATGTATGTGTGTGTGTGTGTGTGTGTGTGTGTGTGTGTGTGTGTGTGTGTGTGTGTGTGTGTGTGTGTGTGTGTGTGTGTGTGTGTGTGTGTGTGTGTGTGTGTGTGTGTGTGTGTGTGTGTGTGTGTGTGTGTGTGTGTGTGTGAGAGAGAGAGAGAGAGAGAGAGAGAGAGAGAGAGAGATAGAGAGAGAGAGAGAGAGAGAGAGAGAGAGAGAGAGAGAGAGAGAGAGAGAGAGAGAGAGAGAGAGAGAGAAAGAGAGAGAGAGGCAGGTTGAAACAGAGACAGATACATGTCAGTCTGTTAAAGTCTTTGCCAGGAGGAAATTACCTGCCCTATAGCCAGGGATGAAAGAATCTGCTTTTGTAGACACTATCACAACACACACAGTATAGACACAATGTACACGATCACAGTACAAAACTCCTCTCCTTACTACTGAAGTGTTTTAGATCTACAACAGTACTGTTTCCTGAAATACAATCTGAAAGATGGAGATTCCTTGACAGACAGACAATAAATCACGAATTACTAGTAATCTATGTTGGAATTATGCTACGTTTGAACTTACACACAGGTGCAATAGGCTGCTGATGAAGGTGACCAGCCTACAACGTTGGCATGTTTAGCACATTTTTTTGACACGGCCAAAACACATTTGTCATGAAGATCTGTGCGTCTCCGAACTCTTTAACCCTGAGTATTCAACTTGAGAACAGACAGTCCTTTTATAGCTCACCATAGAAACGTCTATAGCTGACAGAAAGGAAGACAGACAGACAGACAGACAGACAGACAGACAGACAGACAGACAGACAGACAGACAGACAGACAGACAGACAGACAGACAGACATACAGACAGACAGACAGACAGACAGACAGACAGACAGACAGACAGACAGACAGACAGACAGACAGACAGACAGACAGACAGACAGACAGACAGACAGACACACACACACACACAGACAGACAGACAGACAGACATACAGACAGACAGACAGACAGACAGACAGACAGACAGACATACAGACAGACAGACAGACAGACAGACAGACAGACAGACAGACAGACAGACAGACAGACAGACAGACAGACAGACAGACAGACAGACAGACAGACAGACAGACAGACAGACAGACAGACAGACAGACAGACAGACAGACAGACAGACAGACAGACAGACAGACAGACAGACAGACAGACAGACAGACAGACAGACAGACAGACAGACAGACAGACAGACAGACAGACTGACTGACTGACTGACTGATAGCAGTGGTTCACTGAAACTGCCTGCTTGAGGAAAGAGAGAGAGTGATGAAGGAAAAGAGAATAAAGAAAGAATAAATAAATATTCCAGGTCTTTTTATGTTCCAAGAGTAAACCAATAATAAAACATAGTAAAACATCTAACACATACACTATGTATTCAAATACTACTAACTAAACACACAACTCTCTGACAGAACATGTTTTGTAGCTGATTATCACATGTCCTCCTCACAACAGACATGTTGATTAGTTTCATGTCTGATTATCACCTGTAATATGTTGTTGTTATTACTATTGAAGCAATAATACGTTGTTATTATTATTGCAAGACTAATATGATGTTGTTATTATTATTGAATGAATAATATTAACATATTAGTCATTCAATAATAATAACATATTAGTCCTTCAATATTAATAGCATATTAGTCTTTCAATAATAATACAATTTTAGTCTTTCAACATATTAGTCATTCAATATTAATAACAGCATATTAGTCCTTCAATAATAATAACAACAACATATTCGTCTTTCAATAATAATAACAACATATTAGTCCTTCAATAATAATAACCACAACAACATATTAGTCCTTCAATAATAATAACATATTAGTCCTTTAACACATTGGCGACCGCTGGGACCCGTCTAATATAGTGGTTGAGGACCAGCTTTTGTCAACAGACCTGTGTCTTTTTGTAGAGCTAAATCTATACTTTATAGTATTGCTATCTGTCCATTCTCATTGTCAATTGAGTTCATAAACCGTCCCTTCAAATGGCTTAGAGAAAAAAAAATGCATCAATAGGTTGTCATTTTATAGCGCCGTGAATATAAGCATTATAGCGGATTTTGTCTCGTATATTTTCTGGAAGGCTAGTTATAGAGCTAATAGCTGCTAACGTTATATCCAATGGCATTTCCGTTTTATAGATGCTAAAGAAATAACTCAAACTGCATATCATCGGGACTGTCCCAAAGCATGTATCAAAGGGGTGGGGGGGGGGGGGTGGGGGGGGTCGTTTATTATTATTGATTACCAATACCAGTGTTCATGTAACTAGCCACATACGCTGCTCGGCTGGTTGCGTATCATAGCAAGCTCTGATCCGGCTGTAATTTATGTGAAAAAGATCTTACCATGAGCCGGTGAGATACCCCCGAGCATTTCCCCGTTATCGATCGGCATCTGGTAGATCGATATGTCCATTGGCTGATGATAAATCCCCTTATTCCATGGTGAAATCTGCGATTCGAAACGTAATCCACAGTAGAGGATGCTGATTCAGAATCCGGGTACAAAAAATCTCCATTGAAAGGGAAAAAAAAAAGTCATCCGTTCGCCCACAGGGCACATTGCAGTAGCGCGATGGCGCCCCTAAGAGGATCTGGCCGGTATTGCATCTTCTCGAATTCACAGACTAGGGAATATATGCAGTGCCGCTCCGCGACCTTGACCCGGTTATTAAAATGGAATAAGGCAATAACAACTTGCCACGGCTATATACGTGATTCTGTCCACAACGCATGGATTCGAAACCCGTATAAAATCGTGGTCGGGTGGCAAAGTGTAATAACATATTAGTCCTTCAATAATAACAACAACATATTAGTGCTTCAATAATAATAATAATAATAATAACAATAATATTGAAGGACTGATATGTTGTTATTATTATTGAAGGACTAATGTGTTAACTCATTCTGCGCCAATGACGAAAAAAGTTGGGTTAACTCACCATGCATTGAGCGCCAATCACGAGAAATCTCAGGTTTTAATCGTTATTTCTTTTATTAGCTATATCCATTCATTTTTCATCCATCCAGCCTGATGTTATCATTGGGAATGGGTCTGAGATCGCAAAGGGCAAATACCGCCGCCTACACCTTCCAGCCGGTATTGCACTCCATTTGAAACTATGTCGTTTGTTTTCTGGGCCGAGCTGAGCCGTGCGGGCGGGGTTTAAATACTCCGGTAGGACGAGCGTTTACAACGATACATCTGCGAGGCAGCCCCCCCCCCCCCCCCCCCCGCCCTACTTCATATGCAATGCCGGACAACGTGGGACGGACCTCTGTGACCAGTATTTGGAATGGCGATCAGATAATTGGATTTTTTTTTTGCATTACATCAGAGACAAGGTAAGAACACTATATATCAAATCTTGCGTTGATCTGATAATTTTTTCTCCCGCGATCGAAGCTGTCTGTGTGGACTGTGTTGTGCTGTTTACCGTTGGTTGCAGGAGGGGGGGGGGAGCACGGCGCCCCAGGGCCCATTTCATTGTTGCATGAGGAAGGATAATAATGATAATCTAGGGTTGATTTCAGGATGATTAGATAATCAGGCGAAAAATGACAACGTGTTTAGTGGATTTCACTAAAGGGCTATTATCGCGTCTTTTCCTGGGATTACTAAGAATCACCCAAACTATACTCATATTCAAAACCGTATAAAACGGAAATGTCCCGATGAAAAAACAATCTGTTTTTTGCATGTTGACCAGAAGCAACTCACTGACATTCGACGGTGTTATTAGATCCATAGCTATAATATAAAATATTTTTTAAGCACTCACAAGTTTCACAGTCTCCCCATTGACTTACAGCGATGGGCCTTCTACCCAGAAGGTAGACAGCGACCCCTGGCGCTGAATGAGTTAATAATATTGAAGGACTAATATGTTGTTGTTATTATATTGAAGGACTAATATGGTATTATTATTGAAGGACTAATATGTTAATATTGAAGGACTGATATGTTGTTATTATTATTGAAGGACTAATGTGTTAATAGTATTGAAGGACTAATATGTTGTTGTTATTATTATTGAAGGACTAATATGGTATTATTATTGAAAGGACTAATATGTTAATAATATTGAAGGACAATATGTTGTTATTATTATTGAAGGACTAATATGTTATTATTATTGGATTGACTGGATACTGGCGTGGATGAGAATGGAAGGAGAGAGGAGAGAGGGGGGAGGGAGGACAGGGTGAGAGGGGAGGAGAGAAGGAGGGGAAAGAGGGAGGACAGGGTGAGAGTGGATGTCTGCACATCAAAGAGCAGGAATTATGGGTTTGAACCCAGGAGGAGAGGTCATCATGTTACGGACCCCTGACATCTGTAAAAGATACAATTACTCTGAAACATCTTCACACACCGACACAGACAGACACACTCTCACACACACAGACACACACACACACATACACGCACACCCACAGGGCCTAACTTGACGAAACAAGTGAAGGGAGGTGAAGGGAGGTGCCCACTTGATAACCCTGGTTGTGATGTGCTGGTTCTCACTGCCTAATCTTTCTAACACGTTGGGTTGTGGTGGCCATTGGGGGCCATGTGGTAGTCCCTGAACCCACCACCTTACACTAAACAGGTCACCCCTGTTCCTCTTATAACCTGTTCAGCCACTCTGTTCCTCTTAGAAACCAGTTCAGTCACTCTGTTCTTCTTAGAACCTGTTCAGCCAGCTGCTGTATCTAACCTTTACATATAGTTTAATTGACACATTTCAATTACGTTATACAGTAGGTCCCATGGTGACATATAAATAAGCAAATAAAGATAAGCATTTCCAGTGGAAACAGTACAAGAGCACAGAGTACTGGTAATACTGAGACCCAGTGGCGGCTCGCCACTAGGGGCGCTGGGGTTGCCGCCCCCTCTGGTTAACCCTGGTAAAAGAGAGAAGAAGAAGATTTATTTTTATTTTTTTTTATAGCCCTATAAATAATATAAACATGTTTAAAATGAATAATATTTACTCATTTTTAAGTATGTTTGTGTTTCCAATGCACAATATAACGTTAATATATCAAAATATAAATAATTGTTTTAATGAACAGGAAGTGACTGTCTTATAGAGAATACGTTCCGTATCCGCATTTCTCTCGGGCTCGCCGCAGCCGCATTTCTCTCGGGCTAGACGCAATAGCGCTTACAGTGGGCGTGCACGCCGTGCACTGGTTTCATCGCTGTAGTCCGTTGCAGCCAATCAGTGCGTAACGCGCTGTGCGTTGAATATGATGTATTATGATGGAAGCCGGGCACGTTATAAAGCGAACTATTATCGTCTAAGCAAGCAGCGCCAGTATTTTCTGTAGCCGCATTTCTCGGAGACGCTCTCTGATTGGCCGACGCCAGTATTTTTTCCGTAGCCGCATTTCTCGGAGACGCTCTCTCTGATTGGCCGACGCCAGTTTCTGGTTAGGAACTGAAGTTAGTAGTTAGTTACTCCACGCTGTTGTGTTATGCAGTCACTCTGGAGTGGACAGTGTGGATATACATCGACAACAACAGGCTGGACTGTCTGGGACTGTGGGGACAGTTGGACATTATACACTTTATCAAGCCCTCCGGACCACGTTTCAACTAACTACAGTGAGTTAATGAGTTAATGCGGTCTGTCTCTCTTTCGCTCTGTCTCTCTCTCTCTCTCTCTCTCTCTCTCTCTCTCTCTCTCTCTCTCTCTCTCTCCTCTCTCTCTCTCTCTCTCTCCTGTCTCTCTCTCTCTCTCTCTCTCTCTCTCTCTCTCTCTCTCTCTCTCTCTCTCTCCCTCTCTCTCTCTCTCTCTCTCTCTCTCTCTCTCTCTCTCTCTCTCTCTCTCTCTCTCTCTCTCTCTCTCTCTCTCTCTCTCTCTCTCTCTCTCTCTCTCTTCGCTGTGGCCGGGTATTGCATAATGGCTGAATGAATGAATGGTAACTTGTTTAAAATGACTATATATGTGTTCATTATTGATTTGATGATCATATGTGTACTAATGTAGTATGAATCAATTAACTCGACTTAATGTTGGTAACGTTATGAGTCCGTATTCGCTTGGCCAGCTTGGTCAGATGATTGCGACCACCCAGATGTAGTTCATACCGGCCGCCACTGCTGAGACCACTGCTTCCACAGCAGCCTAATAAACGTGTTAGCTAGTAAATGTTAGCTCAACAATCTAAAGCTCTACACGTCCTGTTAGCTCAAACAATCTAAAGCTCTATACGTCCAGTTAGCTCAACAAGCTAAAGCTCTACACATCCTGTAGCTCAACAATCTAAAGCTCTACACATCATGTTAGCTCAACAAGCTAAAGCTCTACACATCCTGTTAGCTCAACAATCTAAAGCTCTACACGTCCAGGTTAGCTCAACAAGCTAAAGCTCTACACATCCTGTTAGCTCAACAATCTAAAGCTCTACACATCATGTTAGCTCAACAAGCTAAAGCTCTACACATCCTGTTAGCTCAACAATCTAAAGCTCTACACGTCCTGTTAGCTTAATAATCTAAAGCTCTACTATACATGTCCTGTTAGCTCAACAATCTAAAACTCTACATGTCCTGTTAGCTCAACAAGCTAAAGCTCTACACGTCCTGTTAGCTCAACAATCTAAAGCTCTACACGTCCTGTTAGCTCAACAAGCTAAAGCTCTACGCGTCCTGTTAGCGCAACAATCTAAAGCTCTACTGTACATGTCCTGTTAGCTCAACAATCTAAAACTCTACATGTCCTGTTAGCTCAACAATCTAAAGCTCTACACGTCGTGTTAGCTCAACAAGCTTAAAGCTTTACATGTCCTGTTAGCGCAACAAGCTAAAGCTCTATATGTCACGTCCTGTTAGCTCAACAAGCTAAAGCTTTACGCGTCCTGTTAGCGCAACAAGCTAAAGCTTTACACATCCTGTTAGCGCAACAAGCTAAAGCTCTACAAATCCTGTTAGCTCAACAAGCTAAAGCTCTACACGTCCTGTTAGCTCAACAATCTAAAGCTCTATACGTCATGTCCTGTTAGCTCAACAAGCTAAAGCTCTACACATCCTGTTAGCTCAACAAGCTAAAGCTCTACACCATAGATATATATAGAACACTAGATAGCTTGCCCGCGCTGCCGGCCAATGGAGAGCGACGTCACTGAACCGCCGCCATCTTGCGCAGGTCAGCCTTGAGTGAGAGTGAGTGAGCTGCACAGACAAAAATACTCATAACTCGCTGAAATATTGACGGATTTACAAACGGTTTGGTTTATTACAAGCATTATTAACGTGGCTATGATTCAAGCGGTTGTAAAAAAAAACATCTTTAAAAACTATTTTTTTTTAAAGTATGCAGTATCATAATTACATCTTTGATGTTTATAGCAAACTAACCGTTTGTAGATCCGTCAATATTTCAGCGAGTTATGAGTATTTTTGTCTGTACAGCTCACTCACTCTCACTCAAGGCTGACCTGCGCAAGATGGCGGCGGTTCAGTGACGCTGGTTACTCCACCTTAAGCTATCTAGTGTTCTATAGATATCTATGCTCTACACGTCCTGTTAGCTCAACAATCTAAAAGCTCTATACGTCATGTCCTGTTAGCTCAACAAGCTAAAGCTCTACACATACTGTTAGCTCAACAATCTAAAGCTCTACACATCCTGTTAGCTCAACAATCTAAAGCTCTACAACGTCCGGTTAGTGTGATGCCCACTAGAAGTGGTATCACGTTAATAATCATTAGATTATGTGTCAAAACTGGGTGAACATACTGGTACAGGATTACCTCCATCAGAAACGAGGTAGAACAGTCATGTCATATTTAATGGGAGACATTAACATAATTTGGTAAATAGGTGGCAGTATAGGGCTTGTGTTCAGTGGCTTCGCCTTCTAGGGAACCGTACTTTGCTACCTACGGGCACACGAGGCGAGCTGAGCCTCACAACCGAGAGGACTCAGAACCAGTAACACCATGTCTGCGCCTTCCTTTGTCCAATGACTAACTACAACCTGTTTCATAGGTGGGTAATACATTACAAAACACACATACAGGTTAACAAGGATACAGGCAATGTCGAGGGCCCAATGAGGTGATGTTTGAGTCAAGTTTAAGAAGTTTAAGACAACAAGTAACGTGATTTAGAAGTTGAAGTGTCTCGTGGTACAGTACATTAAAATAGAGTGTTGAAATACAATTGCCCATTTAATCATTAACATGTCGGAGTTAAGTATCTCCAAGGGGATTATAAAGGTTTATGTTTTAAAATACATACTGTTTGGGTTGAATTGCTGTTTAGTAAATGTATATATTGTGTACAAGTGTTAAAGACTGTTAGAGGGAAATTACTTTAGCTCACACTAGCTAGACGTTAGCTAAACACCGGAGCTGTTCCACATGCTCTCTCTCTCTCTCTCTCTCTCTCTCTCTCTCTCTCTCTCTCTCTCTCTCTCTCTCTCTCTCTCTCTCTCTCTCTCTCTCTCTCTCTCTCCTCTCTCTCCTCTCTCTCTCTCTCTCTCCTCTCTCTCTCTCTATCGCTATCCCGCTCTCCGTTAAATGTAAATATAAATCTATTCCCTTGGGTACACCATGGTCACGGTTTATCAAATTCCTGGTAAGGCTGAGATCGGCCAGATACATATATATATATATAAATGCACTTTCGATGCACATTTGAGGTTCAACCGAACTTGAGCTGGAACACAAATATGAGTGACACCGAGGTGTTGAGGTATTCCTGTACACTAGAGAATAGTGGATATGACCTGATGATAAAGGTAACAGCTAATGATGATGTAAGGAATTGTTTGACAGACAATTAGAATGACAGTGTTGTTAAAAGAAGACATACGATGTTCTCTTCCAATATGCCTAAACAGAGGTTAACAGGAGAATGCTCCCTTTCCACGTGTTTATACTTAAGACGTCAAATATGTATAAAGACATAATTAATTACAATGTACAGTATATAATGCTGGATAACTACATTTGAAAGTAAAATGCTATTTAAGTGAACCAGGGTATCCTAAACGGGTAGAATGTGTGTTTGCAATGATGAATATGCTTTTGAATTGATGCAAGAATGGAACTATAATTGAATGTATTAAAAGTAATGTAAATAATTGAACCAAATGATGGTATAATGTTATGATGATGATTGATTGAAGATTCTCATGAATAAACAAATGCTGTTGTAATATACAACCGAGAGGACTCAGAACCAGTAACACCATGTCTGCGCCTTCCTTTGTCCAATGACTAACTACAACCTGTTTTCATAGGTTAAAACATATCTCTGCTATCAGGTGCCATATCCTGGTACCTGTAACAGTTTATTAGGGGCTCGTCCGGGATCTGTGCCACTTGCTGGATGGGAGCCCTGCTGGTCTCTGACAAGAACAAATTGCAGGTTGAAAAAACCCTCAGCTCGGAACTAGGCAAAATCTGCATATGGCTCGCTGATAACAAACTATCATTACACATGGGCAAAACAGAGTCCATTCTCTTCGGTTCAAATAACAAACTCAGCAAGACCGACGGCTTCTCAGTTACAGTGGGTGACAATATTGTCACAAGGAAAGACGAAATTACCTACCTGGGTTTCATCCTAGAGGCAAATCTTTCCTGTGACAAAATGGCATCCAATGTAATAAAAAAAAGTCAACCAACGAACTAGATTCTTGTACCGGATCTCCTCTCTGGTAAACAAGAATACCCTGAAGACTCTGGCAGGAGCACTCATTCAAGGGTACTACGACTATGCGTGCACCTCATGGTACCAAAGCACCTCAAAGGCGCTTAAAACAAGATTA
The DNA here is from genome assembly GCF_963971535.1 of Notolepis coatsorum. Lineage (NCBI taxonomy): Eukaryota > Metazoa > Chordata > Actinopteri > Aulopiformes > Paralepididae > Notolepis > Notolepis coatsorum. The sequence goes on along the minus strand of NC_140169.1, from coordinate 33,974,645 downwards.
CAAACATCACAAAACAAACTGGTCAGACTACTACTTGACCTTACCCCCAGAACCCACCTCACCCCTGCCCACTTTGACAACCTAGGATGGCTTAGAGTAGATGACAGAGTACAGCAACTTGCAATGGGCCTGGTCTACAAGATACACTATACGACTAAGATACCCATGTACATGTCAAAATACGTCCCAAAGGTCAGTGAATACCACAACCACTACACCAGAGGAAGCTCAACAAATCATGTTAAACCCAGATTCGGCTCAAACAAGGGACTAAACACGTTTCGCAAATTATGCCACATCAACGTGGAACGCCCTACCCAAAGCTGTAAAGGAATGTGAATCCCTACCCACATTCAAAACCGCTCTTAAAGAGCACCTACGGGAGGCTGCAATTCGAAACTGGCCACCGTAAATGCCCCAAACCCCCACCACCTCCTAATAGACAGTCTCCTCCCCACCGCATGTATATATTCCCTCCCCGCCGTATGTATGTTTCTCCCCCACCCACCCAACCCCTCCTAATGTACAGTCCCCTCCCCGTCATATGTATATACTCTGTCAGATCTAGGGGTAACAGTACTGTATATTTGAATACCGTCACAAATGTATCAGTACTAAATACCTATATGTCCCTATGCCATAAATGTCATGTATGTTGTGTATGTCATAAATATCTATATGAATTGAAAATGGGGGACCCTGATGGAAACAAGACAAACATCTTTCTCAGGTCTGCATCCCCTTAACAATTGTGTGTATTGAGCCGTACTGTATTGTACCCATTCCGCAATCTGTTAAATAAAGTTTTCATTAATTCATTAATTCATTAATTCATTCATTCATTCATTCATTCATTCATTCATTCATTCATTCATTCATTCAGCTGATCCAGAGATCTTGACACTTGGACCAATCGCGACCCGATGAACCAGGAAGCAACGCCCGGTGTAAAGGTCCGCCGAATGAGGGACTGATCTACGCAGTATCGACAGCAGTGAAGTGCCTCATCTGGTGCCAGACGACAACGAGAGCTGTGTCCACTACTCCACCTGACGAGAAGGAAGACCGCAGTCGTGTATAGGAGAACCACCCACCACGGAAAGTCGCTACAGTGATCCTGAACTGAGAACCAAGTGCGAGGAATCGGGAAGCAGCCATGGGAGACAGTGAGAGGAAAAGCTTGGTGTGGGACATCAAGAAGAGCCTGCTCACTCTACCTGCGGATGAACTCTTTCGCATCGCCAAGGCATTGGAGCTAGTAACAGGACTGGATGCGTCTGACCGAACCCACCTTACCGTAGATGACGTGGAGGGGTGCTTCAACTTTATCAACGACTACCTGTACAGTAAGGTTTTACTGGAGTTAGAGGATACAGGGTTGTCTCATTTATTGCTGATAAAAGATGTGACTGATGGGCTTATGCAGAATAAGGTGGTGGGTCCAGAAGAGGGTATAACCGAGGGCCTACGGTCCACCAGTCAAAGTGATGTAGTACCAGTCGACCCAATTAGCGTCTTTTATGATGTAAGTGAAACAATTGAGAGTGTGCCCACTTCAAAATTAAGCAACCAGGTTTTACAGTGCCTGCCAAGTGTGCCACCACCCATAGCTCAGGCTGTGCCATTGAATGAGAGTGTACCAGACACCAAAAGTAAACAGGAACCCCCTGGTGTGTCGCCAGATAAACTAGTCTCTTTAAGAGAACTGTTGTACCTTCACCGCAGGGAGTTTAAGCTCCAGGGAGGTCAGATTGGAGACCAGGGATCAGACATTAGTTACAACAGTGTCTGCAAACAGATCGACGAAGGTCTGAAGGAACAATTCAGCGAGGCAGAGGTTGTTAGAGCAGTCTTGAGAGTGATCAAAGCTGGCAGCTTTAAGGATATGTTAATGGTAAAAGATGATTTAACTAGCGATGAGCTGAAGGGTTTTCTCCATTCTCACCTCGGTGAACAAAGTAACACAGAGTTGTTTCAAAAACGTATGTGTACGAAGCAAAAGGATAGTGAAACATCACAACAGTTTTTATATAGTCATAGGACTCAAGCAGAAGATTTTACTAGCATACAAATATGCTGATACTGACGTTAAGTACAACGAACGCACCGTTCAGGATGTCTTTCTCCACACTGTGTACCAAGGTTTAGGACACAAACATGATGACATTCGTAGGGAACTCAAACCCTTACTTGAAAACAGAGTACCTGATGAGGCCATTCTCAGACAGATGAAAAGGTAATGAGCGATGAGAGTGAAAGACAGCGATGGTTAGGGCCTACCAACCGCAATAGACCCCCCCCATGTACATAGTGCAGGTGCTGAGGTGAAGGGAGCACAGTGTCCCCCCCCCCCCCATTAGGGAAGAAAATACAGGAAAGAAACTTAAAGTAGACCCGATCCAACAGTTAGCAGAGAAAGTAGAGAAACTTACCAATCTAGTTGAGCTCCTGCAACAGCAGCCCCAGGTCAGAACAGGGAGGATAAATAGGCAGAGGGACAGGCCATATGGCTGTAGCAGATGTGTAGAACAGAATTTACCTAACTGCCCCCACTGTTTCCATTGTGGTGATGAAGGCCATAGAGCGTTAGGCTGCCAAAAGAGACCACCACGTCAGGGAAACTGGGACCGGTCCCTGCAGGGGGACAAACATTGACCGGTTCCCCCTTACTGTCCCAAACTGACAACCGTCGTACTGGTGAGCCTGAGAAGGAAAGAATAAGAGAGGAGAAGACTGCACCTAGAACAGGAACCAAGATGGTAAACCAGATACAGAAGCACACAGACCCCCCTGATTTACCGAACACCAAGAGTGAATGCCTCGCCAAGGTCGTAGGGAGAAGAGCTCTCACCCATTGTAACCTAAACGGTTTAGCAGTCCAAGCCCTGCTTGATACAGGGGCCCAAGTAAGCATGATTGACCGTGCTTGGAAGAATAGATACTTACCTGACATGCCAGTCAGACCCCTTAGCGAAATCATCGAAGAAGAAGAGGAGTTGAAAGTCTATGCGGTAAATGGTGAGGTCCTCCCATTTGATGGCTGGGTGGCCCTTACAGTGAACTTAAACGGGAATGAAGATCCTAACCTGTCAATCACTGTGCCTTTCCTTGTAAGCAGCCTTGTTCTTGAGAGACCCCTACTGGGTTTTAATGTGCTGGAAGTGATGATACAGGAACAACCTGGAAGACTGATCCCAACTCTCACCAGCCTGCTCTGTAACGTCATGGTGATACCAGCCAAGAAGGCAGAACTCCTGGTGAATTATATCCAGACTGACAGACCTCCTGTGCAAGTTGGTCGCCTACGAACAGGTAAACAAGCCACTGTCATCCCCGCAGGTCAAGTGGCCTGGGTCAGGTGCCAAATCCCACCCCACGTGGAACTGTCTGACCCCACCTTCCTGTTCGAACCAGATGACAACAGTTTATCGCTGGCAGAACTGGATGTTGGAGAAGGCCTGCTGCAGGCGCAAAACCCCAGGAAGCCGTATGTCACCGTGCCTGTGGGAAACAACACAAAGCATACCGTCACTCTCCCCAGGAAGACAGCTCTGGGCAGCATCCATTGTGTTGGGAAAGTCATCACAACAGACTCCCCGGAGAACCCCCGACCCTAGCGATCGTCAGCAGCGCTGTCACCACCCCCGTCGTCACTGGGCCGTCCCCATGGAAAACCCCCATCCCAACTTACTCACCTGAAATCTCCCAGCCCACGGTGCCTCCCAACCGTGCTGCTACAACGTCAGCTGTTCCCAGCTCCATCCCGTTCCAATCCCCCGTCGATATCATTCACCTCGATGACGAACAACAGACAATAGCCCACAGGATGCTTTGTGAAGAGGCTGGATCCTTTGCACAAGACAGTAGCGACATTGGGTGCATCCCGAGCCTGCAGATGACAATCGCTCTCCATGATACTGTCCCGGTCCAGAAGACGTACTCATCAGTACCAAGGCCACTGTTTAAAGAAGTAAAAGAGTACATACAGGAACTGTTAATGAAATGTTGGATAGTCAAGTCCAAGTCTCCATATTCTGCCCCAGTAGTCTGCGTAGCCTCGATGCATAGCCTATGGCTATGCATCGACTACCGCCTCCTGAACAAAAAGACTGTGCCCGATCGCCACCCATTACCTAGAATACAAGACCTGACTGACACTCTTGGAGGCTATACCTGGTTTAGTATCCTGGATCAAGGGAAAGCTTACCACCAGGGCTTTGTCGCCGAGGGTTCACAACCCTTCACCGCCTTCATCACTCCGTGGGGTCTTTACGAGTGGGTTCGCATCCCATTTTGACTCTCAAATGCCCCTGCAATGTTCCAACGGAGCATGGAGGAGATGCTAGGTCCCCTCAGGGACAAATGCTGTATCCCGTATCTTGACGACGTACTCTGTTACGCAAAAACATTTGAAGAACATGTAGAGACCCTCCGCAAGGTTCTCCAAGCCCTTCAACGTCACGGAGTGAAATTGAGACCCGAGAAGTGTGACCTCTTCAAGCAAGAAGTCAGGTACGTGGGTCGCCTTGTGTCAGCAGAAGGGGTCAAGATAGATCCACGAGACATTGAAGCCGTGAAAGCCCTGTCAAGTAAGACGCCCAGAACTGTCGGCGAAGTGAGGAAAATAACAGGATTCCTGGGATATTTCCGTTCATACATTCAGGATTTTTCCCGGATTGCCAGACCCATCTACGAGCTACTCCAAATCAAGCCAGGAAAGACCCCAGCCCCAGCGCGGAGTAAGAACATCAGACGCCCCCAGTTGCCCTCCAGAGAGCCCATAGAGTGGACCACGGAACAGCAGAGAGCGCTTGAACAACTGATTGACCTTCTCACAAACCCCCCTGTCTTATGCATATCCCGATTTCAACCTACCCTTCAGGCTGCACACTGATGCCTCCGACCAAGGCCTGGGAGCTGTTCTGTATCAACATCAAGATGGAAAACTGAGAGTCATCGGGTACGGGTCAAGAACATTGTCACCAGCCGAACGTAATTACCATATGCACAGTGGAAAACTGGAGTTCCTTGCATTGAAATGGGCTGTGTGTGAAATTCCGCGACTACCTGTATTATGCCCCACACTTCAATATCTACACCGACAACAACCCGTTGACCTATGTAATGAGTACTGCCAAGCTCAATGCGGTCGGTCATCGGTGGGTTGGGGAACTTGCAGACTTCCGGTTTGACGTCAAATACAGACCCGGAAAGTCCAACATAGATGCAGACACTCTTTCTCGCCTTCCCCTGGATAGGGAGAGATATGAAAGAACCTGCACAGAAGAGCTCTCCAATGAAGCAGTGCGAGCGACGTGGGAAGGATGCCAAGCAGCTGAAAGGAAAGACGTGGCATGGGTTGCGGCGCTTAACATCGCGTCCCCAGACTCAAACCAGCAGTCTCACCCACACCTACAAACAATCAGTCACAATGAACTGGTGAAGGCCCAAAAAGAGGACCAAGCCATCCACACGATCAGGGAATTGAAAGAGTCGAACATTAAATTATCAGACGACGTACGAAGAACCGTAAGCGCAGCGACCCGAAAGCTACTTCATGAATGGAGCAGATTACATACTGACAATGATCTCCTTTACAGAAAGACCAATCAATACCAACAGTTGGTCCTCCCTGTAAAATACAGAACACTTGCCCTGAAACATCTACATAATGAGATGGGTCATGTTGGAACGGAAAGAGTGATCCACCTCGCAAGAGAAAGATTCTACTGGCCTTTTATGTCCAGAGAGATTGAAGAATATGTGACCCGAAGATGTCCTTGTATCAAGTCTAAGAAGCCGGTCACACATGTCCGAGCTCCCATGGGCAGCATTACCTCCAACTTCCCATTAGAACTTGTGTGTATCGACTATCTACATCTGGAAACCAGTCGGGGAGGGTATAAATACATCCTAGTGGTGATCAACCATTTCACTAGGTTCGCCCAGGCGTACCCCACCAAGAACAAGAGTGGGAAAACAGCTGCAGAGCGTATCTTTAATGATTTTATACCCAAATTCGGTTATCCCTCGAAACTACATCATGACCAGGGTCGAGAATTTGAGAATAAACTGTTCCAAGCACTGCAACGGCTGTCTGGGGTCAGCCACTCTAGAACATCACCCTACCACCTACAGAGCAACCCAGCGGAGCGGCTCAATCGGACCATACTCCAGATGTTGAGGACATTGACTGAAAATGAGAAATTGCGGTGGAAGGATCACCTCCCGCATATGTTACACGCGTACAACTGTACCAAACATGAATCGACTGGTTACTCACCCTTTTTCCTCCTCTATGGTCGTCATCCACACCTCCCCGTTGACCTGTTGTTTGGGTTAACGAAGAAAAAGGAACCGTACTCACCCAGAGGATACGCGGAGCAATGGGCTGAGAAGATGTCTGAAGCCTACCGGATTGCTTGTGAGCATAGCAAAAAGTCCAGTGCAAGGGGAAAAGTGGCTTATGACAAGAAAACAAAAGGAGTAGTACTGCAGTCAGGAGACAGAGTTCTGGTAAGAAACCTCAGTCAGCGTGGAGGACCAGGCAAGTTGAGGTCGTACTGGGAGAAGGCGATCTACGTGGTCAAAAGCCAGCTCGATGAGAGTCCAGTATACATTGTCTGCCCTGAACACGGAGACCAGAAGAAGACCAGAACATTACACCGCAATCTCTTATTGCTGGTAAATGATTTACCTGTGGAAATGGCTCCACCGCCAGCCAGACCTGTCCCTGTGAAGAAAACAAATGACAGACCAGGACAAGGAAGAATATTAGACACACAAAGACAAGTAGAGACAAGGGACAGCACTGACAGTGATTTGGATGATGACAGTAACAGAGGATACTGGCTAAGGATACCTGTTGAAAGGACAGAGGAAAGATCACTTGGACACCGTGAACGACGACCTAAAGTCGTGCCAGGCCTGTGCCCTGAGAGTGAAGACGACAGGGGAGGAAACACGGATGGAAACGTACCTGTCTTGGCCAGACCTGATGAAGATGTTAGCGAATCTGAGGAAGAAGAGGAAAGGGAGGCCCCCCAAGCTCACTCTTCGATAACCCAACCCCATCCCCAAGCTCACTCTCCAATAACCCAACCCCATGCCCAAGCTCACTCTCCAATAACCCAACCCCATCCCCAAGCTCACTCTCCAATAACCCAACCCCATCCCCAAGCTCACTCCCCCGTAGCCCAGCTCAATCTCTGAACCCCTCCACTTGCACCGGTGGAGCAGGTCCAGTCAGAGGTTAGGAGGTCTGCCCGTGACAGAAGGCCTAGACAATGTCTCACATATGATATGCTAGGTGAACCGTCAGTGCAGAACAAGGTGACCGTGAATTCAGCAGTAGGATACACACCGATAGTGCCCGCACCGCACCACAGTCCACTACCACATCCATTAATACCCTTCGTAATGCCATGGTTGCATCCAATTTTTTACGGCCTTCCACAACATGCCCAGTATGCTTACCGCCCAACCGACACCCACGGTCCACCCACATTGGGAGTTTGTTAGGGGTTCAAGCCTGAGGGTGAAATTGAATGGTTTTTTTTAAGGTCAGGGAGTGTGTGATGCCCACTAGAAGTGGTTTCACGTTAATATCATTAAATTATGTGTCAAAACGGTGTGAACATACTGGTACAGGATTACCTCCATCAGAAACGAGGTAGAACAGTCATGTCATATTTAATGGGAGACATTAACATAATTTGGTCAATAGGTGGCAGTATAGGACTTGTGTTCAGTGGCTTCGCCTTGTAGGGAACCGTACTTTGCTACCTACGGGCACACGAGGCAAGCTGAGCCTCACAACCGAGAGGACTCAGAACCAGTAACACCATGTCTGCGCCTTCCTTTGTCCAATGACTAATTACAACCTGTTTTGTAGGTGGGCAATACATTACAAAACACACATAAAGGTTAACAAGGATACAGGCAATGTCGAGGGCCCAATTAGGTGATGTTTGAGTCAAGTTTAAGAAGTTTAAGATGACAAGTAACGTGATTTAGAAGTTGACCGTCTATTGATGGCGCCGTGTCTAAAGGCGGTAAAATTATTAGGAAAAAGAGGCATTAAAACGATTTCTTACGTGAATCCTAGCATTCTGTTGTGAGGACGACATGTGATAATCACAGTTACAGTACCAAGGTGTTTTGTGTCTCCAGATCCCCTGAGAAACTCGCAACTACTGCCAGATGATGTTACCCAAAGGCGAGCAGACCTCCAGTGATCTGCAGACATCATTTCCTCTACTGTAGGAACTAGATCATCATCCAGCAGAGTTTCTCAGGGGCCAACCTCTCTCTCTCTTTCTCCCTAGCTCTCTCTCTCTCTCTATCTCTCTCTCACCGCCTCTCTCTCTCCCATCTATCTCACCTCCTCTCTTTCTCTCTCTCTCTCTACACTGTACTATCAAATAAAGTAGAGATGTCCTAGATGAAAATATATCCATGTATTCATGCAGGCTTAGCGTGTATTCAGGGGGTTGTGGGTTCGACTCCGGCTTTGAAAATAATAATAATAATAATAATAATAATAATAATAATAATAATAATAATAATAATAATAATAATAATAATAATAATAATAATAATAATAATAATAATAATAATAATAATAATAATAATAATAATAATAATAATAATAATAATAATAATAATAATAATAATAATAATAATAATAATAATAATAATTTATCTACGATCACTGACCATTCACAACCCAGTAATTGTCCAATTATCTAGCAGTCTCAGTCAATGAGTCAACTAGATGTCCCCCTTGGAAGGGTGTGGGCGAAATTACTTTTCTTAAACCATAGAAACAATTCGGACTTTATAAGAATGTTCGTTTATTTGGACCTTGAAGTCCAGCATCCAGCTCATCCTCTGTTACAGTAATCACCAGGTGGTCAATTAACAAGGGGTTAGCGTGTAGCTGATAGTTGGTAGTAGCTTACATCCAAGCTTTAGTGGATAATGTTAGTAGAGGTCGAAGTGGTATCGGTAATGTTCAACCAAGTCGCCTCTGTTGATAGTTCATTAATAGTTAAGTTGCAATTTAGCAACCAGTTCTGGTTAGTGTAGCCAGACATTAGTTGGTCTGCATGTACATTCAGTCTAACGTTAGCCAGTCTATTGTCAATAGCGTGTAGTCAGCATGTAGTCAGCGTTTCCATTAAGTCAGTTAGTACAGTCAGTACTAACAGTCAGTCAGTCAGCATTTAGTCAGCAACGTACAATCAGACGTTAGTCAGACGTTAGTCAGACGTTAGTCAGTCGTTAGTCAGACGTTAGTCAGACGTTAGTCAGACATTAGTCAGACGATAGTCAGACGTTAGTCAGACATTAGTCAGATTATTTACCTATACAAAGGAAAGGAAAACAAACAGCATTAGTTAATAACTAGATATATGAATTAAAGAGAAATGCGGATATTAACGGCGCATATAATGCTACGTACCGTTGGCCAGTCAAGAGTTCGCCCACAGGGCTTTTCACCTTACAGTCTAGACTGAGAGTGTCACTTAAATAGCGCGACGCGCCTGCGCAGAGACAGCTTACCTGCTCAGAGTCGCAATACGTACTCCAAAGTGCGTCCACTAGGCGGCACCAGATAATAATTAACTCATGCAATAAATGTATACAATAAATGTTACTCATGATAATAATGAAGGATAATAATGATAAATATATTGGGAAAAACGTCGGATAATTCTCCACCTCCCACTTAGTTTTCTGAACGTCAGGCTCCTAAAACTATTCAAACTATATAAGTGATCCCGGTCTATATATTATTATTCCTTCACAGGGGCACGAAGAATTAAACTATGCCGCATTTACGGTGGTAGCACAAGTGGCTCCCGCAAAAACTACTCAGGTACCATCGGCATCGGGTGATTCTTCACGTCCTCAATCCTGCCAGAAACAGGCGACTTTCGACGTCCTTTGCGCCAGAAACAGGCGTCTTTCGACATCCTTCTTTGTGCCAGAAACAGGCGACTTTCGACGTCCTTTGCGCCAGAAACAGACGACTTTCGGCGTCCTTCTTTGTGCCAGAAACAGGCGACTTTCGACGTCCTTTGCGCCAGAAACAGGCGACTTTCGGCGTCCTTCTTCGTGCCAGAAACAAAGCGACTTTCGACGTCCCTTTTTTGCCAGAAACAAGGCGACTCTAGACGCCCTTTTTTGGTCATTGTTCCTCGAAAGGTAGAAGTACCACCAACCTCCTGACGTCCCTGTGGAGGACGGTGGTGGGGCACACCCCGACGTGACGATCACGCTTGGGATGACCGGTGGTAACGGGAAGGCTATGGCAAGTCCTTACTTCCACGTCCCTGATGACACCCTTTGGGTCAGGGTGAGTCTTTATCACTCGGCCCAGTCGAAACTGGCCTCTGAGTGCGTTCTGGTCCGCAAGCCAGACCAGGTCCCCCTCAGTGACATTCCTAGCGGGAGTGTGCCACTTTTTTTGGACGAAGAGTTCTGGTCCCGCCAGTTGGCTCCATCGTTTCCAGAACCTGTCCACTTCAATCTGGATTGCTCTCAGACGGACGAAGGGGTAGCTAGCGGACTCGAAACCTCCGGGGTCTCCACGGGGCCTTGCACGTCCCAGTAGGAGAGTGTTGGGGGTGATGACCTCAATGGTGCCATCCCGAAGCTGGGCATTGGCGCCAATAGGCCTCTCATTTGATAGATTGGCAGCAAGGTATAGGAGGGTTTGGAACTCCAGGGCCGTGAGGCTCCCTTCTTCGCCTATGCTGCTTAGTGCTCTTTTCAATACTCGCACAGCTGCTTCAGCCGCACCATTCCTATGAGGAGAGTCAGCGGGGTGGAACACCCAAGTCCAATCTGTACCAGACTCTGCGGCTTTCTTCTGTATTTTGTTATTGTCGATATTTGCTAGGAACTTATAAAGTTCTTCCAGCGCTGGCTTTGCTCCCACGAAATTAGTCTCTTTATCGGACCAGAGCTTCTTAGGATGGCCTCTCAATGCAGTGAAGCGTTGGAATGTTTTTAGGAAACCTTCAGTCGAGAGGTCTTCCACTATGTCGGCATGTATTGCTCTGGATGCCATGCAGCAGAAAACTACGCCCCAGGCTTTCTTACTTGTTCTCTTTTTCACTGAGTCTTTGATCCTGTAGGGACCAAAGAGGTCCAACGTGGTATACTCGAATGGTGCGGCCGGTTCTGTGCGCTCCGGGGGGAGTTCGCTCATGATTTGACGGCACATTTTTGCCTTGTTCTTTCGGCAGTGTATACACAAGTCAATTGTGCTTCGGGCTACTCTTGGCCCCTGCACAACCCAGGCTTTATCTCTCATGCGCAAGAGGGTTCCTGCAATGCCCTCATGGTTTGCCCTGTGAGCTTCCTCTGCCAGGAGGATGCTCACCCATTCCCTGTAGGGAAGTAAAGGCACCCCAGGCCATTCTTTGGCCATGGCTTGAACTCTGCCATGGCACAGCAAAAGTTTGGAGTCCTCCTCTTTGTGGACCACAAGTCTGTCTAGTGTGGTCACGGGGAATTCTGCGCCTTCCTGTGCGGCCAGGCATAGTTCTCTGAATGCGCTTTGCAGTTCATTTACAGTTAATGCCTCCCACTTTAACAATGTGTGGGTTGGCAAACGAGCTTTCGTCATTTGGGCCTTCCGGGTTTTTACTGTCGCCCAGAACTTCAGTGCCCTTCGGATGAAGCCGACGACGCTGCAGAGTGTCTTGAGAGAACTGTATCTCCTTGGGTTTATCTGGCCTACGAGAGCCCCGCCCCAAAGTTTGTCAGGGCTTCTGTTTGGCGAGATAATGATATCTGATTCTTCTTTTGTGGCTGGTTTCTTCCCTTCCTCTGAGCTGGCAAGGGGAAGCATTGTCTTTGCTTGCGCTCTTGTGATAGCAACTGTGAAGGCCTTTCTTTGAAGCCTGCTTACTGCGTCTCTCACAGCGGTAGAAACTTCTGAGGCTGATTTCATTGGCCATTCCTCTTCGGGGTAGGCGAGGAAGTCAGGGCCGCACTGCCACGCAGAATTCTCTCCGAGTAGCTCTGGGGAGCAGTGGCCTCTTGTGACCAGGTCAGCAATATTGCGTTCTCCTGGTACCCACCACCAATCAGTGACGGGACCAGCCTTCTGGATCTCTCCGACCCGATTCGCGAAGAATGTCTGAAAGCCATAGCTTTCTCTTTGGATGGCTCCCAGCACCGTCTGACTGTCGACGAAGTGGAACCACCTTTCGATTTTGATTCTTCCATGTTTAAGCGCATACTTCTTTAGACGGGATGCGAACACCGCCCCGCAGATTTCCGCCTTTACTGGATCACCTCTAAGATCAAGAGGGGCCAGTTTCGCTTTTGACTCCACTAGCCGGGCAACTGCTCCCCCAGACGTCTCCCATCGTAGATACAGTACTGCGCCATAGGAATCACAGCTCCCGTCTGAGAACGTGATCCCCCATGGCTTGCCCAACCAGCCGGCGGGCGTGATACTTCTTGGGAATGTGATGCGGCTCAGGCGAGCATATTCCTTGAACAACTCCACTGCTTTCTCTCGGAGCTCCTCTGATAGTGGCTGGTCCCAAGTGTCCTTGGTAATTTTTCCAGCCTCCTGGAATGCTCTTCTCACTAGGATCACTCCCTTCTGCTTGAGTGGAGTTGCGAGACCAATCGGGTCATACAGTCCTGCGACTTGGCTGAGTAGAACTCGGCGTGTCAGAGGGTTAGGCGTCCTCTCTATGATATTTTCTTCGGCTAGATCTGCTTCCATCCTCATCTTTTGCCTTCTCCGCGGAAAGTTGATGGACGCCATTACGAAGAGCTTATCTTCCTGAACAAGGTAGCCGACTCCCAAAGCCTTGTTATCTTCTTCCTTAAGTTGGTTCGGTAGAACTAGTGTCTCTGGCTTGGCCTCCGGGGTGTCGTGCCTCCCACTGTGACCAGATCGGACCCAGGGTTTGAGGTGGAAGCCGCCTGCCTTCAAGATGACTTCGACCCCCTTAAGGATCTTTTCCAGTCTGTGAGAGTCATTGTGTGATACGAGGAGATCGTCCACGTAGCTGTTGTCCACGATGACAGATCTTTCTTCCGTCAGGTGGGAGAACCGAGGGAGGTATGCGGTCTCTCGCATAGCGACTTGGGCGATGCATCCGGCCGGCTTGTCTCCCATGTTCACCCTGACGACGGCGTAATCCTCTATCTCGTCTTGCGGTGAGTCTCTCCATAGAAAACGGTGTACATGAACTTCCTCCTCTTCAAGCCACACTGAGTTATACATCTTTTTGATGTCACCGATGGCTGCATGTTCTCCCTCTCGGAACCTGAGGAGTACTGCACGGATTTGGTTCAGCACATCAGGACCTTTCAGTAGGATATTGTTCATGCTTACACCTCTGTATTCTTGGCTACTGTCCCAGACGATGCGTACTGGAGTGGTGACGGAGTGTGGGTTCGGTGCGGTCAAGTGACTCACGTACCATACTGCTCCCTTCCATTGGTCCATCATAGACCTAGTTAGTTTCACGGCAGCTCCTCTCTCCACCATTTCGTGGATTTGCCTGGTATAGGCTACTTTCCATGAAAGGTCCTTCTCAAGGCGTTTCTCTGTCCTGAAGAAGGTCGACTCCACAGCTCGGCGATTGTTAGGGAGAGATGCTGGTTGTTCCTTCCAGGGGTACTTTGCATCCCAGTGGGAGTCCCCACAGTGCGAGTCTTTCTCCTTGAAGGTCAAGCCAGCCTTGATGATCTCTAGCTCCCGCTCATCAGCCAGTGTCATTTCCTTTCCTCCGGGAGGACAGTTGCCACAGCGACATCCCCCACAGATGGGGTCACAGGCTGCTCCGATGCTGTCCCATTTCAGCCAGTCGAAGACTTCCTTGTTGCTTGTGGCAGTTACTGCCTCTTTCATGCTTTTCCTCTTGGTTAAGTCTACCGTGAGGTCTTTGCATTTTCTCTTTATGGTTGTTCCCATGGAGCGTGCGAAGTGGGTCAATGAATGACGCGTGGTCATTTTTACTTCTTCGAAGAGGTCCGGATGCGCACCGCTCACAGTTTTGCCCAGTGGGCCGTCCCATAGCACCAGATCACCGGCTCTCTCCATTCTTTGTGGGGCCAGGCGACCTTCCCGGGTGCTAATGAGCAGATCAATTGTATCAGGCCGGGTCAATTCTCCTGGCTTGACACATGGGAAAAATGTTTCTAGTCTCTCGGAGTTCACCACTCTATCTACTTTGGCGATGTCCTCAAGGCCGTAGCAGAGCATTTCGTGGGCTCTCAAGGTCCCCTTTGGGGTCCATACTTTTATTGCCACCACATACCTCTTGGTATCGACTCTGACTGCCATCTTCCCAACACCGTACACGACCAGTGTGATAGGTTCGCCGGCCAGCCTGAGCCTCTTGGCGGCTCTGTGTGTGATATAGTTGGTGTCGGAGGCGAGGTCCATCAGCGCTCCAACACAGTCTCCTCCTCTTGTCGTGACGTCCATGAGCATCATCTCCTGCTCAGCCGTAAGGCCTCGGAGCCCTTTACGAGCGCCGGGCTCATTGGTTGTTTCGTTCCTGCTCTGTGTCTTGGAGCAGAGGAGAAAATGATGGTTGACAGGGCCGCCCCCCTTTACACACTCATCTTTCTTACAGAGGAATCTTTTCTCGCATGGGCCGTTGGCCCCGTGATAAGCGAGGCATTTGAAGCAAGCTCCAGCTTTCTTCACCTGGGCTCGTTTCTCTAGTAGTTTAGCCTTCTTGAAGGCCGGGCAGAAGTACAGTCTATTCCCATGTGCTTCCTCTCCACACATGGTGCACGAGTCCCTCTGGGGCTCTCTTCTTACTTGGCTCGCTGTCGTTCTTGTAAATGACCGTCTATCACCTCCCCTGTCGCTCAGCCTTTCACGCTGGGTTGGTCTTTCGCCAGCGTGGGTGGCTCCGATCTCTAACTGTGCTAGCCTCTCGAGGATCCTTTCTTGTCCTTTCAGAAATGACAAGAGTCTGTCAAAGTAACTTGCGGGAGTGACGCCATTCGCAGGGTCACGCTCATAGGAGATCCACTTCTCTCGCATGCCTATAGGCAGTTATCTTTCTATGGCGGCAACAGTTAGGTGATTTTTGATCACGTCCTCCATCCCAAGGTCCTTTAAGTCGTACAGTGCGGTTTCCACTGCCTGGACCAGGTCAATCATTGGCCTAGGCTGGTTACTCCGTACTGGGGGCACTTCTTCCAGACCTTTGAGGATCAGACTTGCAGTTGTGCTCCTGTCTCCAAAACGGTTGTCCAGGAGCCTGAAAACGTTGTCCGCTGTTCTGCAGCGATCCAGCCCGAGTTTCTTTCTCAGTGGCTCTTCTACGCTGTCAAGAAGGTGATATAATTTGCATACAGGCAATCCTGATGGTTCGGCCAAAGCCTGGAGGTCCTCCCAATTATCCCGCCAGCGCCAATAGGTCCTTCTGTCGCCACAGAATCTGGGCAGATTGATGGCGGCAAGCTTTATCTTAGGTCGGGCCCCCTGGTAGGCTCTGTGGTGAGCGAGACCTTCCCGCGTCGCGCCCTCATCGCCTGATGGCGTGGCGTGGTCACCTCATAACTGAGGCATGATAGCGAGGTCAGCGCTCTGGTAGAGATAGGGTTCGCTGCCGGGTTGTCTTACCCGTGGGAGCGAACTCCTGTCTGTATACTCATGAGGTCCACTTCTTGTGGTCTTTGCTCCAAGCTGGAGATGGGTTTCTTTCGGGGCCCCCTCGTGGCTCCCGAAAGGTAAGGGAGAGTCTTTGGAAGCGCCCTCTATTTGACTACTGTCAAGCTGAGGGGATGACGAGTGGATGTGAAGGACTTCACCTTTGCTGTTGGTGGACGGGGAAGGTTTGGCCTCCGCGACACGTTGCGAAACATCGTTTGAAATATCAAGTGGGCCGGTTACCTCACTGCCCCTTTCAATGTTGTGTGTCCTTATATCCTCTTCACCCTCATAAGCACATCCAGTGTCACCCTTTCCCCTAGGCTCTAGAAGGGTCGACCACTTGTCCATCAGTGCTGCTCTTTCCTCGTCCAAGTGCCTGTACCGCTTTTCTAATTCAGATATGTTGGGAGTCGGGAGAAGGTATCTCCACTCTCTCATCATTTGTTCGAAGGCGTTGAGTCTTCTCTCCAATTTGTTCCCCTCCAATGCTCTCTTGTCTTGGGGTGCCCATTGGGTGCTGAGCCTCTTTGCCTCTTCCAAGGCCTCCTTAAACTCCGCTTCAAGGGGGCCTAACTTTGGTTGAACGAAGCGGGACCATACCTCCGAGAAGATCTTCTTCTCTAGTGTCATTTTCCTCTGCTTGCTTCCGTCTTTCTTTGCTGTGGCGTCGGCCATCACGGTAGCATGCGCAGTTCCGTCGGCCTCCTCCAATGCTCCAATATAGTCCCCTGTCGTGTCAACGAGCTTCGCAAACTCTATCTGCAGAGCTTTCTTGTCGTTGACTAGCTCCGCTAGCGATGCAGTGTCAACATTGTCAGCTACTTGGTTGGCTCTCCTTGTGAAAGCAGTTTGCGCCGCAGTACGCCTCTTCTTTAGCTCTTCCACATCCACACCTTCCATCTTGTCCCAGTCAGCCGTTGCCCCAACTGGAGCTCCTCTTGCGGCTGAGTCGCTGGTCGCAGGCGGTAATAAACAATGAGGTTAACAGTCAGAAGCACAGTTCGTACAGTTGGCGTGTAGCAGAGTGATTACAATGACACTGCTCTAAGCAGGAGACAATGCTGGGACCGTATAGTGGGTCAACGTAGCTTCTTCACTCACTTGAAACCTGGTAATGGCCACAATGAGGGTGAGCAAATAGGATAGAGTTTGTGGGCACCGCTACAGCTTCTTCGCTCACTTGAAACCTGGTAATGGCCACAATGAGAGTGAACAAGTAGGATAAAGTAAATGAGCACCGTTTTAGCCCTTGGTTAATCCATTCATAGTATAGTTTACGGCGTCTGGAGCAACAACGTATTTACACCGTTCAACACATCCAAGGCATGGGTGTCAATGATAATGTTCACAGCGTTTGGAGCAACAACGTAGTTGCTTGATTCAACACAGCCAAGGCATGGGTGTCAATGATAATGTTCACAGCGTTTGGAGCAACAATGTAGTTGCTTAGTTCAACACCACCAAGGCATAGGGTGTCAGTGATAATGTTCACAGCGTTTGGAACAACAACGTAGTTGCTTGGTTCAACACAGCCAAGGCATGGGTGTCAATGATAATGTTCACAGCGTTGGGAGCAACAATGTAGTTGCTTGGTTCAACACAGCCAAGGCATGGGTGTCAATGATAATGTTCACAGCGTTTGGAGCAACAATGTAGTTGCTTGGTTCAACACAGCCAAGGCATGGGCGTCAATGATAATGTTCACAGCGTTCGGAGCAACAATGTAGTTGCTTAGTTCAACACCACCAAGGCATAGGGCTACCAGGCTGAGCACAGGCCCCACCATCTGCCAGGCTACCAGGCTGAACACAGGCCCCACCATCTGCCAGGCTACCAGTGTGAACACAGGCCCCACCATCTGCCAGGCTACCAGGCTGAGCACAGGCCCCACCATCTGCCAGACTACCAGGGTGAACACAGGCCCCACCATCAGCCAGGCTACCAGGCTGAGCACAGGCCCCACCATCAGCCAGGCTACCAGGGTGAACACAGGCCCCACCATCAGCAAGGCTACCAGGGTGAACACAGGCCCCACCATCTGCCAGGATACCAGGCTGAACACAGGCCCCACCATCAGCCAGGCTACCAGGCTGAACACAGGCCCCACCATCTGCCAGGATACCAGGCTGAACACAGGCCCCACCATCAGCCAGGCTACCAGGCTGAACACAGGCCCCACCATCAGCCAGGCTACCAGGCTGAGCACAGGCCCCACCATCAGCCAGACTACCAGGCCAGGCTTCAACAGCCCAGCTACCACCATCAGCAACCGGGCACCACCAGGCTAGCAGCAGCCACCCTGGCTCCACCATCGTCTCTAGCCTGGGATCCATATGCTTCAGCTTAAGCATCATTGTGTTTTGTTGGTGAGACCTCTTGCTTTCTGCTTCACTGAATCACTGTAGTCACTGTAAATATGTCACGTAGAGGAAATAGAAGTGATGAAGAAGCTGTTACTATTTCAATGGTTCATGAACTGCTTGAACAACAAAAACTGTTTTACAAAGATCTCATTCAGCTGCAAGAAAATAATTACAAATCATTCCTACAATTGATTGTTGACTCCACAAACGTACGAGTTGACAACTTGATGAAAGATCTACTCAATGTTTCCAAAGATGTTCAATACCTAAAATCTAGTCTGCAGTTCTCCCAGGCAGATGTGGATGATTTGAAGTCTGCTAAACAGGATGATTTGAATAAATTGCAACAGATATCAAAAAACATCGCCACAATGCAATCTGAAATGGTCAGTCTTTCCTCAAAAACAGACTACCTTGACAATCAGTCTAGACGCAACAATCTTGTTTTTGATGGCTTACCAGATGAGAAATCTGAAACTTGGAATGACTCAGAAAAAAAGGTCAGGAAAGTACTTACTGACCATCTCAAGATAAATGCTAATCAAGTTGAATTTGAACGTGCCCATAGAACGGGGAGGTATGACACATCGGGTCGAGATCGGCCTGTTGTTGTTAAACTTCTTCGCTCTAGGGACAAGGATGAGATTATGAGATGTGCAAAATCACTTAAAGGCACCAAAATCTTTATCAATGAGGACTACACAGAGAGTGTCCGTGCAAAACGAAAAGAATTGCTGCCAAAAATGAGAGAAGAGAGAGATAAAGGGAACATAGCCTACCTGAAGTTTGACCGACTCATAGTCCACCGACCTGGTACCAACACCAACACCAACACAAGCAGTGATCATTCATAATGGATAATATTCCAGTTTTTAACGTTTTAGGCCTTTATGCACATACTTTCTTTTAATGACAGTTACCACACTTTGTTTAAAATGCAATGCTAAAGTTAAATGTGGTACTGTTTGTACATGTTGTAATAGACTACTTCATACAAGGTGTACACCTTTAGATAGATTTAATTCAGCTGAATGGTCATCATGGATTTGTGATTGCTGTTCTACTATATTTCCTTATCACAGTTTAAATGACACAGATTTTAGCAATATTGTTTTTGAGTCTGAGTTAGTTCCTTTGTCTGACTTCAATAACTTGATTCTTAATCCATTTGAACTTAATGAAAATAACAAACATATGGAATATGATAATGAGTTTGATCCTGACTCTATGTTTTTTAACAACACTAAGAATGAACTTGGTACTAGTGATTATTATGATGAAGAGGAGTTTAAGAAATACAATACACTTCTAGGACAGAAGGTACATAGTAACATATTCTCAAGTTTCCATCTAAACATACGTAGTTTGCAGAAAAAGTACGATCATTTAAACCAATACTTATCATCACTAGAGCATCAGTTTTCTGTAATTGCCCTCTCTGAAACCTGGCTCTGTGAGGATATCGCTGCATCCTATGATATGTCACAATATAACTCAATTCATTCCTGCAGACAGAATAAATCAGGAGGGGGAGTGTCAATTTATATACATCAAAACTTTCAATTTATTGAAAGAAAAGATCTTGCATTAACTTTGGCGACAGTTGATGCAGAGTCAGTGTTTATAGAAATATTTTCATGTACCATGTTTGGAGGAAAAAATATTATTGTTGGATGCATATATAGGCCCCCAAATACTGACATAAAAGTTTTTAATGATGCTTTTGCTTCTACTTTAGATGGAATTAACTTGGAAGGTAAAATGTGTACTCTGTTAGGGGACTTCAATATCAACTTGTTAGAAAACAATAGTCATTCTTTGACCGCTGACTTCCTAAACATCTTGTATTCTACTTATTTTCTGCCTCTCATTCATAAACCAACAAGAGTAACTAAGAAATCTGCCACTCTTATTGACAATATTTTTACTAATAATTTTGAATATACAAGCAAATCAGGACTGCTGTTAACTGATATTTCTGATCACTTTCCAATTTTCCAATTGACCATTTCTAATAGAAGTGAACGAGTGGGGTCTGAGGTGAGAGGAAGTCACCGTAGTTTCAGCAGAGGTAACATTGCTCGTTTTGAGAGTTGTATTAAAGATGTTCCATGGGATGCTGTGTATAATCAAAATGATGCAGAATTGGCATATCAAACATTTTCACAAATATTTAATTCCTCATTTGAAAAATGCTTTCCTTACATTACATATAATAAAGGGACATCAATCAAAAAGGAATGCAAACCATGGTTTACTTCTGGTTTGCTGAAATCTGCAAAGAAGAAAAACAAATTATACAAAAAGTTTGTGACTAGCCCGACCCCTTTAAATTCAGATGTTTACAAAAAATTCAAAAATAAATGTACATACTTGCTTCGTGCAGCAAAAAAGACATATTATTCCAATAAATTTAAAGAAGCTGCCAGCAACATAAAATCCACATGGAACGTCATAAATCAATTACTTAATAAAAAAAAGCATGCTGTTTCATTTCCATCTACTTTTGTGGATGGAAATGAAACATACACAAACTCATCAGAGATTGCAAATGGTTTCAATAATTATTTTGTAAACATTGGAATTTCCTTGGCTAGAAATATTAAGAGCACAAATAACTGTCCACTTGACAAGATTCAAGGTCAGTACCCATCTATGTCTACATTTGAACCACCTACCTCGGTAGAATTGCAAAATATTATTTTAAATTTAAAAAACTCAGCAGCAGGTTATGATAATATTAAAAGTAGTCTGCTTAAAGAGGTATTACCTTCAATAATTGAGCCATTGAACCACGTTTTTTCACTCTCCCTGGAAACAGGTGTTGTTCCAGGAGACTTGAAAGTGGCAAAAGTTATACCTCTGTTTAAATCTGGTGACTCATCCTTATTTTCCAATTACCGTCCGATTTCGTTATTACCGTCCATATCAAAAATATTGGAGAAGCTGGTTTATACCAGAATTTTGAAACATCTTAATGACAATAATATATTATATGAACATCAATATGGTTTCAGACAAAAACACTCTACGTACATGGCTCTCTTACAGTTTATAGATAGAATCACAGATGCACTAGACAATAAGCTATTTTCAATTGGCATATTTCTGGATCTATCCAAAGCATTTGATACTGTGGACCATAAAATACTTATATCAAAGCTTCAGAGGTATGGTTTGGCTGGCGACGTGATTAAATGGCTCAGTGACTATCTTTATAATAGGGAACAGTTTGTTTCCATAAATGGCGATGACTCTGACAGGGCAAAGCTAGTCTGTGGGGTTCCTCAGGGCTCTATACTTGGCCCCCTTTTATTTTTTATTTATATAAATGATTTTGCTTGGGTATCTCCTAGAGTATTCTCGATCTTGTTTGCTGATGACACCAACATTATAATGTCACATGAGAATTTTGCAGTATTAATTAGGGAAGCAAATGATGGTTTATCTTGTGTCTCAGATTGGTTCCAGACTAATAAGCTATCGTTAAATGTAGAAAAATCAAATTTTATTGTATTTTGTAATAAAGGTAAAAGTTATTCGAAAAAGGAGGCAAAGATATTGATCAGTAACACCGAAATCAAACAAGTAACTTCAACAAAGTTTTTAGGGATCCTAGTTGATGATAAACTAAATTGGAAAAAACACATTGATCATGTTTGTAAAAAAGCAATGAAGTCAGTAGGTATAATTAGGAAGGTGTGTTCATTGATAAATAGAAGTTGTTTTTTAATCCTGTATTATAGTCTTATCTTTCCTTACATATCTTATTGTAACATAATTTGGGCTAGCACTCATTCATCTCATCTTCAAAAAATTATTTTACTTCAAAAAAGATTTGTTAGACTGGCAACCCTCTCAGATCGATTTGAACCATCTGCTCCTCTTTTCAAGAAACTAAACATTCTGACTGTGTCTGAGGTTAATTCTTTACAGATATGTATATTTGTGTACAAATGCATTCATGATCACAATCTACCAAATGGTTTTAATAGTTTTTTTTCTTTTAATTCAGATGTCCATTCATATGCTACACGTCAGTCCAGGGACCTGCATATACCTTATTGTGGTACTTCACTTAGGCAGTTCTCAGTGAGGTATAGAGGGTCCAATCTTTGGAATGCAGCTGATCCTATGCTGAGGAAATCTCCATCTCTGCTTATTTTTAAAGCAAACTACAAAGAAATTCTCATCCAAAAGTAGTAGATAGATAACAGGTCATACATGTAGGTATGCATTTGGTTATGTGGGTGGGTAGGTTTATAGGCAGGTGGGTGGGTTGTTATATATTATTATGTACACAGTATATCCATGTATGTACTGTGTGTATGTATGTTTGTATTAACACGAATCTTTTAATGTATTCTGGTATTTTATAATATGCATATTCTTGTATTTTTGTATGTTTGATTTTATAAAACGGGGGACGTTCTTGATAAGCCTCTAGGCTTCTAACTTCTCCTTCACAATCGTTATAACTTATTATGTATTGTTTTTACTTCTGTTTAACTGTGTTAATAAACAAACAAACAAACAAACAAACAAATAGGGTGTCAATGATAATGTTCACAGCGTTTGGAGCAACAATGTAGTTGCTTGGTTCAACACAGCCAAGGCATAGGGTGTCAATGATAATGTTCACAGCGTTTGGAGCAACAACGTAGTTGCTTGATTCAACACAGCCAAGGCATGGGTGTCAATGATAATGTTCACAGCGTTTGGAGCAACAATGTAGTTGCTTGATTCAACACAGCCAAGGCATAGGGTGTCAATGATAATGTTCACAGCGTTTGGAGCAACAACGTAGTTGCTTGGTTCAACACAGCCAAGGCATGGGTGTCAATGATAATGTTCACAGCGTTTGGAGCAACAATGTAGCTACTCAGTTCAACACAGCCAAGGCATAGGGTGTCAATGATAATGTTCACAGCGTTTGGAGCAACAATGTAGTTGCTTGGTTCAACACAGCCAAGGCATGGGTGTCAATGATAATGTTCACAGCATTTGGAGCAACAACGTAGTTGCTTGATTCAACACCACCAAGGCATAGGGTGTCAATGATAATGTTCACAGTAGGGATGCTCGATATTGGCGTTTTTACCGATACCGATATTCCGATATTGTCCAACTCTTAATTTCCGATACCGATATCAACCGATATCAACCGATACCGATATATGCAGGGTTTCCCCGTCCAAAAAACGGAATAATTTCAGGTAACTAATAATTTCACTGGATATATATATAACAAATATTGTTATTGTTTTTTATTTTTTTAAACCGATACCGATATTTTCCGATATCACATTTTACTGCCGATATCGGCCGATAATATCGGTCGGCCGATAATATCGGACATCCCTAGTTCACAGCGTTTGGAGCAACAATGTAGCTACTCAGTTCAACACAGCCAAGGCATAGGGTGTCAATGATAATTTTCCTTAGCTAGCATTGGTGGCTAGCAGTATTAGCATTGGTTGGCTAATGGCTAGCGTTAAGCATCGGCAGCTAGCAGTGTTAGCAGTCTTTGGCTAACAGCGTTAGCATTGGTGGCTAGCAGTATTAGCATTGGTTGGCTAATGGCTAGCGTTAAGCATTGGCAGCTAGCAGTGTTAGCAGTCTTTAGCTAACAGCGTTAGCATTGGTGGCTAGCAGTATTAGCATTGGTTGGCTAATGGCTAGCGTTAAGCATTGGCAGCTAGCAGTGTTAGCAGTCTTTGGCTAACAGCGTTAGCATTGGTGGCTAGCAGTATTAGCATTGGTTGGCTAATGGCTAGCGTTAAGCATTGGCAGCTAGCAGCTAGCAGTGAACTGCTGCCGTCAGGCAAGCGATACAGGAGTCTCAAGGCGAGCACAGAAAGACTCAGAAGTAGCTTCTATCCCCAGGCCATCAGGCTGCTAAACGAACAATGAATGAACACTACACAACAACAACCACCAAACACACATAGCACACACATCCACACGCACACACTCACTTTAAACAAACACACTGTAGCACCCACTCCACACACTTTATAGCACACACCCACTTTAAACAAACACACTGTAGCACCCACTCCCCACACTTTATATTTATGGATGAAGGATTGCACTACAACTCGTACACCTTACTGTAAATTGTACCTAAAATTGTACCTCATCCCATTTCTGCTTTGCACTAGATAGTACTGTACATTAGTACACTGCATAGTATTGTGTATTGTATATTATATGGTAACTCAGAACATTGTACATATGTCTATACCGAACACTGTGACCTCATTTTCTTCTTCTAAATTCATGCTATATTATGTTATTATGTTATTTGATACTATCTTGTCTAGCACAGTCTCTGGAGCGTAACAGTAAGAAGCATTTTGTATGAAAGTATTCTGTACTTCTGTATGACAACTATTAAAGAACTTGAACTTGAACTTGAACTACAAAGGAAAGGAAAACAAACAGCATTAGTTAATAACTAGATATATGAATTAAAGAGAAATGCGGATATTAACGGCGCATATAATGCTACGTACCGTTGGCCAGTCAAGAGTTCGCCCACAGGGCTTTTCACCTTACAGTCTAGACTGAGAGTGTCACTTAAATAGCGCGATGCACCTGCGCAGAGACAGCTTACCTGCTCAGAGTCGCAATACGTACTCCAAAGTGCGTCCACTAGGCGGCACCAGATAATAATTAACTCATGCAATAAACGTATACAATAAATGTTACTCATGATAATAATGAAGGATAATAATGATAAATATATTGGGAAAAACGTCGGATAATTCTCCAGTAATAGATACAGTATACACTGTGTGTGTGTGTGTGTGTGTGTGTGTGTGTGTGTGTGTGTGTGTGTGTGTGTGTGTGTGTGTGTGTGTGTGTGTGTGTGTGTGTGTGTGTGTGTGTGTGTGTGTGTGTGTGTGTGTGTGTGTGTGTGTGTGTGTGTGTGTGTGTGTATAAGAGTGTGGTTTGGTGTGAGGAGGGTAAATGCTGGAAAGCTGAACTTCCTTCCTGTCTGAGAGATAGAACAGGCCAAGCATAATACACACACACACACACATCTATCTCTCGCTCTCTCTCTTCTTGAGAACGGTACACACAGATCAGACAGGCATGAGCCGTGTGAACAGTACGTGCACGTGCACCCCCCCCCCACACACACACATACACACACATTCCCTAAGACCATGAGAACAGTACACACACGTGAGCACACACACACAAACACAGACAAATACACACAAACACAAATGCACACAGACAGACACACAGACACACGCACACACACACACACACACACACACACACACACACACACACACACACACACACACACACACACACACACACACACACACACACACACACACACACACACACACAGTGTGGTCAGATATCAGTTAGGACGCGTCTATATTAAAGGCAGCCCAAGAGTCCTTCCGCATTGGCGTTTTGCGCTCTGATTGGCCGAGCGCGCGCATGCGCATGAGCCGCAACGCGCAACTCTAGGCAGGAATCGAAACTCCGTTTAAGCTCCAGAGAGCCAGGCTGAAAATCCACAGTTCTTGCCCCACTGATGGAGCTGAATCGCGGATCAGAGTTTTCTGATGAATACCCCCAAAATATGGAGGTCCCGAACGCAATTAAGTATTGATTACGCCGCATTAAAAAAATATACCGTTAACTGGAGTATGTTGTTTCTTTACATATGTGTTGGATTAGAGAATTGGTTTGTCATGACAATCCAATAAAAAATCTCATCTGCCTTTAATATAGACGCAGTTAGGACTGCATGGTACACTACCAGCATCTACCACTCTGGAGAGAGAGGGATGGAGGTAGAGAGAGGAGGGAGAGACAGAGAGACCGGGTGGATGTAGAGGGGAATGGAGGGAGAGCGAGGGAGAGGGGGGAGAGAGATGGGGTGGAGGTAGAGAGAAGGATAGAGGGAGAGAAAGGGAGAAGAGGGTGAGAGAGAGGGGGTGGAGGTAGAGAGAGGGATAGAGGAAGAGAAAGGAGGGAGGTAGAGATCGGGATGGAGGAAGAGAAAGGAGGGAGAGGGAGAGAGGGATGGAGGAAGACAAAGGATGGAGATGGTGGAGGTAGAAAGAGGGATGGAGGAAGAGAAAGGAGGGAGAGGGAGAGAGGGATGGAGGACGAGAAAGGAGGGAGAGAGAGGGTGGAGGGAGAGAGAGGAATTGAGAAGAGAAAAGAGAGTGTAGATGTAGAGAGATGGATAGAGAGAGAAGAGGGAGAGAGAGAGGATCTCTATGTTCATAATGTGTCTATTCTAGCCTTCACACTTTATTATTTACTTATTTACTCTTTATATGTGATTGTTTATGCGTGACTTGTTACTGTGGTAACTCCAGAAATAGTTTCAGCATTTATTTAAGGGCTTTGTACAAAGCGTGGCCCCATTGACATTACATTAGTTGTGTGGCTAACTAGCCCTAACTGTGGGTATAAGAACAGCATGGACTGTGTTGAGAAACAAACTCTACTGATTGACATTGATTGATTGATTGATTGATTGATTGATTGATTGATTGATTGATTGATTGATTGATTGATTGATTGATTGATTAAAAACTTTATTAACAGATTGCAGAATGGGTACAGTACAGTACAGCTCAATACATACAATTGTTAAGGGGATGCAGACCAGAGAAAGACTTTCATCTTGTTTACATCAGGGTCCCCCATTTTCAATTCATCATAACATATATGACATACATGACATACAGATAGACAGTACTGCTACATCTATACATTTATGACATACCAGATTTGCAAATACAGTACTGTTTGTGATATGAAAAGAGTCCAGAAAAAAAAGAGTATATACATTTGATGTGGAAACTGTACATTGGACGAGGTTGGGTAGGTGGGGGGGGGGGGACTGTACATTGGAGGTGGTTGGGTGGGTGGGGGGGGGGGGGGTTGGGTAGGAGGGGTGGGTGGGGGACACTGTACAACTGTACAAGCAAAACTGTACATTGGAATATTGACAAGACCATACTTGGTAATTTACTGTACATTGGAGGGGGTTGTGTTAGGACATTTACAGGGGCCAGTTTCGAATTGCAGTCTCCCGTAGGTGTTTTTTGAGAGTGTTTTTGAAAGTGGGTAGTGATTCACATTCTTTTACAGCTTTGGGTTGGGCGTTCTACATTGATGTGGCATAATTGCGAAACGTGTTTAGTCCCTTGTTTGAGCCGAATCTGGGTTTAACATGATTTGTGGAGCTCCCTCTGGTGTTGTGATCGTGGTATTCACTGACCTTTGGGAAGTATTTTGACATGTACATGGGTACCTTGGTCGTGTAGTGTATCTTGTAGACCAGGCCCATTGCAAGTTGCTGTACTCTGTCGTCTACTCTAAGCCATCCTAGGTTGTCAAAGTGGGCAGGGGTGAGGTGGGTTTTAGGAGTAAGGTCAAGCAGTAGTCTGACCAGTTTGTTTTGAGATGTTTGTAATTTTGTTTTTAGCGCCTTTGAGGTGCTTTGGTACCATGAGGTGCAAGCATAGTCGTAGTACCCTTGAATGAGTTCTCCTGCCAGAGTCTTCAGGGTATTCTTGTTTACCAGTGAGGAGATCCGGTACAAGAATCGAGTTTGTTGCTTGACTTTTTTTATTACATTGGATGCCATTTTGTCACAGGAGAGATTTGCCTCTAGGATGGAACCCAGGTAGGTAATATCTTCTTTCCTTGTGACAATATTGTCACCCACTGTAACTGAGAAGCCGTCGGTCTTGCTGAGTTTGTTATTTGAACCGAAGAGAATGGACTCCGTTTTGCCCATGTGTAATGATAGTTTGTTATCAGCGAGCCATATGCAGATTTTGCCTAGTTCTGAGCTGAGGGTTTTTTCAACCTGTATCTTGTTTTAATCATCGCTAAGCAGCTAATAGGGCCAGAGCTTCAAAGTAAGATAAGATAAGATAATATAATGTAGCAGGGTGGATTATCCCTGCTTCGTGGGAACGGGTGTGCACAGCCACTGGGTAGCGAGACACAGTAGATCTCTGTCTGACTGCACCTCCGTCTTTGGGTCTGGAGCATCAACTGGAGACTGGCAGTGAGGGTGGATGGGGCCCAGGATTTACCAACCAGGTCTGGTACTCTGGTCTTCCTCTCCCTTCCAGGGCGGTCAGCAGTACTCCCCAACTCACTCTCACTTCCCCCAATTACTCATTTAACCCTCCCACACCCAGTGACTGAATGGTAAATAAATAACTTGGTTCCCCCCGCAAGCAGTACCCTCCCTCAGTGACACTAGAAACCTTACAGTAAGAAGGGAAAGGTTGAATAGGAAGGGGTTAATTGCATGAACGTTACCCACACCAAAATGATTACTACTGGGCACAGGAATGGACACGCACACAGAACCCCATCTAATGCTTTATATTAATTTGTACTGTTCAGTTACAAAGATTTAATAGGAATGGTCAAATAGAATGAAGTCCTACTATTACTCAGTTTGTAACTCAATACCTTATAGACACTTATATTATACATCCACCTCTGGGTCAGTACCAGGGATAATATACTTTAATGTGCTTGACTCATCACCCACATCTGGGTTAGTACCATGGATAATACCTCTCTCAGGCTTTAATTATATGGTAGGAATAATACCTCTCTAAGGCTTTACTTATGAGATCACAGGTCTGTAACCTCCCCACAGGGAAAGGGTTAATTAGATGGGAAATTATTATTAAAGAACCAACACGTTATCACACTCAAAGAAAAACAAAAAGGTGGGCCCACTTTACCAAAACAAGAGTCCTATACTAATGCCGGCATATAATGTTTATGGGGTACCCCTATCAACTGTAGTTAGCAACGTTAGCTTCACCCCTAGGCCGCATCACACTGTGTACTGTGCAATAAGATCCGGAGCACTGACGCTCTAATGTACTCAACCAAGATGGCGTCCTCGCCGCGCCACCACTGTCCGGGTAGCAAGATGGCGTCAAACGCTCTCGTCACGGGCGCTAGCAAGCGGGGCTGGAGCAGAGGAAGCAGTAGCGGGCTGAGAGCGCGTGCTGGGTGATGGCGACCTCTGCTGGACGGGAAGAACTCCCGTGCTGGGCTGAAGACAGCCGGGGCAGAGCAGACGTCGAACGCCGGCGAAGACTGGTTGTTGAAGGCCGGTGCTGGGTAGACGCGCAGCAATACTCTAGCCCTACCTTTACTGAAGCTACTCTTTGGGTCCCAAACAGCCCTCCTGCTAGCCGCAATATATAATGATGCAGGGTGTCTCTAAACACCGGTCCTCTTCAAGCAGTAACATGTGTTACTTTATGAAGAAGATGTCAATGTGTTGATAAATGAAGTGTGGGCCCAATATGTTAGGATGTGCCAATGTCAGCATATTTGGGCACTTGACCTTTAAGATTCCAGGTATGGTTGTGGTTAGGGGCGGTCCCAACCATCAGGGGGCCATCTTGGATTGGAATCATGGCCTCATGGAGTTTTGTTTGCTACTGCTATTGTGAGAGGAAGGAGGGATTTTGCCAGGCCTCCTAAAAGATTCTTCAGTAACCAAGGACAGGTCAGCTGCAGTGGTGCTTCCCAGTGGATTACTTCTTTTGCCTTTCCTTTTCTAAGATGTGGATCAACCCAGGACTTATCACCTTTTGGACACTCAAAGGTTTGAGTGTTGCTCGACAATACTAGCTCTACCACGCAGGCTGCATGGTCTGGTAGGCCTGAACATTATACA
Organism: Notolepis coatsorum; assembly: GCF_963971535.1. Classification (NCBI taxonomy): domain Eukaryota; kingdom Metazoa; phylum Chordata; class Actinopteri; order Aulopiformes; family Paralepididae; genus Notolepis; species Notolepis coatsorum. The sequence continues at coordinate 33,944,905 of NC_140169.1, read as the reverse complement.
TGGTTACATTAGACATGGTAACATTATACATGGTTACATTAGACATGGTAACATTATACACGGTACATTAGACATGGTAACATTATACATGGTTACATTAGACATGGTAACATTATACACGGTACATTAGACATGGTAACATTAAACACGGTACATTAGACATGGTAACATTATACATGGTTACATTAGACATGGTAACATTATACATGGTTACATTAGACATGGTAACATTATACACGGTACATTAGACATGGTAACATTATACACGGTACATTAGACATGGTAACATTTATGTTGGGGCTAATGGACTGTAAAGCTGACGGGACCGTTCTTATTGGTTTGAGATGATTTTTGTTGTACCATACGTTGCTATGGGGTGCCCCATTTATTTTGATCCTTCTTTTGTTTAATACAACACTTTGAATTTAACACTGTTCCAGTACTCTCGTTCTTTATAGCTGAACAGGTTTGTTTATTATTTCAAGCTTGTTACAAAGCCACGCTGGCGGGGCACCTCACTAGAGGGAACATCGTTAACATAAGCCACACTTGGCTATACCGCATTTCTTCTAGGATAACTCGTTGTATCACTAGGGTTATTCATTGGGGAAACATGCAACACGCTACTACGTTTACTTTTCTAGGATAACCCGTAATATACTCAAGTTCAATACGTTCACCCGTGTGGTCCACTACGGGGCTCTGTCTAGACACGACCGATCACATCCAAGTCCAATGTCGGAGAGGCTGGTTCCTCCCACTTCCGTCTCAGTTGACTTGCTTCCTTCCCCGTCTCTCTCGTACGCTCCCGCCTGCCACCGCTGCCCCCTGCTGGTACCGCCAACTAGCCCCACAGAAGAAGCACTGGGTTGAAGAATATGATCCAGTGTTACTGTTTATAATCCATATTCCAGCCGGTAGGAGAATGAGAAACCCGCGTCATTGTTCGAGGGAATATCAATGGAAACTAGTTACTATGTCTTGGTGCACCAAGGGGAGATAAAAGACAAGTCAGCACTTATGAATAATAGCCATATTTTCAGGGTGCTACAATAAGATAAGTAAATACTAAATGAATGGTGCATTTATCCAAAGCGCTTTACAATTCTTTGTTCCTCACATTCACCCATTCACACACCAATGGCGTGTGTAAGTGTCTTGCTCAAGGACACTTCGACACACTTGCGGGAGGAGCAGGAATCGAACCGGGAACCTTCCGATTACCAGACGGCCGCTCTACCTCCTGAGCCACTGTCGCCCCCTGATAAGATAAGACTTTATTGATCCCCTTGGGGAAATTCTGGAGTCATAGGGGGAGGGGGGAGGGGAGGCACAGGTATGTGCAGGGTAATAGTAGAATACATAAATATACGCAATAAAATAAGCAGTGTAAACAATATAATTAACTCTCATAATAAGCATATGAGCAAGTAGGCAGTGTAATCAAAATTGCAGATGAGGGTCTGTATGCCCTATCAGTTATATTATACATTACAATAAATGGTCAATAACAAAAATGCTGAACTGAGCACATCTAGATGTCTATCTAAATATCAAATACCAGTCTAACATTAATAAAAATTACAATATTTCAAAAATTGTAACACATTTGTTTGCATTTGTTTATTTCTACATTTGAACAAAGACGTGTAACTTTATTTATGATGTAATGAGTGAGTTGTAAAAAGATGCCTTCATTCTCATTTGCAAGTCCAACACTTTACCTTCAATAACGTTTGCATAGGATCTTAGAAGTAAACTGGACTTGATCAGCTTTGCAAAAAAAAAATCCTGGATTAGGGTTGGATCCTGGATTGCCAATGGAGAGTAATCTTTGTATAAATTTCAGATCCTGACAAACGCAAACACACTCTCTCTCTCTCTCTCTCTCTCTCTCTCTCTCTCTCTCTCTCTCTCTCTCTCTCTCTCTCTCTCTCTCTCTCTCGAAATGTCCTAAATTGAAATAAATCCATGTATTCACGTAGTATTTCACCCAGGTCGACTGGAGAGGTGTCATGATGTGTCCTGGTGGCTTGTGGGTTTGACTCCGGCTTTGATAAGAATTAAATAAAAGGTCAGCAGACTAAACAGCCGAGACAGTGAGTTCCTTTACATACCAAGTACAATAAACTGAAAGCCAACATGTTTCTTGGGAACTCCACTAGACTAAATATAGAGATGTGATATATATAATGGGTTCCTTTCTACAGAATTAGACTTTTTTTCTTTTCTTTTTTAAACGTTTCTCCCTCCTTCAGGGTTCTCTGTGCTGTTGTCATGTGTCAGGGCCAATGCTGACCCCTGGTGGCCACATTAAGTCAGTGTGGTTATTTATTTCACATCTACATGACACCATCAATATGTACCAATTACAATGTTCAGTCATAATTGCGGGAGGTTATATTCCTTGGCCCCTGTGTGTGTGTGTGTGTGTGTGTGTGTGTGTGTGTGTGTGTGTGTGTGTGTGTGTGTGTGTGTGTGTGTGTGTGTGTGTGTGTGTGTGTGTGTGTGTGTGTGTGTGTGTGTGTGTGTGTGATATATGTGTGTTTGGGTGTGATATGTGTGTGATATGTGTGTGTTTGTGTGTGTGTGTGTGTGTGTGTTTGTGTGTGAGAGAGGAGAGAGAGAGAGAGAGAGAGAGAGAGAGAGAGAGAGAGAGAGAGAGAGAGAGAGAGAGAGAGAGAGAGAGAGAGAGAGAGAGAGAGAGAGAGAGAGACCATCAATATGTACCAATTAGAATGTTCAGTTGTCGTAATTTTGGGAGGTTATATTTCTTGGCCCCTGTCCCCCCCTTAGAGTAGACGACAGAGTACAGCAACTTGCAATGGGCCTGGTCTTCAAGATACACTATACGACTAAGGTACCCATGTACATGTCAAATACTTCCCAAAGGTCAGTGAATACCACGATCACAACACCAGAGGAAGCTCAACAAATCATGTTAAACCCAGATTCGGCTCAAACAAGGGACTAAACATGTTTAGCAATTATGCCACATCAATGTGGAACGCCCTACCCAAAGCTGTAAAGGAATATGAATCCCTACCCACATTCAAAACCGCTCTTAAAGAGCACCTACGGGAGGCTGCAATTCTAAACTGGCCCCCGTAAATGTCCAAACCCCCCCACCCCCCTCCTAATAGACAGTCCCCTCCCCACCGTATTCTCTCCCCACCGTATGTATATTTCTCTCCCACCCACCCACCCCCTCCAAATGTACAGTCTCCTCCCCACCGTATGTATATATTCTCTCCCCACCGTATGTATATTTCCTCCCACCCACCCACCCCCTCCTAATGTACAGTCTCCTCCCCATCATATGTATATTCTGTCAGGATCTATGGGTAACAGTACTGTATATTTGAATATCGTATATGTCACAAATGTAACAGTACTAAATTCATCCATTCATCCATTCATTCATCATTCACTGTCTGTCACACACACATACACACACACACACACACACACACACACACACACACACACACACACACACGCGCACACACACACACACACACACACACACACACACACACACACACACACACACACACACACACACACACACACACACACACACACACACAGACAGACAGACAGACAGACACACACACACACACACACACACACACACACACACACACACACACACACACACACACACACACACACACACACACACAGACAGACAGACAGACAGACAGACAGACAGACAGACAGACAGACAGACAGACAGACAGACAGACAGACAGACAGACAGACAGACAGACAGACAGACAGACAGACAGACAGACAGACAGACAGACAGACAGACAGACAGACAGACAGACAGACAGACAGACAGACAGACAGACAGACAGACAGACAGACAGACAGACAGACAGACAGACAGACAGACAGAAAGAGAGAGAGACAAGCAGACAGACAGACAGACAGACAGACAGACAGACAGACAGACAGACAGACAGACAGACAGACAGACAGACAGACAGACGACAGACAGACAGACAGACAGACAGACAGACAGACAGACAGACAGACAGACAGACAGACAGACAGACAGACAGACAGACAGACAGACAGAGAAGCTAAGAAAACAGACAGTTGGACAGAGAGATAAACAGTAGAACATGGTCACGCTTCATTAATTACACCACTGCAGGCTGAGTACTGCATGCAATATAGTTAGATCTAGTCTGTGATAACAAGAACACACTGACACACAACACACACAACACACACACACACACACACACACACACACACACACACACACACACACACACACACACACACACACACACACACACACACACACACACTGATACACACACAGACACACACACACACACACACCACACAAAAAATATACATGTACTAATGAAACTGAAAAGACATGCATGAGCAGACACACATGCATGAACAGACACACATGCATACATACACACACACACATGAGGACATGAGGAAAGAAGAGGAGAGAGAAAGGAGGAGAGCAGACGACAGGAGAGAGGAGGTGAGGGGGGAGAAGATAAAGGAGAGGAGAGAAGGAGAGAAGAGAAGAGAAGAGAAGAGAAGAGAAGAGAAGAGAAGAGAAGAGAAGAGAAGAGAAGAGAAGAGAAGAGAAGAGAAGAGAGAGAAGAGAAGAGAAGAGAAGGGTTGATAGATATATGAGCAGAGTGGAGGAAGGGATAAGAGAGGAGAGGAGAGGAGAGAGAGGATGGGAGAAGAGGATAGTTGATAGATAGAGGAGCAGAGAGGAGGAGGGAAGAAGAGAGGAGAGGAGAAGGGGAGAGTTGATAGACAGAGTAGTGGAGCGGAGGAGAGGATAAGAGAGGATAGGAGAGGAGGAGGGGAGCTGACACAGGAGAGGGATCAGAAAGAGGGAACAGACAGAAGAGAGAAGAGGGGGAGAGAAAGAGTTACAATTATGCATTTAGAGGAAATAATAGACGAGAGGAGGTGGAGGGAATGATAAATGAGAAGAGGAGAGAAGAGAGAGGAGATTAGTGGATATGGATGGAGGGTAGAGGAGAGAGAGTGATATACAGGGAGAAGAGGGAGAACGAAGCATTAGAGGCGATGTGACCTCACTCACCACTGCAGCCACTCTCAACATGTGACCTCACTCACCACTGCAGCCACTCTCAACATGTGACCTCACTCACCACTGCAGCCACTCTCAACATGTGACCTCACTCACCACTGCAGCCACTCTCAACATGTGACCTCACTCACCACTGCAGCCACTCTCAACATGTGACCTCACTCACCACTGCAGCCACTCTCAACATGTGACCTCACTCACCACTGCAGCCACTCTCAACATGTGACCTCACTCACCACTGCAGCCACT